>NC_044006.1:40470119-40803869 GCF_900496995.4 Aquila chrysaetos chrysaetos | reverse complement strand
AAGAATTTTTTGTATTCCCACCAGCAAGCACAAATAAGTTTTTAACTCCTTTGGAGCATAAGCTCTGTTTTAAAGCAGTTTGCTTCTTGAAATAGGACTTCAGTGTAAACACGTAATTTAAAAATGATTGGCAGTTCAGGCTGCTTGGATCTTTCTTGTTTGTTTCAGCAAGTGCTCTAACTCCTGGAAATATCTTCTGTAAGACAAAGGCTGTTTTCAGGGCAGTTTAATTCTGAGTTTGTGTTTATGAAGGTAATAATAATGAAAAGGGCCATTTGCCATACAAATGCAGTCACTCCTGTAATATTTTGATTAAGATGCTCACAGATGGACAATGGGTCTGCTCTTGCTTCTGGTAAACAAAGTTTTCTTTTGGAAAGAGCACAGTTGCCAGGCTAGCACTTGAAGCCTCAGGCGGACAATGAACTACCCCGCAGCTCCTGCATCATCTTTTTGGTTGCATTTTGCTCTGAATACAGCAGGGTGGTGGAAGTGTGGGTCTTTCCGAAGGGTGAAAAGAGGCCGATTCACTGGCAAAGGCTGCAGGAATGGATGCATATGCACAAGCAGCCCCAGAGTAACCTGGGTTCCTCAGGGCAACCATTTTTCTCTTTGGTGGCAGCTTCCTTCCTTCCGACGGTGGGCCTGGGGATTAAAGTTTGTGCCTCGGTTTTAGCCCCGTTCCCCATCAGTTTGAAGCTGTTCTGAGCCAGGGATCTGGCCTGGGCCCAAGACAAAGATTATAGCAATGCCAGTGGCATAACTGGATGAGCAGAAGCTATGTAAGCTAGCAGTGTAAATGTAAGAGGACAAAATAAAAGGGAGGAGGGAGGGAAGATGACCTCTTAGACATGCACAGAAAAAGGGTTGGAAGTCACATTTTTTTAAATGGAGAAGGAGAAGTGGGCTGAGCTTAAAATGAAACTATCAGCAAGGCTGGAATTAAAAGAAAGCTTTAGGAATGATCTAACTTTTATTTTATTACATTACAGAAGACAAAAAATCAATAGCTGGTAATTCAGACATAAATGAGTTATACAGGCCATTGACACAATGGACCAAACTTTATAACAACCACATCTGATGCTGTCAAGCCACAGGCTTCAGTGGCGCCAGTAATAATTATGGCTGATCACCTCTAATTCAGAGCTGCCTTGCTTGATAAAGGTGTCACTCTGAGTGGCTGCAGCATCAATATCAATTGAGGATGTCATCCAGCAGGTCAGCCTGCTGTGGAGAACTGTGTTTTTTTAATTGAATAGGATAAACCCTTGGTTTTCTCCTCCTCTCATTCTGTCTGTAAAAATCATATATTCCTTAAAGAAAAATAATTTGAATTCATGACTGAAACTACTTGAATTCAAGACTAAACCATGACTGAAGCTAACGGTGTTGATCCATAGAAATATATTCCGAAGATAATTTATAACCGTGAGAGTATCCTCAGGAGGAGACTTTGGCACTTTACAATAATCTCTGTCACATTGCTGCTTTGATCAAGTAATGAATCTGCCGCCCCAAAAAACCCTGTTTGGTAAAATGCTGCTAGGCAATCAAAATTGCTTTTCCATAAAGTCACATCATTATAAGGAAGAAAAGAAAACACATTGGCTTTGATGTTTTCCTATTGTTTTCAGAATTTGGGGGGATAGGTGTGTCCATTGACTGTCGGAAAAGTGAATTTCACTCTGAGACCTGGGGTGAAGTGACTTTGTCAAATAGTTCTTGATCTATAAAGAAAGGAGTCGCTTTTAAATACCTTTCCCTGTTTCAGGTGTCATTAATGCTTACATCTCTGCAGTCTGACATTGAAACTGTTAGTCTTTGGATTGCTGAGGGATGGTACGTATGCTTAGACATTTTCACGTATTATTATTATTACTACTTAGACTTCACATTCTTTTGTGGAGCAACTGTTTTGCACTGTGTTGACTACAATTAGTTGTGAGTGATGAGCAGTGAAAAAACGCTCTGTGGGGGAGGACACGGGAGATATTTCAGCCGCAGTCACTGTAGCATTTAACATTAGGAAGACTCAGAAACTGCAACACGATGCAGCAGAGCGCCTAGCACAATAGCTTACGCTCGCGCGCATGAAAAATTATTACAAGTTCCGCTTAGAAACATTCTCAATCCTTAAAAACCCCCACGAATATCAGACTTGGGAGATAAAACACCAGAAGGGCATCGTTTTAAACGCGGGGTAGGCAATAGCAGCAGCACCGCAGTGAGTTCGTTCCTAAGCTTGCAGCGCTTGGGGCTTTTCTGGTACTTCTTAAGTGGCGGAGAAAGAAAGCGCCTTGCACCTGTACGTCTGCAGGCGCACCGAGCGACAGCTCCGTCGTTCTCCTTCAAAAAACCGCGGGGCTCGACTCCAGCCCTGCGCGGCGCAGGCAGAGGAGTCCCAGCCGAAGGCGTAACCTGCCAAAGCACCGCTATTCAGGCTCCCCGTGCCCCCCCGCCCCAACCGCGCTGGGTCCGCTTCGCGGCTTCTGCGCTGCCCTCCTCGCCTCCGGCTCCATCTCCCCCCTTTCCCAATTGCCGGATCTTCCCGAAGCCCGGACCGTGGCCGGGGCGGTGGGGTGGAGGTGGGGGGAGAGGGGGGGCAGGCGGGAGCGAGCCCGTTTGTGCGCAGCATCTTCCGATGAGCCCCCGTCAATCCTGTCAGCCCCGTCCGTCCCCGGGCTTCCCTGCGATGGGCCGGCAGCTGCGCAGGCCCTTCCGAGGCGGCACTGTTTCTCTCTCTGTTTACTCGTTTCCAATGGCAATTGCACCACCGAGTCTCAGTACGTCTGGAACTTGGCCTGGGGCTGTTTTGGTTACATTGAAGTTTTTGCTTCAGCTCTGCCAGATTTAAATGGTGACTTCACCGAGGACTGAGCTAAAAAGGAGAAAAGGGGAGGAGGGAGGTAGTGTAGCGAGCGGGAGCGAGCGAGGGAGAGGGCCAGGGCATTACATCATCATTTGGACGGGAATCAAATGGGAAGGATATGACTCACTCGGGCTAGTTAAGCTTTGGCTCAAGTTCTACATACACTCATTCCAGGGCTCTCATGTTCTGCACCTCAGCAGGGAATTCAGGCTCAGTGATGTCCATGAGGTTTGTTTTTAATTTTCTTTTCCTTTTCTGATTTCTATATACTTCCCCCCCACCCCCGCCCGCCTTCCTCCTCCTCTCCTCCTCTCCTCCTCTCCTCCTCCCCTCCCCAGTCCCCCTTTCCCACTCTCTTTTCCACTTCGACAGAGTTTGTTTTCTGGTGCGTGTAACCTCGACTCTTAGCAGCAGAAGCTGTTTTTTCGACCAAACCGAACCCAAACAAGGAATACAGCAAACTTGAGAGAAGTTTGGTGGCTGGTTGTTTGTTTTTTTTTTTTTCCCCATCATTGTGTTGCTCCTAATCGGAGGAGACAGGGAGAGAGTTAAAACGCAGGAACCAATCGCTTGGACGGTGATGTAATGCTGGAACTGCAGGGTTGTTAAGTAATGTGAGAGGAAGGGGGTCAGGGTTGCAAAGCATTTACCTGCTGTCAGGGGGCTTTAAGTTTATTATCAATTGCAGTGACTGTAACTGGCTTCAGACTGCACTCTCTAATTATTCACAGACTCCCCTTTTTTATCTTTTATTATTAAAAGTAAAACTATATTACGGTATTTTAAAAAATGTGATATTATCACAGCTGCAAATTATTTTCCACCAGGGCTTTTTGATATTTTTTAAATGGCTTGAAACTGGGTGTCTCTTTCACAAAAAGCCCAGAGAAAGCAAAAAGAAAAGAGAAAGGCAAAGGCAAAAAGGGGTGGTTCTTCGAGTGTAGCTGGCGAATTTGAAACTGTACGAAGAGAGCAGTTCAGCCTCTGCTAGCAGAGTGAGTAAAAGCTCCTACTGTTGGAAATCCGCTGTAGAAAATAAAACATTTAAGGAAGGCAGTTTGCAGAGCTCATCCCGAGGAGCCTCGGCGTTTCATCCCTAACACTTGTCAGCAGCGTTCTGATCCTTAGCTCGCCCTGGGTTCGTTGCTTGTTCCATGCTTGCTCTCTTGCTGTTGCTGGGACCGCTGAGGTCCTGATCCTGCATGGAAGATCCCCCTCCTGTCATGGTTCTGCTCTCCAGAACTACCTGGGATTTGGGGCATTTGCCCACGGGGGTTTCCTTTGCGGGACGGAGCACTGTGATTGTCTTATTAAGTCTGTCTGTCTCCCTACAGACCTTTTAGTCTTTTTTCCACATAGCTAACAGCCTCTAGGTCTGGGGGGTTGGGGAGAAAAGGTACCTCTTCCCCAAGTTCACCAGAGGTACATTACCCTTAGGATGGGCCACGCAGGGTTTAACACTGACTAAGCCCCTGCTCGGGCATTGCTTGTGTTTAGATGTGGGATGAATGTGAGATACCAGGTGTGTGTTGGCGTCCTCAGGATACCCGTTCTGCTCGGAGGAGCTCTGCGTCAGGTTTCTGTGTCAAGAGCTGTCTGCTCCTAAGATACTGCTCTCGGAAGTGCCCCCTTCAGGGAATTTCTATCTCGGAGGGAAGCACGGTATTCCTGTCCACTGGATCAGCAGCGGACCAAAGATTTGCTTGGATAACTAAAGGTAGCCTTAAACACATTCTTGAGAGTTTGGTGGTTTTTTTAAAACCTGTGTTGGGGCCTGACTGAGCACAATACCAAACAGTGTTGTTCTGTGGTGATGCCAAAACCTCCCCATCTCTGTCCGAACAGTCAAGAGCCCCTGACGAGTTCCTGCCTTCCCTTCCCTCCGGTAGCCCTCTGCAAAGCCATCTTGTGTCTAGCTGTTTGTTAGGTCCCCGCACTTTACTCACAGGTTTTTCCTAAATGCCCCGATTTCCAAGCTCCTCAGTCAACTGTTCAAGCACAAACAATTGCTCATGTGCCAAACTTTTATCATTTGAGAGCCTAACGCAAGGCCACACCCAGCTCTGGCCCACGTTGCAGTGCAGATATACCATATGGATTAGATTGCGCAGTACTCTGTTGAGGATGTGTGGGTTGTGGAGGGAGCTGTGCTGCTGCAGGAGTTCCCGTAGGATTTCTGACTCATATTTTCTCCTAGAAATGTTGGGAAGTGCAGTTCCACGGACCATCAGAGTAAAGTGGAGTAGATTCTTCCCTTTGCCTGCCCGCTTCGGATGCTGGGGTGGACTGGTCTTCCCTCTTTCCCTTCCTGCCTTTTCTGGCTGGAGACTTTGTGTGGGAAAAGTCCATCAGTGTTGTCCTAGGATACTGTCTAGCCATGTTGGCAAGATACTGGGCAGAGGATGACAGATTGTCACACTCCATCTTTGCCTACGCAGAAATGCATCCTTGCTATTTCTCTTACAAAAACACATATAAAATATGCTGTGTGGCATGGCCTGGAAGTCTTTGGGCATTGGGTTGCATTCCATGGGGGATCAGAGTCTCTCTTGTCTGGTACTAGCTATTAACATTTCATCTTGGCCAGGAGGGCAGCAAAGGAGAACATCTTGATGCTTTAGTCAGTGTGGACTGACTGATGACCCTGCCTTGTGCTTGCGACTTTCACAAAGCAACTTCATCTTCTCCACCCTGCTGATTCGTGCTCAATGAAGTTAGGTAGAGGGTGTAAAGATGTAAATCCTTCTTCCCTTCCAGAAGTGCATTGCAACTCTAAGTTACAATTTACTTCTGTTACTTAACTGATTTTAACACAGCACCACAGAAGAAAAAGGTTTAAAGGCTTCTTTCAAAAAGCTGCAGTTGTAAATTCCATGTGCATACACATGTGTGCGTGTGTGTATGTATGTATGTATATTGCCTATTGAAGCAACAAAGCATATAATTAAGGAGTTATAACTGTCCTGACGAGAGCTAGACAGCTCTGGTTCTGCTTGACAGGTGCTTTTGAAATGCATGCTCATCTTGGACAACAAAAAAATGAAAGTAGCTGCCCATTTTGGATTCCTCCAGTGCTAGCTGCCCATCTTGCGCTACCTTGGAGCCAATGTGCAGGTATGCCTGTGGACTTGCAGCTCCATGGTCAGAGGTCAACAGCTCTGACAGTCAGCCTCAACACGTTTGAAGCCGGGCCTTCTGGCAAGCGGATTTTCTTAGTGAAGGATGATATCTTTAGGGACCTAATTTTTAAAGAGCAGCCAAGAGAAACGTTAACAGCACTCTGAAAGTGAGCATCAGAAGATATATTCAGAAGCACATGTAACCTGTCAAACAAACCGGAGGCCAAACACACCAGAGCTGGGAAGTGATGTTTGCACTGGAGAGCCAACCGTGCGCAGTCGGCCTGTGAAGAAAGGCAATCTGCTCAGAGCAGAGCCCGGCTGGAAGAGTCTCAGTAAATTTTCCCCACCAAGATCCCAAGTAACATTTCCGCCTGCATCGTTGAATGTGTGCATTGGCAGAATATCCACTTTATAAGCTGTGTGATTTCAAGACATAATTTGGTGCTCCTTAGCTGGTCTCTGCATGCACAAAAGTATTGGCTCTGCAGTTGTGGTACAAAAGCAAGAGGTAAAAATCAGAGAGCTTATTTTTATTTCACCGAATGTGATCCCTCTGCCCCTGTATTCCTCAATTTTCCTAGCTCTACAGTGAGACTATTTCCCTTAAACATTTTTGGAAGACGTGGCTGATGCTTGTGAAGCCCAATGAGGTTTTCAGAGTCGGCGTGGCGAGTGCTGGGGTCAGAGCAGGCCAGGTGTTGGGCAGAGGTGGGGGCAGGGCTGGCCTCACATCACATTTTGGACACGGTGGGCATGAAGACCAAGTTGTCTCCTGCACTTGGGTGAGGGTGCTGGCACAGGAGCGGGCCTCCTCTGCCCTTCCCCATCTCTCTCTGCTCCCCTTCCCACCCTTCTTTTGTTCATCCTGCACATGCCTGGGCCATGTTCAGCCCAAACTGTTGAGATCAGCTTTGCCGAAAATTACAGTTCAGATCAAAATGTGAGTTAGGTTCCTCCAGTGTGAAGTGAATGCTGGGTCTTTCTCTGCAGCTATAGATAAACCAGATATGAAGGTAATTACATCTCATTCCTATCTGACTCTCTTATTTGCCATAATCTCTTTTAATCCCTTTGATACTCATCATAATAATGTTAATCTTAATGAACTCATTTGGTATTAATGCGGATGTGATTTGTAAGTTCAGAGCAAGCTTGCCATCCTTGTTTAGCGTTCATTAATATCCACTTAACTGTGTTTATGCTCTCTTTCTCCTGCAAATGGACTTGCGTATCTCTTGTCTTCCACCTAGCTGATGTGGCAATTCCCATAGTGGAACTCTCTTTCCACACTCAGATTTGTATTTCCTTTCTATTCCTCTTCCTACTTACATGATCCCAGAGAGAGGAGCTGATGGAGACACTGCATCCATCTGCTAGTGGGTTTCTGTACCCCATGGCTTACTCATGTCTTCCACTTTCGACATCAGAATTGAAGGAACCCTTATCCTTTTGCTTCTCATTCATGTGGCATTCCTTCTTAGATTGCTTCAGAGATATTACCTTACTATAGCCCTTGTTTTATTGTCTCAGAGGGTGAACGAGTAGGAGACACAACCCCTAATCTTGGCAAAGAGACAAATTATTTGTTGCTTACTACCATACTCTCCCTGAGCGCTCTGTTTATGGGTGGGGTACCTTGCCCAAACAGTTTCCGACGTGACCAGCCAGTTCTAGTGAGGGAGGACTACGTTTGGATGTTGAACCTGATCCAAAGCTTATTGCAGTGAATGGGAGTGCTGCCTTGATGGGCTCTGGATAAAATCCGTAAGACTATCCTCTTTTAATTCCTTTGAGCGCCCACGTATTTTTCAACATCTCTAGCTTTGGGATGTGCCCTCCTGAAAAACTACTTGTTCATCCACAGTGATCCCAGAGACTGGTGAGCCTTGGATCCCTATTAATGGGATATTTCCTCTCTACGTGGGTGCTTGTGTTTGTTTTCAAACGTGGCATGGAATTTCTGTGTTGGGGTGCTTGCCATCTTCCCTCTCCACTTCCTCCAAACACATTTTTAAGGCCTTCATTGTCAAACAACATTAATTATTTTTCAGACCCAGTGACACACATTTTGCTTTTTAGGGCTTTTGGATCCTGACAGAGCCAGGAAAGTATAATTTACTTAACTGAACACTGTTTATTCCATCCCCACTTCCATTCTTTATTTTATGTCCTGATGTTTCCTTGTAGCATCAGCTTCCTATGTTAAAATGAATAACTGTACTGAAAACATCCAACTTTTACTTTACTGAAAGATTTTTGCACATTATAATAAAACCAGCCATTGTCTTGGTGAAAACTACTAGTTGAGGGTGAGAATTGTAGTCTCTCAGATCAACACAAGCTGTATTTGTGTGGTGGTCTTTATTTTAACATGATATCTTTCATTCAAGAGCATCACAGGATGTTTTGCAAATTGCAGCCATTAGTCAAATGAATTAAAGCTCTTTATTAGTATGAATACAAGATGTATTCATATAAATAACAAGATGGAGGGGTTCACTGCAGATATCTACAGCTCTTGTGCTGCTCCATGACCACAAAGAATATGGGCAACGTGGTTCAGATGGGTGTTATTTTCTGGAGATCAATAAATCTGTGCCCATTAGCAGCAGCAAAATAATAATAATAAAAGTTCATTACGTTTTCTCTAAATGTCAACTAGTTATCACAAGCCCTGTCAAAAATAATACCAGTAGAATGTTTTACAACACTGGAAAAGCCCATCAGCACCAGTAATTTTATATGTCAGTTTTAACATGAGCTAGTTTTTTCCAAACTGAGTCTTAAAAACCAGAACAGAAAAAAATTACTAGACCAGATCCTCCCTTGACCTCAGTTTAAGGGCACTCAGTATCATGTAAAAAAAGTTCCAGTGCTGTGTTCTTTGTTGTCATTTGATTTCCAGATTGAAGTGAACTTTTCTTTCAGCCCAGCTAAGGATGTGAGCTGTATCTCTCTGGTACTGTCGCTTACAGAACTGCAGGAGTTCTCACTGCTCTGAATACTACTTAGTTTTCTGATATACTTTGAATAAGTGAATTTCTTTTGTAAATTCACATAGAAATAAGATTGGCTGAAAAATCAAAATATAGACTAAATTAAGGTTCAGTTTACTGATTACCTGAACCAACAGATTCCTTGCCATTGGAGTCCAGCATTGACAAATATCTCCTGTGGCCATTCGTATGAAACAGGAACGTGTTGCACAAAGTGCAGATTAGTACAGAAATCTCTGTATGTGTGAATCTGTATGTGTATATAGTGTGTGTTGTACCCCAAATATATTTGAGGCTGCAAGGCAAAATTAATTTCTGTTATTCGTAAGCAATCCTATCAGAACGAATTTATCACATGAATTAGATTCCAAGTGGCATGACTTAAGGCAGTGATTTAGGTATATACATTTGAATGACAGTTTCTTTCTTTTTGAAATTGAAACTGTATTAGCACCTCTCAGCTCTACCTCCATCTTCAAGTTTTTGCAGAATGAGAAATCAAATCTTGGGCAAAAATTTAAACAACAGTTAAAGGGGGACATTGCTGTGCATCAGTGTTTTGTTTGGCTTTTTACTTGCTAATCTTGTGCAGTATAGAACTTTTTCCATTCAGAGCTAAACCTGATGGAGCTACTTCAATTCAGTAGATATTGTAATATGTTGAATGAACAAACAATATGTTGCAAATTCCCTTTTAGTAATTAATTTAGCCATTTTTTAGTTTATTTTAAACTATTTTGGTAAGACCTAGTAGTGCCCTATGAAAGAGCTGCAGCATACTTCAGGAAAAGTACAAAACCTTACCAGCAACATTTATAAAAATATAATGAGGAAATAAATTAATATTACAGGGAAAAAAATGAGTATAGAGTTAGTTGGAAAAGCATGGATTTATAAAGATCTATTTAGAAAAGTGAAATGTGGTTGATTGAAAAGTTTCCAAGAAGGTTCAATAATTGTTAAAATTTGAGCTTTTGAGGAATAACAGTTCTTTCAAGGGAAATTGGGAATTGTTTCAAGGAAAAATGCTTTCCCATCCAAACTGATAATTGTTTTTGCTGAGAAATGTTTTATTTTGTTAACTTAAAAAAGGTCTTGAAAAAGAGTACTAGTTTCTCATGTGCTGTACACTGAAAGATGATTAAGCTTCGTGCATTTTATTTTCTGTTTGATGGCCAGCGTCTCTTCTAAATGGTTCTGTTACTTCTGATTCGCTTCTGTGGGAAAATGCCCAGAAAGTGTGAAGAATAGCAAATGATAAAACAGGCAGTAATATTCTGGCAATTGCACGTGTTGCATTCCAGAGTTTTAAACTTCGGTCTCACCTGGTGCCCAGGACAAGTTCTTGACTGATAGCACAGCCAGCAGCAACTCTAATATTACTCTCCTTTTTTTTCCTTAAAAGATAGTTCTTTATCTCATGGAGACTTGTTTTAAAGAAGCAGTGCTCCAGTAAGAGGACTTTTTGGAGTGTAGATTGGATTGAGCTGCATGTAGGAAGGGTATGAGTCTGCTGCTTCCCCATGTAGCACTGAGCACAGGAGCGCTGGATTTCGGCAGCACATCTACATTGGCATGTGTCTGTTGCACACAGTAATTATCAAATAGGACAGACATTAGATATAATAATTAACTGATTGGCTCAGGGTCAGATATTTGGCTTTGTCCAAACAATCCCCAGAGGACTTAGAAGGATCTTCTCTGTTGTGGGGAGAATAAAAAATCTCTGCACTCAGCTGAAGTCTTGGGCAGTTTAGGGTGAAATCTGTTTGGACTGTTAAATAACTCCAAGCAAATGGGCACCCCAAAACTGCGCACATGTTCCTGGGTGAGCCTGTAAAGACTTATGGCACTGCAGCAGAGGAAGGTGGGTGAGTTGCACGGAGGACAGATGCCATTACGGACATCTTCCCTGGGTTGAAGGGAGAGAGTATCAGGAGAAGCAGAGAGCAGGGGAACTCGGTTTATTTAGCCCGGGAAGAGACAGCTAACTGGGGTTCTAATTGCAGCGTTCAGCTACTTATAGGGTAGTTACAGAGGAGGCAGGGTCTGCCCCACGTTGCAGCCTGAAGACAAAAGACAACAGTCACAAGTTTCAGCGAGAGAAATTCCTCTGGGACGTAAAGAAAGAAAGGCTCCCGCAGGAGGAGCGTGGCAAGGCCCAGCAACAGGCTGCAGACCGGTGCTGCAGTCTCCCTTGCTGGAGATGTTCACACTTTGTCTGCTCTGATACTGCATTTAGCCCTGCTTGGAGCAGGAGGTTGGACAACGTGACCTTCAGAGGTGCCTTCTGACTGCAACTGTTCTCTGGTCCTGCACTGGGCAATGATGGCAGCACTGGCTAAGAATTTTGATGAGGAAAGAGCAGTAAGAAAACCAAATGGCAAGATAGGAACATAACATCATCTCAAGCATATTCTGTGCCTGCTTGTGTCCACCTTGTTTTGAGAAGTAAAGAACGTGTGCACCTCATGTAAGAGGTGTAACTGTGGACTCTGAATTGCTGCTACTGGGGTGAGAATGAATTACGCTTCAAGGCGCTTCGTTTCCTAGCTTTCCCACCACGCTGTAAATGATGGTCACCTAAGTTTTAGGAGATGGTTGATAAACATGAAAAGATAAAACAGGAATCCTGACAACCAGCCATTTTTGGCTGAAATGTGAGCCAAAATGAAGCCAAATAACTTTTCAGTTTATAAACAGCTGAATGAAGTCTTGTTCCCTGCTGGACTAAGCATCTGTATTTTCTGCTTGTAGTCAAGAATTGCAAGAGAATTCTAAAACGCTATGAGAAAATCTATCTCTGAGGTATTTCCAAACCAGTCAGCTGTTTCAAGTACTTTGGGTTTTTTCCCTTTTTCTTTTTACAAAAACAGGGGAATTAAACCATAAACAAAACTTCTGGACCTTTGTGGTAATTTTCAGCATGTTTTACAAAACTAGGGGACAAGCTTTGTCCATCACCATGTGTGAGGGATCCATTTGCTAATATCCCTGTAAGCTCAAAAGTATGTTTTACAGGAACTTAGCTAGCAAAAGCTGTTCCCACTATAAAAGTAATGGCACATTAATGCCTTTTTGCAATGAACTCCCTGTATACCCTATACTGTGTTCCTATTTGTCCATTAACTAATGACTATCCAATATGCTGTCACTAATATCACATGTAAACTCTGTCTTGCCCTTCTGCATGCTCAGTTATTTTACTATTGCAAAATTAATAATTTATTATGGAATATAACGTAGAGACTGAGGAACAGTCACTGAACATGCGTTTTCACTGACAAAAGCCTGTGCAGTGACGCTGACTCAATCTTATATTCGTCTTGAGCTAAAAGGCTTAGGGAAGGATATTGTTCATATTTATGAAGTTTCAAAAAGTGCAATCCTAGAGCATACAGCCTGGCTCTCACTATACCGCTGGCACATTTTTTACTGTCATGCATTCACCTTGTTTGCATCCTCTTTTCTCGTAATCAAGACAAGCTTTGTCCTTTTAAAGTGCTGTGCCTGACGCTTCAGTAAATGTCACAGATGATTTTGTACCACTGTTGAACCAGGAGCAAATCACTGAATCTGGATGTGTAGTAAAAACTTCCTGGCTGGAAGAGCTAATCCCCTCGGAAAACAAAACAGAAAGTCCCATACTTTCCTGTAGAATATACTATTTTCCTTTTGCCTTGAAAAGAGCATTCCTACCTGGTTAATTTATTAATGAATCTAATCAGTCTTTAAGTAAGGTAGTTTTGAAAATACCAGTGTTCTGTTTTTCATTAATGCATCAATATTGATGTTCAGGTTTCTAACTAGCTGTTAAAATCAGTTAGGAAAAATCTAGGAGACAAGATGTAAAAGAGAGGAATGAGTTGGAATATTAGGTTGTTTTTAGTAGAACAGGAAATGAAGAAAAACTGACAGATTTAAGGTTTCTTTTGTGTCATTGGTGTGCTTGTGGCAGGTGAGCTGTAACAGTAACTAGTTCTATGTGAATAACAAACTTGTTGACTTAGTGACCTAAATTAAAAATAATAAATTAGGTTAACTGAGTATGATTTAATTTCTTAATTATTCTGTGCAAATAAAAAAGAGCAAAGAAATTTTCAGGTTTACAAGGAAATTAACTCTTTAAAATGAACTAGGTAAATTTCCAAAGTAATATGGCATTTCAAACTGGAACATTTAGAAATGTAAAAAACCTCTGCTTTTCCAAATATCTATTCTTTTCCACTTATAAGATTTATTAAGTATAATTTATTAGTGAATTTAATTAATTTTCTCAACCTGAAAGTGCTGCTTTTGGTAAATTTTCTGTTTGACTGGGGGAAAAAAAAGTCCAGCTCTAGCTTTTGAGCTTGGCTGCAATTTTCTGCATAAATGACATCAGTTACAATGCAAGTGAATTCGCTGTGATAGAGAGAGTATATTTAATTCGCATATACTCTGTAGATAATTGAAGTCTCCATCCTCATATAACTTTGGAGTTTGAGTAGGTGTCAGGACCCTCTAGAAAAAGCTTTTTGTCATTTCTAACACAAGCACGGCACCATTCATGCTATGAAAAGTAAGGGGGTTGGTGCAGAAAAGGCTTTTGCAACTTAATTTTTTCTGGCGTATCATCTTTGTCCTCACCCAGTGTGGGCTGCAGGGCCAGCAATGCACTGTGCTGTACTTTCATCATCTCTGCCATTGGTAGAACTAGCTATGAGTTACAGTGGCTGAAGAAATCTTGCAAGGTTTGTAAAACTCGAGAGTATTAAAGGAGGGCATGTAAATTCATGTAGCTAGATGCTTGCAGGATTGGAGACTAGATGTCCGTAGAAGATGATTGAAAAAACTTGTTTTCTCGCCAGTGACAGGTTAAAAATAACTCTCCACTTTAAGCCGCCTGTAACACCTCTGGGAAAGAGCTGCTTTTTGCTTCAGTGGGAACTTTGCGCATAGTGACCTAGAGTTAAATCTTCTGTCTGGTGCCTGTATTCCCTGGAGTATCAGTGACTTATCATTTTGTCTGTCTGGGGTTTTGATGATTTGAAATACCAAAGGGAGCTGGAAGGGTTTTCATTGTCACATAGTCCTGAGGACTGGTAGTCAGTAGGGCAACTGTGATTGGATGCCAAAAATTATCATTGCATTTGAAAATCACGTTTCTGTTCTGATGGGAAACTTCTCGACTATTTTTTCTTCTATTTTGTTTAGGGAAGAGTCAGAAGTTAATGAGGAAGCCCATAAAATTCCATTTTAAGGTTGCGTTCTTTAAGTCATAAAATGAAGGTCCTTTGGATGAGACAAGATGTATTAAACACAGCATTCAGGATGGCTTTGTTTTTAATGGACATTTTCCTCAGAAAAGAACACAAATGTAAAATATGTAATCCTAAGTCTAAGAGGAAGTCTGTCAAAGCCTGCCAAATTTGCAGGGGTTTTTGTGTTTGGTGAGTAGCAAGGTTCTGGATGTGACACACTTTTCAGTTGGTATCATTTTTATCCAGTAACGTGGAGTTGTCATTTGGTTATTTCTCTTTGCGCTGCTCCCTGATATGTTGCTTAAAAAAAAAGAAGTCTGAGCAGTTGAACCATATGTTTATATCATAGCTCCTAATGTCAAAATTTTAATTGATTTTCTCATATTTGGGGTTAGGAGGGGGCTGTATCATGTTCCACGACGTCATAAAAACAAAAATATTTAAAATATGTTTCAAATAAAATGAGGGGGGAGAAGAAAAAATGCTTAACTTAGAAAAGATGTGGGATTCATTAACAAAGGAAAATACTGGCCACGGACCAACGGCAAGCCAAATGTTTTGCCAGCAGTTTGCAGTTCACAGTCATCATTGCATGTCATTCTGCCTCCTACACCAGCCCCTCCAACCATATATGCCTTCCTTTTAAAGAGAAACCTGTCTGGTTTGAGTTGAATAAATTAATTTGGGTTTACTTAGTTTAAAAAACAAAAATATAGAGGGCCCAATTTTATTTCATTATGCCTGTGGGTAAAGCAGTCCAAGGTAATTACAACCGCAGTGCTGGTTGCTCTATCTTAATTAAAGAGGGTTTTTTTGCACATAGGTTTTTGCACAACATAATAAAATAGTTTGTGGTCTGGCTAGCCTCAGTGTCACAAGAGTGTACTCACTTGAGAAATTGTCCAGCTTTTCCAAAAGCTGAGGCCCTTCCATGTGAGAGGAAGCGTGGAGCTGCTTAGCAGAGCACAGGTCGTTTACAGTCCTTCCTATTTAGTGTAAGGGCACCGTCATAAATCACGCAGCAAACAACGTTTCATACAGTCTCATACACTAAGTGGCATGCTTGTCAGCAGCAATGAATGTGGGCTTCAGTAAGTCTTTAAGCAATGATGTGCTCTAGAAATGTGCAACATTGGTTACACACCTGTGACCAAACCTCTTATTTTTGCAAAGTTTCCTAGTAATGTTTTCGGTTGTTTGGGATTTTTTGGGGTCTTCTTTGCAAAGAAATATGATTTATTGCTTAGCAAATTCTTTTAAAGAAAAGGCATCAAAGACATTTAAATAATGCACTTGGGATGATGATTAAAAAAAACCAAACTCAAATCCCAGCAAGCATGGCTAAGATGGCCTGTTATTAGAAAAGTCAAAGGAGACATGTTTGCTAGTTGAATAAATCAAGTAGTGTTGTAAAAACACGGTCTCAGGGATGATTAAGGGTAAGTGATTTTCATTACTACATTAAGTTCTCCTTTCTGTTGTGGTGCTTTTTATATCACATCAAGCTTAGCTATTTACTTACGCTGTTTTAAAAAGCCCCAGCGCCTCAATTACTTAAATCATGACCCGGTGCATTGCATTGATTCAGAAAGACAGCAACACAAGCTAGCTTTACTTAATGCTCAGGAACCCGACACAGGTCCTTTCTTTGGGCGCTTTATCTCTTGCAGTTGGTAAAACTGATTGAATTCAGGTATGCAAATACCAGTGGACCAGATCCCTGGGTGACTCAAGTCAGTAAAATTTTACTGCCTCCACCAAGTTCCCCTCCCCACCTGGTGCTAGTGCTTTCCTTCAAGTTGCACAATCTTTCCCGTCTCTTAGATTCAGATTCTTAGATATTTAGGGCCACCACTTGTCCTCGAGCCAGATCATGGTTGTGCTACCTTGCTCATTTGCAAGGGCAAAGTTCACAAATATTTCTGAACCTTGCAAGAAGGGTCTCAGGACTGGAATAAGGAACATCCAAAGGGCCATAGACACTTTGCTTAGTGACCAGCAGTGGATTTTCTTTCTACTGGGGACATGGATTCTCCTATAGAGGGGCAAGCAAGTTTAGCTTCAGCTGCTTGAACTGACACAGTTTCACCTGAGCTTGCGTTTACGGAGGAGAAAGTGCCAACGGGCTGTGCGTTGTACCCCAAGGCACGACTCCAGCCAAGGGGAGGGCAGCCCTCACCTACATTTGGGCTGCTCTGAAGCACTGCTAGCAGTGGCTGCCCGCGGGACGAGGGGAGCTGGAACGTGTGGCGTTTGACAAAGCTGAAGTCTCTTCCAGCCTCCCTAGGCATGGCCCAGGTCCTTCGCAGTGCTGGCTGTGTAGGGCTGGGAGTGTGATTATAGACATCTGGGCTTCCTAGACGTCTTCATGCCCAGAATTAGGCATGTGTAAATGGGGAGAATTAGCTGAGAGGTGGACCAGAGACTTCCACCCCCCACACTTTCGTTCAGAACGTGAAAATGCTGATTTAATTCCCACTCCGTGTGGTGATACTGAAGCAACAACATCCAAATATGCTTCTAGGATGCAGCTGCCAAAGAAACGTTTCACAGCGAACACAGAGGGGCATCCCTGTGGCAGCCTCAGCTGAGGTGCTAATGATTTCATAACCTGTTCTTTTATTATGCAAGCTATAAAACCTGCTGAGAGTGTTCGGCACGGGGGTGCCTGCTGCCAGGGCAGGAGCCAGGGCGCAATGGTGGATCGATAATGGGTTTGCATGTGGAATAGATCTGTACTGTGTGTTTTACATACATGGCTTTGAAACTACAAGAAAACAGCCACTTTCTATTTCCATTTGCATTAGAGACTTCTCATGAATATCTGAAATAGACATTTATTGTGACCATAACCCTACCACAAATTAAAATCAGATCCCAAGTCCCCTGTGAAAAAGCAGCTCATTATAATGTATGGCAATGTCAGAAATGATACTAAATGACACTTAACTTTAAACCCCAAACACTATGCTTATCCATGGCTTAGGGTTAAATCTACAGTGGAAATAAGACCAGGAGCTAAGCAAGGTTTACAGGGGTGGGGGATGTCCCAGTAGATGTATAGCCACAAGCTAAAGAGCAAACAGCTGGTTGTATGTGTCTGCCAAATGCAAAGTCTCTTGCATATATACTGCTGCATTTCTTCTTTTAAGCCACAGATTACCTTTGTAACATATCCTACATAGACCGGGCCAGATTTATACGAGGTGTAGTATTGTTGATTCAGATGGTTTGTTGCTATAGAGAACGAGATAAAGGCAGATTTCCATGTTGGTCTAAAAGGTATACATCTGAATCATTATTCCTAAACACTGAGTTTCTCATCAATTTTTATGTATGAGCCATTTTAAGGACTTGTTATCTGGTAGGCTAATACCAGGGCTAAATCTGTGCTTCACAAAATAGAGAGAGACTGGGGGGGGGGAAACCCAAAGCATGCTGACCTGCAATCTGACTTTGCCATTATTCTTTACATTCATCATATTTGCCTTTCCTATTAAAAAAAAAGAAACAGAACAACAACAGAAAACGCGGAGCGGAGTGAGTAAGCCATGGCTTCCGACCCCTGGAAATCAGCCATACTCACTGCTGTGCAAATTCCTGCTGCTTTCTGAGCTGAGATCATACTGTTGGAGATGGCAAGTGTATAGAGCACAGTTCTGTATCTTCCATTGCTAAATATTAACAGTAAAAAATAAATGCAGGTGATGCAACAGGCTTTGACTAGGCCTATTTATGTGACTGTTGAGATATTTTAACCAGATCAGTCAAATGTCTGGCTCCCTGTGGGCCAAATCAAATAGACCTGATGTTATTGTACACTGAGCGGAGCTGCCACTTCATTGTTTAGGTAAAGTTAACATTTTTTTACATGTTCACCTGCACTGTATTGGCATGTTTCAAGCTATGTGTGTGACACACACTTTGTTTATTTTATAGGAAAAATCTAGAAAAGGGCACATCTTCTCCTTTCCATTCCCCCTCTTCTGTCTCTTCCCCTTCCTAAGCTGACAGTCCCTTTCCCCTGCCCTCCCAACACTCCAAGCAAACAATTTAAAAAAAAGAAAGAAAAAAACAAAACAAAACAAACCAAAACCAGCTAATGTTTCTTGAATGTCAGCATGCTCTGACTTTGTCAGGCCAGCAGCAGAAACAAATTACATTGTCAGAGGCCTTCCACTGACAACTCCAGGGTACCCGTTCCCACAGTTTAAATCTGGAAACTCTTAATGCAAATGTTGCAGTTGATTCCAATGGCTATCGTGGCACTTCACTGAAAAGCAGTACTTTGGAGTTTGATTTTGCAGCATTGGGCAGTCAGCATGAGTTGAAACAATGCTCATGTTCCTGGAAGGGGTGTTTTCAGACCTGCATGTCTACACGAGACTAGGGCTATGTCTAGATGAGTGTCATTACTTCAACCATGCAAATGCAGCTAGAGAGGTCCTTCTAGCCTGGTCAGCCTGGTCTTTTTAAGCTATTTTATGCAAAGATGATTCCTCCTTGCTGAATTGTAATGCTGAAAACTGTGAGGTGCAAAATCTTAAAGTTATCCAGTATCCTCAGAGTTTCAAAATTCACCTAATTCAGTTTTTGACTCTGCTGATCATAATGCTGCTATATTACTTCCCCTGGCATGGCAGCTTTCTAGCTAAAGCACTGTTTCAGCGGTGGTTCTCAAAGGGAAAGTGGAGGAAACAGAAACAGCGCAAACCAAAACTATTCAGGGAGTAGGCGTGAACACTTACAGTTCATGTAAAAGACTTGAAATAATTAATCAGGAAAAAAAAATTTAACAGTGTGTTAGTTCATACTGCAGACTCTTGGAAGTTGACAGGATGACCTGAGCTTTTGCATGACTGCCTACAGACCATTAAGCCCTTTACGCTAAATTTGGTGCAGCGGATGCTGTCTTAATCTTCAACACAAAGTTCTGGTTTGGGAGAATGTTTCCTCCTTAAGACAACAGGTCTCTAATGACAAAAAAAAAATTAAAAAAAACCCAAACAGCTGTGAAACACTAAACCAGAAACATCAGTATAAATTCAAAAGTAAAGATGTAAAATAAACTTTTTTTCTTAGTGCAAGGTAGTGTATCATTAACATGCATAAGTCAGCATTTCAGGGTATAATTTAGGAAAGTATCTTCATAGGTGTCATACATTTTTATGGGTCTGATCCTGTTCTAAATGACTGTATTAGCAGCAATCCTGTGAACTTCAATGGCAAGAGCATCCTGCCTAAAAGAACATCTGCCATGGTAGGATCAACCTCTCCTTGTCTTTCTCAACTGTACTGTACGTGCTGCACAAGGCAAATATGATGAATGCAAAGAATAGTGGAAGGCTGGATTGCAGATCAGCATATTGGCTTCAGTGACGGTATCAAGAAGAGCAGCAAGGGCAGAATTTGGCCAGTGCTTTCAGGAGAAATGCTGTGAATATTATGGTGATCCTGCTGCTTCACTTCGTAAGCTAATCACCACCAGGGGTCAGGAGAAATTACTCAGTAGTAGTCCACAGATGTCAAGGTGTAAGGTGGGGATTTTTGTTTTCTTTTGAAGCATAAGGCATAGATCACTGTCAAAGCTTGTTTTACAACTAGATGTAGTGCATGTTATATACTGTGTGTTTATGGAGTGTGTGTGCATATGTGCATATGAGTGAGATTCCCAGTTGGTTTAAATGCATTGTCCTTGGCAAAGCTGCATGCTGTACACCATTGAGAATTGGCTCTATTGCTGTTGATATGTTCATGCTTCTTATTGTTTTCTCAAATTATTGTGTTAACTGGGTTACAGCTCGGGAGCTCTCTTTATTTTTCAGGTTTATATTTCCTCAGCGATATTTTGCTCATAAACAAGCACATTTTGAAGGTCACCAGGTAGACTAATGTGCAAAGCTCTTCAGGAGAGAAGTTTTGAATATGCTTCTGATTCTCTCATTCCAGAGAATGATTCAAAAGAGAACAGCAAATTCCTGGTAAAAAAACTAGAGATATTTGCCTTTTCATATTTTATCCCATTTCCACTTGCTTCTATTTAAAACATTTCATAATAGTAAGTAGCCTTTCTGCTTTAAGCTGGAGAGTCTAAAATAAAATGTGCTTGGTATCTGACATTACTGACCACTTAGACTTGCTGCTTTTTATTATAAGTATTGGCTGGTTTGTACGCATATTTTTAAAACTATGATTTAAGATTTACATGTTATCTGGAATTTGATCTGTAACTTGAAAGGCTACTGTAGCCACGATAAGAATGAAAATAACCCTGAACTGTTGAAAATTCAACTCGGAGCACCCAAAGTGGTAATGACTGCAATAGTAGTTTTGTCGATATTTATAAATCAATGCAAACCAGAGACTGGATGTTTTAATTTACTGCAGTTTCAATGTAACTGATACCCTCAAATTTAGAGCTTTAAGCTTTGTGAAGTGCAATGTTATTGCAGGGCATGCATCCAATTTTTAAAACATTACATAGATTGGAGACAGATGAGCTTTTCAGAATTATTTTAGGCCTATTTTGATTGAATGCCTGAGATGCATTTTCCAGTGGAAATTAATTGCATTGATGTGAAAACAAATGAACTCCAACCTCAAAATTAGCTGCAGGTTCATGCTCAAACCAGTACTTAAAAGGGAGGGAGTGGGCATAGATAGTGACTGGAAATTACAATGACAATATATACTTTGTTGCAAGAATAAAATAACCTTTTTTCAATGCCTGCTCTTTTTTGCTGTCTCTCTTAGTGTGCATGCATGCGTAGGGAGAGAAATTTTCCCATGTATCTGTGGTCGCACATGAGTGGACAATGGCTTTTACTAGCTATCACTTCTTCCCCTTGCACGCTGCTGGAAACTTTTGCTGGCCTATGTCGGCATCTAAGTGTCTGAGATCTCCAGCAGCCACTACCTGTAGTGCTTCTGTCATTGCCGTGGGGCATTTCTGGAGCACACCGTTCAGGGGGACTCTTCTGGGGGACTTTGTTAGCAAATAGCAGCTAACATGATTTCCGGTCTTAAGTGAAATTTGCCTTAGCTATGTAAAAAATGCTGTACATGAGTTTGGGATTCCTGTTTGCTCGACTGATGCGCTGAATCCGTGGTAACTCCCATTGAGATGTAGGCAGAGAAGGCAACGTGAGCTCTTTAAATAACGAGAGCAGACAATGCTGGCTCGGAGCTGATCGCTGTTGAAGTACAGCTGCAGCAGATCTCCATGACTTTGTTCTCTCTGCCTTGAGATTCACCTCTTCCCTGTGCTTCTCATCATTTGTACTAATACAGCTGTCAGTTGGGATTTTTAGCATGTTTAAGAGATGAAGCACGTGCAAAGGTTCCTCCCAGGAAATGGCATATATTCATTTTGATCTTTATGAAAGTTTGAAAGGAATCAGTGAAGTGGCTTGGAGGTGGGAATAGGGTCACTGAAGATATATAGCTATTTGACAGCTCTAAGATATTTTTACACCTGGAGGTGACTTGCTAAACAGATAATTGGGAGCACACCCTAATGTATGTACTCCTCTCCCTCCTCCCCCACTGCCACCCACTGAAACAACCAGCAGCTTTGAGATGCTGAGCACGTTTGGGGCTGTGACTGTGGTGGGCCATGCACAAGTGCTAACTTTTCTCTGGGCTGTAGAGAGAGCTTGGCACCGCAGGAACATGTGCTGATGGCAGAAGTGCTAGGGAAGCAAGGAGTCTTAAAAAGCACAGAGTATCTCTATGGTATTCTTGTTAAAGGATGGGATTAAGAGCTGGATTTTGGTCTGCCATTGATCTCCTATCGCATCTGAGATGTCTCCAAGCTTCTAATTTTCTATTTTACTTATTTGGTATTTTGTTTAAGAAATCATGTTTGTATTTTCTTAAATAATGTCTTTTTTAAAAAAGTTTCTACAGTATGTGTTACTTTTATAGTATTTTTGGTGTTGAGGGTAGAATTTAGATCTCAGTAAATAAATCATCTCACATGCGTATACCTACTTGCTTTCCTCACTAGTGACTGTGGGCAAACTCAGCTTTCCTTAGTGCATACAGCACAGTTGTGTCTTGTCAGCTTTAGACAGACTAAATCTGCTAGTGGCAGATGCTGGAGTGTTTTTCTCTCACCAAGACTGTTTTCATTAGTCAGTCTTTTTCTGGCAAGATTGTGACCAAATCGATGCTACAGGTCCAACTGTAGCATTATGGCTACATGTGCTATGAGTGGTATTGCCACATGGTCTTGACACCCAGGAATGTTTGGAGCTACTGTCTTTGGCTTTGTACAAGCCCTAGGCTGATGAAAATGAATGAGAAGCTGATGAATAAAGTTTTATTCATTTTCACGGGTATGGAGCTAAAGAAATGTAAAGATTCAGATTCATCCCATTTTTTTTTGGAAAAATTGCTGGAAGCTCCTTTTGGGGTGCACTGTGTCTTTCTGTTCACTACCACAGCAACTGTGTTTCTGTGGGGACCTATGTTAGGTGCTTGAAGTGAATTAGCCATGATAGAAATCAGCCTGGGATTTACGGCCTGTCACTTAAGTAGCAGACTGGTGTTTTAATTCAGGACCCTTCTTCCAACCTCCTTGGGCACCACAACCTTCCTGCTCTAACTTTTACAACACTGGGTGTGGGGGCAGATGAGGGGACGCTGAGGAAGAAAAAGTCAAGAGATCTTAAGCCATCTGAAGCATAAGGTCTCCATAGCAGTCCTCTCTGCCTGCAGGCATATGAGAAGATCAGCAAGTACATCTTTCTTAGACATGCAGGCAGGCAAACATCTCCGAAACACAGGGGCATGAAACTGCTGCCGCAGCATCCATCATCCTGTGGAGGACAGTGAAAACATGTGCTGTCATCTTTGACATTTTAATTGAAAAGAAAGTTTACACAGATTTCGACCTTAAGCAGTGTGTTTATACAAGTGTATACAGAGAAATAAGCTGTCAGTTCAGAGCAGGCTCATTGCTATAGGAGTTGGTTTAGTAACTGAACAATCCAACATTAGCTCACACACCTTGCCTTGTTCCATGCCTCAATAATTTTTAGTAGAAATACTTTGCCTAGAGGCATGCAGTTATTAAAAAAGAGGCTCAGCTTGCTTAAAGTCTGGAATTATTAGCTCATGGTAACAAGCCTGCACTGGAGAAACTGTTGGTTCTTTGTTTTCATGACTTTGCTGTAATTCACCGTCTTATTTTCAGAGACAAACTTCTGCTTTGTTTGGGAAGTTAAAAAAAAAAAAAAGAACAAAAAAAAAGGAAAAATAAATCACTTCAAAAAGATTCTTTTTTTCAGTTTTACTATAAAGCAGGGTTTACAAAGCTCTTTTATCTTAGTATTTCTATTAAATTGCACTAGTCCAAATAATAAGGGTAAATAGAATTTTGAGAAATTTGTTTTAAACATTTCCAGTATAGGGATCTGTTGGTAGTGAGTACTCATGGAGAACTCTCCAAATACCCTCTTGGCCCTTCAAGAGTACAAGGAGTTTTTTCTCCATCCTTTTTGCAACCTCCTATTCTTTTCAGATGCAAAGTTGCGAAGGTCAAATAAAAGCCATTTGCACTGCTGTAACATGTTTGCAAATGGAGTCACTTGAGCAAATGAAGGCTCCAGCACCCTTAGGTAGCACAAACCTGGCAGAACAGTTACGTGATGTTCAGTTGTCACTTTTGTCTGGATGCTGGGCTTAGGTTTCTTTCCAGCTGTTTAACCTGTTGACATTTTTCCTCAATGAGCCTTAAATTTTCAAGATATCTTGAACTTGCTTGCCAGCCTGGAGTCTTAAGCCCAACCCTTAAAAAGAATGGACATGTTAGAAAACGTTTGTGTAAGCTTTACTGCTGTTATTATTCCTGATTTTAAGTCAGCTGCCATTTGGTACGTTTGTGTATTACTGCTACATTTTTTCTTCAATGACAACTGATACACCTGTATTTGTGGTGATGCAAAATCATGTGTTTTCCTGAAGAGTTAAGCTTGTTCCTATCTGAGCTGGGAGACCATGATGACAGTGGAACATCAGTTTGACATCGTTGCTTGCTTTCATGATCAAATCATGTTTATGCTGCAGTTTTTTGTTTTTATCCCACTTTTTTTATTTTATTACAAGAATGTGTTTTTATATGAGCTAGTTCTTTATAATCCCTTGAACCTGCCTTTCGCAGTGTTTCCTTGTTTTGCTTTAACTATGCCATTATCCTCCACGTATCATTTGTGAGTTCCAGCTGTGTGCATAACACTGTGCAGAACATAAAATCTCCAAGGAGGTTATAGTCTGAGAAACCATTCTAGCTTTTCGTATTTTTCTTGTAATGGGTCAGGCAATAAGACCCAGTGAAATATTTAGAGGGAAGGGAAGATTGAAACCAGCAGTTTCTAAGACCTGTAAGAGCCAAAAGGCAAATGTTAATGGGTTCTGTGAGGCTTCCAAGGACCTGCTGGTCCTTGTACTTATGCTGAATTTGCAGAGGTTCCTTAAACATGTGTTCAGGAAATATAGGTGGCATTAGCACAACTGGAGTTTCTAAAGGCAAGATTTATCATTGACTAAATCTTTAAATAGAGTTTGGCCCACTAAATACATTACAGCGGTGGAGCTGCTGATTTGTGGGGCTTTTTTCCTACAAGCTTGGGTGAAAAGTACGGAATTCTTAACAAATTTTGGAGGCGTTTCTAGTATTTTACTGTACATATCTGTACATATATCCATTCCCTGTCCTTTTTTGATTTTTTTTTTTTTTTGGCTTATTCTTTCCCTTCAGTTAGATGTTCTGTCCCTGTGAATTAAAGCAAGTGAGCAAGAATGCATTTCTGATGGAGTTTGCTGTGTTCCCAGTGAACAGCTTCTTAGGTGACATCAAGGGATGTATGAATTGAGAAGTAACATATCTGCTTACTTTTGACTTTGTCCATATAATTTCATATCTGTATGCTGCATCTTGCTCTGTTTGTGATGCTTTTTGCTGAATTTCTTCTACCTCTGTGCCAGTGTATAGCTTGTTATCTTAATTGTGCTAGCTCTCCTCAAACACTTACAAGGGCTTTCCCTTCACTTCTGAATCAAGCTTCTTGTGTTTAAGAGTCTTTGCAGCTTAGCCTTATCTTATCTCAGTCCTCCAGTTTCTCATTACAATGTCAAGCATCACTTTCACTTTGCCAGTGTCTTTACCATCAGCTAGTTTCTCTTTCCTAGGCTGGAATCTCTTCTCGTCCAACACTGGGAAAATGCCTTAAGGTAACACATATATGAAAATATATGCACACTCTGTTTAAAAATCTCTACAGAAAGCATAGCTTTGTCTGGGTGCTCCCCAAATCCTCTAAGTTATGAGCCATAATTTTCCCTCTCTAGAGTATTGCCCTTCCTGTGTCTCAATCTTAGTTACTCCCTTCCTCTTGCAAACTTCCTCGGTCCTGTCATTTCTGAGCATACGAGTTAAATAAAAAACATACAAAGAAACAAAAAAGAAACCAGAGGAGTGCCACTAAACTGTCTGCAATTCTTAGCATATTTATTTGCTTGTGTGTTCTATCTCCGTCCTTTACTTTTCATCTGTTTTGTGTCTCTAGATTGTAAGCACACTGTGTAAGAATTGTCTCTTATCTGTGTTTGTACAGTGCCAGGCTCAATGGGGTCCCGGTCCCGACTGGGACCTTTGGGCACCACCACAGTATAAATGTCTGCTACTGATAATAATAATCTACCCACATCATGCAGATGTCTGGATTGTCTGAGAAATACAAACAAGGATCTTTACTAGGTTGGCAGGGAGCCATTAATTTTAGGTGCCAGTTTTCTTTTCCCCTGAATATGGTTTGGCTCTCTGAAAAACCCAGCGACACAAACCACCCACTTTTTGGAAAGCTTGGCGCTCTGGTGATGCTGTGATTAAAACATTGTTAAACATGGGATATGGCAGGTCAGGTGAGGTCCCTGCAACTATGTGAGGTATTCCAAGTACTTGTCTGATGCTTTGTTGTTGCTTTCCTTTGTGTTTGTTTTTTCTTTCCTCCTCTGAATGACGAATAAATTGAAACTAGACAGAACTGCCCTACTTTTTTGGGGGAGGGAGCACCTCAAATACTGGACCACAAATGAGGAAAGTTATAGTTGGATTGATAGGCTTAAATAATGGCACTGTGGATCAAACAACAGCAGACCAGCAGTAAGTGAGGGAACCCCTCCAGTCAGTACACTTTTTTCAGGTTAAAACATCCCCTCCGCGTCTTTGCCCTCTGACTGAATTTTTCAGATATTGAAGGTGAAGTACAGCACTTGGGTCAGGTACTCTGCCCTCAGTAGCTGCTGTGGAAGTGTTTTGCAGCTGGTCTGTAGAATCACATGCTCCAGTGAACTTACTTTTTAGCAATGAAAGTTTAATTGCGGCAATACCTGCTTGTCCATGAGACATTCAGAGCGTAGACCGTAGCCAACTGTGCTGATTCTTAGCATGGTAGGCTACTTGGGTGCTTCAGCCTGAAAGCCACTCAAACCATGTGCACATACTGACATACCTTGAAAAGATCCAGGCTGCTGGTATGCAGTGGTTGCTCCTCATTACATTGATCGTACAGTATTAGCCTTATTCACCCAAGTCTCTCTATTGCTTCCACTTGCTCTCCCTCATTTGATCCTTGGTCTATAAGCTTTTTGAGGCAGGACATCACCCACAGTTTTTAAACTAAGGCTTCTAGGCACTGTTGTAATAAGTATATGTACATTTGTATATATACATACATATATATATATAAAAATGATGAAAGTCTGGGCAAGTCTCTGTTGCGTAACTGGAGTGTGGTGCAGAAATCCCTGAGCCAGTGCTGACCCAACATGGCGAATTGCCACAGCACAACCAGCCACCTGTGGGTTGCTCCTGTGTGAGTTGGCTGGGTCTGGAGGCCATAGAAAGTCAAGAGATTAGTTCCTTTGCTCCAGTGCAACTCCATATACTTACGGCTTTATTTTTTCCATACCAGAGCCAACTAAAGTAGAACAAACTGGGTTGTGGTGCAGGTGTTCTTGCTGACCTTGCATAAATGCTACATGCAGGAGAGTAAGGAGGAGGAGAGAGGTCATGGTAAGGCCCACTGACCCGGAGTGCTTTACCAGAATAGAAAACATACTGCAGTGATACTTTAAATAGCATCAGTCCAGCTGCACATAGCCCTGAATGGTCTAGCTCAGTATGAACCTAAGCTTATGAGACCTCAGCAGCAAATTGTCATCTGCAGAAACTGTCTGTGAAGACTACAAGTTAAGGGAAGCCTAGTCTTTTAATAGACAAATCTAGTGTTTAGTCATCAGACAATCTCGAAAACTGGGTCAGGTGGGTGTTGCGTCATAGCAGACAGAATATGGTATTAATCAAGAAGGCACATAGCGAAGTATATATCATAGATATTTGATTACATTAGTGGAGTTATCTGTAATTGTTGGGTCGAGTCATATGATGGAACATGATCGAGTCACCATGGCTTACCGGGGTACCGCCCATCTGTTTAAATGTTAGTAAGGATGACTCATGGTGTTAGCATGGCTGTGCAGAGGGAGGGGAGCCAACGTGGTCAGTTACAGCAGCTTGGCTAACATGATATTTTACTAAGCCACCGTAACGCTATCCATCCAGGCCACGTATGCCCAAAGAGATAGTGAACAAATGCTGACTGAGACCCCATCGTGTCCAACAGCAGGCTCCTGCTGCAACACAAAATTCTTAAATTTGGGAAAAACCCCACAGATGGCCAGATTTTCGGTGAGGTTGAGCACTTGCCAGTCCTCTATCTTATCTGTCCTTTATTTGTGGGCTGTTTGCCCAACAACCCTATTTATTTAGCAACACAGGTGCCAAGGAATTAAAATCCTCCGTCAGCAATATTGACTGACAGGCTGCAGGCAGCACCTCCTCAGCATTTACAAAGAGAGGAGCAGAGTTGATGTGTCCAACGTTAAAAATAACAATTATAAACTCTCACTGGCTTTCTTTGCTGCAGGATAGAAAGCAACAACAAAAGAGATTGTGTTGTCCTTGGAAGGAGAAGAAATGTCTTAGACAAATTGAGTATCTCAGCCTGTACGGTTCTGTGCCATACACATTCCCTGAACTCTGTGCAAGTGAGTGCGCATGAGCACATGCTAATCAATGATCTGTATTCAATGTGGAAGCAATAGAAGTATCTGTGAGTACTGGCCAATGTCAGCTTCCCCAATGGGGAGTGGAATCTGGCGTGCATTATGTAGCACTTTTATTGGTGGCAGGAGCGGTGCAGACTTTTCAACAAAGAGGGTCAGCCTTGAAGCACAAGGTTTCTCTGACTGCTCTGCACCTCTTTGCAAAAACACCCTTGGGAACAGACTAGCAGGAGTGTAGCAAGAAAAAATACCTGAAGTACTGAGGATTTTTTTTCCTCTAGCTAAGTGTAAAGCGTATGCAGACCCCCAAAGCGAAGCAGCATTAAAGGTGAAACTGGGGACAGCAAGGAAGCTTCTTTGCCATTTTAATAAATACCAATGATTCCCTTTTGCCCAAGTCCCATATTCCCAAACTCATTAAAGCAATTTTGGAAATTTTTTTGGCTCTGGAACATATAAGCAAAACTGAAACTGTGCAGTCCCTTGAGAATCACTTGCACAAATTGCATAGGTCAGGCCAAAATAAGTTTCTGTCAAACAGCCTAACACCTAAGCTTATTATGAAACTGGTGAATTGTACAAAGGGTCTGTATGTGGGACAGTCTCAGAATGAATAAAGGGGAGGGGCTGTTGTCATGGAACTTGTTTTACTTTGGTCCCACTGAAGACTCAAGTGATATTTCTATTGAATGCATTGCTCCTGTTAGTTCCCATAGGCTGCGTCTAAGCCAGTGGACCCAGAGGGCTGCAGAGGTCCGGCGGGCAGGTGGGTGCACACCTCAGTCTCGTCCCAGGACAGGCGTGAGAGCGCACCAGCGCTTGCTCCTTTCCTGCCCGCTCCTCCCTGCCCGTTTTCCTGGAGGAAACCCCGGGTGCATCCCTGGCAGGGGCTGCAGCACGCTCTGTTCTGCTCCTCAGCCCCCCCAGCATGGGGGTCTCAGCCCTTCTGTCTGGCAGCTGTCACACAGACTTTAAAATACGAGATAGAGAAGACCTGTTTGAGCTTGTTGCCTGCTGCTCAGGTGGTAGTTGAGGTGAGGATGGGCCGGTGGGAAGTGGACTCTGCTTGTGGGGGTCACCACAGCCTCTGGAAACCAAACTGAGATCGTTCTCCTCCTCACATTCAGCCTGGTAACTCCTCGCTTTCTTCTTTTCAAAGGATCACTGAATCTGCTTTTCGTGCTGTTTTGACCCTGTCCTAATGATTCGTCAGTCCTCTTGTGCGAATGAGTACACGGAGCAGCTGTGTTTTAAGTGGAGAGTAGGATGGGTCAGGGGCTGTGTACATTATTTTCTGAGCTAATTTTTCCTGCACTACATCCTTTCCATTTACACCACCTCTACAGCTCCCTAGGCTTAGCCTTGTGCTGAGCTGACCATGGAGTGCCCTATCCCAGAAGCTGATTGATTTGTGGTCCCTCACAGCGCTTCTTGCACCCTCTCACAGGGTTACACCACGTATTTGGGAGACACTGTCTTGAGTTTCTTTGGGGGGTATGAAGATGTGAAGTACATCATATTCCTCCATCAGCAGATAACCGGGGAAGTGTAGGAAGAACTTCTTGTCTGTATCTGAGATACATTTGTTGTTGTTTTGGGTTGTTTTTTTCCCCTTCTGAATAAGTACTGTATGTGTCTGGGAGAATTTTTAAAACATCCTTCAAAACACAGGCTTTTTCTCTCCATGGAGAACCAAGACAAAAGGATGGGTTCAGTCATGTGCAGCTGCTAAAGAGGGCAGCTGAGGGCAGAGGGGTGGGAAGAGCAGGGCTGTCTGGGCAGGGCAAGGACTTTGAGGTGGCATTTGTTGGGACAGAAATGTTTCTGGGAGGAATGGGCTTGAAGAGAGGAGGGTTGAAGGACTGAAAGTCCAAGGATGGGAAATACTGGGGAGTTTTAGGGAAGAGGGGATTAGGTGGTTTGAGCTCTGGGCAGAAGAGGATGAGACTTGTAGGTCAGAAGAAGCTGGTGTTGCCATGAGACAGGCACCTCTGCTTTGGGAGCCTGGATGTGGTGTCCTCCATATGGGTGGTCTGTGAATCCCATTGCTCACAGCCTTTGGCCTCTTTGCTTGTTGTTAGATAAATGGAAGTGACAGCTAAAGTTAGAGGAGGCGTGTATGTATTCATGATTGCCAGTATCACTTACAGTTGGAGGGGCAAGAAGTAAAGCCCCATCATTTGGTGTGACACGGTTCAGACCAAGTGGGAGAAGTGACTGTCTTCCCCCTTGCAGCTCTGAGGTTATGACTCTGCTTCCCTGACCAGCCCAGCTCGAATTTGAGGGTTTCATGGTTAGTTGTGGATTTGTCACTGAAGCAAAGGATGCTTCTGCCAAGGCTGAAAATCAGCGCTGATGTTTAGAGGCTCCAAATGTCTTTAGACTCTTTCCATGCTCCCCCCTGCAAAGGCTTTTCAAGCTCCCGGACTATGCCCCCTTCTCTCCAGTCCTTCTCACCTCTAGGCGTATTCTCTCTCCTGCCTAATAAACAGTGTAAACCGCCTATGACACTGCAGAGCATCCTACTCTGTGAGAATATAATGTAGTAGCTTGTACTAGCAATGTTTGTTGAGGCACTGTATGTGAAAGCTTTCTTATTTTCATGCTTTTTGAAAAGGTAACCAGTTATATTTACCAAAAACTTCAACAACTCATACCTTCATAACTAAATACCACTCATAACTTCAAAACTAAAAAAAAAAAAAGAAAGAAGCTGATTAATTTAACTAATTCCCAAGACCACATTCTTAAAAGCTATTTTCAAAGAGTTGTCCCAGCTTTGTTTAATCCATTAATTTTATGATTCTTCTTCTTTCTGAGTGGGCCTGCTTTCTCACATACACTCTTTTCCCTGTGCTGTACTTAGAAAAATCCTTCTAAATCTTTTGAACTCCTTTTGCCAAAATAACTCACTCTGCTTTTTTATAGTCCGTACTTTTTGCCTTTACAAGCTACTTAATCTGAATGTAATTTTGCTAATTTTCTTTCCTTTTTTCCATTTTCTGTGCCCTGGTGACATGCTAACTGGTAAAATCAGGAACCTTGCTTTGGAACAACGACTTGGTAGAGTTTCACAGGAGAGAATATCAAGAGATGAAATACTCATTTTAGGGTAGTTTATTTACAGGTGGTAAAATTTCAGAATTAATTTAAGAGTGTTTAATTTTCTGTCATAGTCTGCAAAGCTATCAGCCAGATATTTCTGTTCCCAAGGGCTGAATTTACAGCAATGCACTGGTGTAGCATGCCAGGAAATTTTCCTGCTTTGTCTGTAGAAATCTTTTGCTGGCCACTGTAAGATGCAGAGGTGCATACCCTGAGAGTGGCTGTTACATTTACATTCATGTTCTGTCAGTGAACTGTACTGGTGCTTTAACCGATAAACATTAGAGGGAAGATGATTCATCTGTTTCTTGAAAACTTTCTGTTCTACTGATTTATGCAGGAGAGGACAAAAGTGGGATTGGCTTATCTGCGCCTGCTTGTCTAGAGTTGCCTGTGCCTAGCAATGGCTGGCATGGTAAGGCTTGTTTTGGTCTCCATAGCCCGTGACAGCTTTCTTTTCTTTTCTCCTAGGCCTGTCCCAGGTTCTCTGTCTTCGCTACTGCACCTACACAACCGACAAAGACAGCCTATGCCTGCCTCTATGCCTGGCACCCTGCCCAACCCTACCATGCCTGGATCTTCTGCTGTGCTCATGCCTGTAAGTTTTTTGGTTTGGGTTTTTTGGTGGGGAGGAAGGTTGGTTTTTTGCTTGATTCAGCCTATGCAGAGGTGACAGTCTGCTGGATTTTCTGAAAAATCAAAGTGTAATGAGTTAAGGAAGCCGGACCCTTTTCATTGCTTCATCTTACACAAGAGTATTGCTGGTGCAGTTAATGGCATGTTAATTAGCGTGAGAGTGATTAGACACAGTTTACATGAGACTACAATTTCTGGTTCTCACACTTGGTCATGTAGGTGAGATCAGTATGTCTGCTGGAGCAAAAAGATTTTTCTGAAGACAGACAAAACTGGAAAAGCCATGTACATAAGTTATGCCAGTGAACTCTAAGTAATCCTCTTGTTTGTGGGAGATAACCAGCTAACAATAAAGAAATGCGACTTACTTTTCCAGCCTGGTAACTTGCACTTAATTAGAATTTGGTCATGATCACTGCTTATCTTCCACTCATTTCTGCAGAGATGGGAACATTTCCCATCTTCTGGGAGACAGGGGTGCTTTGCAGTTGTAGCTTCAAATTCTTAAATTATTTTAACAACCCTTTCAATATAAGACATTTGGGCAGATTAGGGGTGGAGATGAGTAAGGATGGCACGGGGAAGAGGGGACTGGGAGAGGAGAAGTTTATGTTTCATTCCAGGATGTTCAGTTTAGAAGACAGCCTGAGAGCAATCGACCATGGGAGGGAGGAAAGCACTGCTTGTTCTGGCTTTGCTGGAGCAAGGGGGGCATTCCACAGGGCTACAAAGATTCAGGTTTGGCTGCTATCTGAGCAGTCATTAATAAGTTATTAATTAGTAACTTGTCAATAAGGCTCTCCTGGAATATTGACCAGTAACTTCAAAAAAAAAAAAAACAACCAAAAAAAAACCCCAAAAAAAGACACGTCACTGTGGGCAGTTTTTTTCTGGCATGATTCCAAGGAACCCGAAATGGAGCAAACATCCCGCTTCGGTGTAAGCTCAGGGCCTTCGGGTTGCTGCCGGGTAGCCCTTTGGGCAGCTCTCCTTGCAGACAAGCAGGTGTGCTCTGGCTGAGAAGCCCGGAGACGTGAGCATGGAGGCGAGACAGACCCTATTAGCGCTGGCTGCCCCAGCTACAGCTCCTGCACCACAGCCTTCCCAAAAGGGCTGCAGAGGAGACGGCAGCGGGAGCCGCTCCTGCCCCATGGGGAGGGGGAGGGACCCTGGCGGAGGCAGCTTCTCCCTGCCAGCGGGCAGTGGGATACTGTCCTCTCCCCCAGGCCCAGCACCCATTCTTGCTGGGATCATGGAGGGTGGGAGTCAATACCTCACCACAGGGCACAAAAAATAGCTCCCCTGCTTGGAAATGCTCAGGAGGATCCAAAAGCTTCTTTCCTCTATCAGCCAAAGATTCAGGGGACTGGCCCAAAGCGAGGCAGGGTGCTCAGCTCTGATTGAAAGCAGCACCATAACCCTACTTATCCCCCCTACCAATCACTAGCAGTGTAACAGGGCTTGCCTCTTTTCGAGGAAGACACTCCAGGAAATTATTTTATCCAGGCTTTACTGCCCTTAGGTTTTGTTTGAAAATCGTATCCTTCCCTCCCAGCCTAGTGAGATTCGCTTGCAGAAAGGGCTCTCAATAGCCAGGAGGAGTTCTGCTTTCTTTTTTGCTATCTCAGCAGTACATGAAAGCTTCCCTTACAAGACATATGGAAAACTCTTTTCAGCTGAGCAGTCCGAGTGAAGGAAAAAGAGCCAACTCGTTTTCCATATACTCGAGATTGTGGATTTTTATTTATGTTTTTAACAAGCTAAGTTGGGCTGCACTGACAGGGAAAGCCACAACTTTATACAGTGATGCTTTTAAAACCACTTAACTCCAAGTGTTGTTATATTGAAAGGGAGAAAATCATTACAAAAAAGCTCAAACCTGGGTGGCTGCTACATTTGTTTAGTAAAGAACCCTTTTCTTTGTAATTGGCTGTGAATTTTCAGGGCCGATTCTGATGAAACACACGCCTGCATGCATACGCACATGCAATTCACGACACAGATTGTTATTTTTCCAGTCATGACATGAAGAAATAAAGCTGAGTCCATTTAAATAGAAACCGAGCATAAATTCTTGCAAATGTCTCCAGACGTTTTCAAACCTTTTTTTTTTCCTTTTTCTTTTAAAAGATGGAGCGACAAATGTCAATGAACTCCAACATCATGGGGATGCAGGGGCCGAACCTCAATAATCCGTGTGCTTCACCTCAAGTCCCCCCAATGCATTCAGAAGCCAAAATGGTAAAAAGAGAAAATTAAAAAATTTTTTTTTTTTTCTTGTATTGCTCTTGCGTACTGGTTAGCCAGACAGTGGGGGATGTAGCCAGACACTGCTTACTTCATTCTTAGTCATATGTTGTACACTTTTTTAATACGCTGCAGTAAATTGCCTTTGTGTCTATGAACTTTCAAGATGTTCCTAGTCCTAGGTGAACTCTTGGTGAGAGGGAACTGAAGTGAAGGGTGGGCTATCTGATCCATACTGTGTTAAATAGGATTTTTGTTGCAGATTAGTAGAATTTAAGCAAATGGTCTGGCTGGTTCTCTGATGGTGTCTGCTCCACATCTTGGCTTAAAGAAAATTGTCAGTTAATAAAGAGTGAAGTAAAAAGTGTCTGATGTGGAGGGAGTGTACATAGTCTTTGTTTTTTCCGGATAGGTGCATGGTGTATCAGGGTAATGGCAGTGTTAGAAAAGCAGACCAAACAATGTTTATAAAAATGGGATGTTTTCTATTGCTTGGGTGCAACAAAGGTGTTGCTGTCAAATAGAAGAGTCAGAATTTGGATGAAAATAATTTTTTTATACAAGTCAAATGTCATAGTGTTTTTTAAAGTTGTTGTATGTCTTACAAGGTCAAGGCTTCTCAGGCATATGCACTGGTATAGGATTAGGGTAGGTAAACTATACTTCAAGTGGGCATTTGTGAGTTTTCTCCAGCTTTCTATGCACTCTCATGGAGGTATTTGGCACTAATATCCCTGGAACCCGAGTTGATCAATGTAGAAACACTTAGGCTTTTTCAGTTTCAGAGCTGCCATTTGCTGGCTAGTGGAAATACGAGGACAGAAGTTTGCAGTTTAACTCTGTAGGGTTTTTATCCTCTCAAGATATCTCATCATAGTGGAAAACAGGAGTAACTTCATTGAACTTCCTTCAGTGGCATTTCGCCAAAGTAAAATTGTCGTAAGTGAGAGAATGAAATCAAGCCGACAAAGATTAAGCAACCACATGTTTTTATATATTTCTACTTTGCATGACTGGTACAGCTTTTAAAGTTGTTGTCATCTATCCTGAGGCAAAGAAAAATATCTTCTTGTCTATAGGTATGGTGCATGCAAGAGACTCTGGGGTAAGAGCAACAACATATACGAGCTTATTCTATCTCTGTTTTCTTAGATTGGATAGGTCATGCCTTCACCTCACTGTTGGTCTGGGTTAGGCTGTTAACCCAACCTCTGTTAACACCCCGTCTAAAACCACACTCCGTAAACACGCAGCCAGTTGGCCAGAAGAAGAGCAATAGCCAAAAACGCTGGCTCCCCCAGCCAAGGAAAACCTGTGGTCAAGAGTTCTCTCTCTGCTGTACCACACAGTGACGGTGACATGCCAAATGGCAACAGCATCTGCAGCAGAGCTTGTTAAAAACTTTTTGGAATAGACAAGTGTTTTTTCAACACAAGCATAGCTGAGCCAAGCTAAATACTTCTTGGCTGAATAAATCTAAAACTGGCATCTGTTTTGGGGACTAAAGGTTCTGTAGTTTGCTCTCCCCCTGCACCCCTGCCTTTTTTTTACTGGAAGTGCGAGGCTACTTAAGAACAAGATTAAATTATTGGTGCATGTGGTGAGAATTCTGTACTTTAATAGCTGAAACTGTACATTAATACAAATTACTTTTTAATTAAGCAGGTTTTGTCCCTAAATCTAATGTATGAAGGCACAGTTCTTTCAGACCAAAATTGCTATCGCTTCCAAAACACAGTATAGCGAACAAGCAGCGCCTTTGCTTCTCAGGGTCTTTCTGCCACTCTTCCAGAGGTGGAAAAAAAAAATCTACACACATTAACTCTTAAGAGTAAGAGGCATAATTCAGAGCTCCAGGACCTTTCTTCTTTTCAAATGCAAGGGTGTTTTTAATATTCTATATTCTAGTTTTATACTTTGTTTCTGTTTGAGCACGCATGGAATGTAAAAAGCCTCTTCATTTAGGCACTGCTTTGAGGAATACGGATCTATTAACAATACTCTGCATGAACACAAAGTGGAAGAAATGTAGGAAATATTCAGAGCAAAATTATTTCTTACATGTAAGTTCATGAATTTTAAATCTGAATCATCTGTATTACAGACATGTTTGTTCTTATTAACTATTTCACTTTGCTTCGTGCTCAGAGCATGAGACTTCGCATACTCTGGCGACTTTTTTTAAAAAGTCGAAAGCAAGGGTGCTTAGTACCTTACCGGATTGCGTCCTGCATTAGGAAGGAATTTCAAATTTCCCCAAATTCTGCTAATGCTATTACTGCTGGTGCATCCAGCACTGCTTATGTTCTCTTTGGCTGGCCCCACACTGTGAAGAATGTATGTGTGGAAGACTAGGCAGAGTCATCTAAGCTGCTTGCAGCTAATGACTGCAGTAACTGGAGAGGTTTGGGGGACTTTGGGCCTGATTCATCAGCCATCCAAATCCATGGCAGATGGATCAGCATTTTCTTCGTGCCTACATGAAAGAATGCAGGACAGGCTCGTCTAGATGTGAGACCCAGATGTGAGACCAAATCCTTCTGGCCTCATGAAAGTATGTACCTGAGCAATGCAAGCATGATTTGGTATGCAGCAGTCGTAACACTATTTGGTGATGTGTGTGATGTAATTTGCTTCTGTAAAATAAAGATGAATAAATAATATCAGCATGGATGCTGTGTGATGCCAGGTTTTTTAGAGAGAGCAGATAGATGGCACAAGACTCACACCCTTGATTGGTTCATGATCAGTTTGTAGTAGGAAGTGGAAGCCAGTCTGATAAATACATACACTGTCTGATACACAAGCACATCTACAGACACATATAGAATGTGTTGCATTAATGTTATGTTTCTATAATAAGCAATTTATTTACCTATATGTATTTAAATATCGGCTTTATTATCTGGCATTTATAGAAAGCCACCAAGCCACTGCCACCCAAGATGCTTGTTTCCTTGCTTAATTTTTTTCAGGAGAATGTTCCTTCAAATATTAAAGTGTTGTAGATGACATCCCAGAACTGATTTAATTTATCACAACAATCTCAGTTTCCCTCACAGTGTGCCTCTCAATTAGGTTATCACCTAATGCTTTAAAACTGTCCTAGTAAATGAATGAGTGAACATCTAAATCAATACTGCTTTCTTCTTAGATTCAGAGCTGAGTGGATAAAACCTTTATGCTGCCCACCAAAAACACACATTGATTTTGTATTAAAATATATTGCATTGGAAAGTGGAGGAAACATATAGCTCTAAGTGTACATGGTAAAAATATGCAGAATAGCACGTGTAGCATATTAACGTGTGGTTCAGTAGGCTGAGAATATTATGAACTCAGAATTGTTGGCTGTGCCTTTGCCTTAATATACTGCTTACATACAGTTTGGTTTTGCAGTTTCAGAATATTCAAGGTTTTATAACTCGGAAGTGCAATACCATGTGGATTATTGGAGTGAAAGATAAATAGCGTGCACTGAACTGCTGGAAGGCTGCGTGAGAGCAGGTCTTTTCGGTGGAGCTGATGACTCTCTATCAGAATTTTGCAAGGCATTGATCTTTACCTGTAGAGATTTATGAGCTCTGAAAGAAGTTATAAAAAGCAGGCTGGCAATGAAAATAATTGAACTTAAAAATACAGTTTTCAATTTGACCTGTTAATTTTTTCTTTTACATTCTCCGTCTGCCCCTTGCCAGATATGTATTTTGTAAAATTTAAATAAAATGTAACACCTGTGGCTTGGCTGTGCCTGCCTTCCTGACAGAATCTGTAGGGCTCTTTAAAAAAGAAAAGAAATTATTTCCATATCAGAAGTATGTAGGTTTGTGGGCTATTGTTTTTGCCCTGTATGCATTACTAGGTTGAACAGTAACAAAAAGAAAATTAATTTGAAGGTGTCTATCCAATGTAAGAGTGAAAACATAACCAGAAAAGAAAAGTAATAAACCAGTAAAGAGAATGTTCCTAATTATAATGGTAAAATATCCATATTAACTGAACCTCGTAATTTACCTAAGAATGCTGGACAGCTTTGGTGGAGGAGCAAGAGAGAGGTGAAAGAAATTGCGGTTAGCCTGTTGTCATCAGCACTGATTTTTATTCAACTTAATGAGAGTTAAGGGTCCAGCTCCTACTGGTGGCTGTGAAAATCCCAGCCCAAGCGTCGCTCAGCTCTCCATCCCAGCAGAAAGGCAGGGCTGGCTGCGGGGCCCTGGGTGCGTTTCGTATGGCTGTCAGGCACTGCTCACTTTCTCCAGAAACACAGCGCACCAGCCGAGCGGGAAAGGCTCGGCCCCAAAGGTGGCCGGCTTTCCTCCAGTGCAGACTGGGGTCTGTGTTCGGATGGAGTCTTCTGCTGCTTCTTGTTTTACAGATAACGTGCATTTCCGTGCCTGTGAGCTGTGAAGGTGCAACTGGTGCAAGGGGACAAACGGCTGGAGTAAGCTCTTGCTCCCGGCCCCGGTTTGGTACTGGGCGCAGCCGTTGGATGCGGAAACAAGAGCGCTGCCCTAACAGCGGTGGCATCCTGGGACGGCTGGTGGCCTGGGGAAGGACATCCCGCTGGGTACCAGCTCTGGGCCCGGATCCGCGAGGCTTCCCTCCCGATGCCGGGCAGGAGGCTGGCGTAGGCGGTCCAGGCAGGATCAGAGCCACTGAAGCTCTAGGTTTAGCTACTTGATACTTCATGACTGAAGATACTTTGTTAAATATGATAAACAGTTTGAAGTCCCTGTTTTCCTATCAAGCTGGCTGGGAAAGGAGTCGCTTTAGTAGAGCGACGCGCATGGCTTCAGGGCCGGGAGGCTTTTCTTCGCACGGATTCTGGACTACTGAGCAGAAAGAAAATGTCACATCCCTGCAGAGCTTTCAACAGCAATTGCTCGTCTTGTCCTTCACAATAAAGCAACGAAAGCATCATAAGAAAGAAAAAAAAATGTGCAAAGCAAAGCCTTCCAATATAAAAAAAAAGACAAAATTTCCTGTGTTGGTAACTGAGAAATGTTTTCAAGGAAGGCACTGTTAAATAGTTAAAAAACACGGTGCTTCTGCAACTGTTGACAAAACTCACTGTTCTGAAATTGTATCTCCTGTTACATTTGTGCTTATGTTTTAAAGTCCCCAAAGCCAACCTTTCAGTGTGCCTCCTGATCTACACTTTAAAATCCTCCCCGGGCGGTAGCTTTGCCTGCAGACAGTATGCCTTGCTGCGGATTAAGGTATTATCGTGATGGGTGAAGCTAATCATATTTTATTTTGTTTACTGAAACAGGACCTTGTACCCGTCATGCCTAAATGCTGGATTATGAACTAGACTGGGTAGGAACTAATTCTTCTTAAGCTGTCAGTGGCTCAGTAAGTGCAATAGAGAAGCAAGCCTGTTCAGTTAGTCATAGCTGCTGCGAATACGTGTTGAATATTTGATCTCGCTTCTCCCGAGTGCATACAAATTGCGTTGCTTGTTGCAGACACAAGTTGTAACAATTCCTTGCATTTTTCTTTCTTTGTGTCACTTTATCCTGCGGTGATCTTATTAGCACTATTTCCCTAGAAGAACTTGGATTTTTATTATTTTGTTTGCCTTGATTCATCTGGGTGTTAAAATGACCTTGCTTTCTCCCCCACCCACCAGCCCTCACCCTTTCTCTTTCCCTCTGTTTCTCCACCACCCTGTCTTTCCTCAGAGGTTTTACCGTCTTTGTAGATTGTTTCTCTTTCTCCTTTTCCCTCCAGTGTCCACCCTGATTTTGTAACCATAGCAATAATTGAAACACAGTCCTAATATTTGCTTGCTGTAGCTATCATCTAGCCCAACATATGAACTGCTGGCTTTTGTGTGTTGTAAGGTTTTGAAACTTAAAAGTGCAATACATCCGTATACGTGAGGGTGACTTGTTTGGTGCCGAACCATCCCTTCCAGAAAAGGTTTTGTTTGTGTAAAGTTGTGTGTCAGTGGGAGCTGGTGCAAGTGAAAGCAAGCCCTTCTGGTAGTGAAGCCAGGGAAAAAGGAAATTATAAAAATAAAAACAAGGTTGCGTTACAGGGAAGTTCTGCTTCGCATAGATATATTTCAGTCTTTTGCTTGGAATATGTACAGCTTTCACTTTCCAAGATTTTTGCAAGAGCCATGAATAATGGTAGTTGTTTTGCACTTCAGGCCATTGCACATTAAGCCTGGCTTTTGCCTGGGATGTACGAGTGCATCTCGTGACAAGCGATGGGCTTTGGGGCGGAGGGGATGGTGTTACACACTTTACCAGCTCCATATTTTAACCACGGAGGACACAAGAGCTGGAAGCAAAATTCTCATGGCAATAAATCTCTTCTTTATGGACAGGCTTAAAAAGCATTTTCTAAAAACTATGCAGTAGCTAATGAAGCAGTTTATTAATTATGATAGCATTCCTGTGAGATAAATAGTTTTAGGCTGTTGAACTGAGAGAGAAAAGTGAAGTGACTCACTAGAGGCCACGCAATTTGTCAGTGGAAGCGCTGAAACAAGCACAGAAGAATTTCTGGCTGCCACTTCCAGAAAACACAACTTCTGTCTGAGTAGAATCTATGTATATGTATTTTTTCAATTTAATATTAATTATTAATATTGGTAATATCAACATAATTGTTGAAATACAGTGTTTTTTCAGGGCTAGTGGAAGAATGGGGAGACTCTGAACTCCTCAAGCTTACAGGGGGTGCAGGCTCTAATTTAGGATTCAAATCCAAATGAAGGTGACAGTTTGTGTTTGGATTTAATGCCCCTGAAATTTCCTGAACTTTACTGATGAGATTTTGGCTTAGAATGACAAAAATTAACTGATCTTCTGAGGCTTCTGTCATCTGAGATGATGGAAGCCTTGTGAGATCAGCTTCCCTGGCATTGTGACTTTCACTGAAATCTCAGGAGAGCACTTACTTTCATATAATGTCAACCATATCCAAACCAGGACTAACGAATACCCCTGTAGAGCTCCTTCTAAGTTCACAGGCATATGTGAAATACTGCTACAAGCTGTGTTCAGTCTGAGGAAATGCTCACAGCATTTGTTGTTTCTTCTGTCAGATATGGCCAGTGACACTTTTCAGCGGTGGGAGGGTTATATGCTGTCTTCCAGATGTTCATTAGTGCAACTTCTCTTATTTATGTTTGGAGAATTATCAAGGAGGTAATTTAAAAACTGGGACAGGCTGGGGTCTCCCACCCTGGAAACACTTACGCAGCAAACTTTGCTCCGCTGTGGTTTTTACTAGCAAATTGCTGGCCGGTAATGTTTATCTGAGATTTTAGTGTACGAAATGCTATGAATAATCTTCCCAAATGTGCTCTGTAGTCAGACTGCATGGGATTTAGTGTAGTTGGTCATGTCCTCCGCGCTCTGTATCCTCCTTATACTACAATTACTGCATAGCCCTCCTTACTGGATCCCCCAGGGGACCTGAGCAGTCTTTACTCACAGTTTGTTGCTTACGTGCTGAGGACTGATTGCAATTTCTCTGGCAATGTGGGCACCTCCAAGTTACTCTGCTTTAGATAGTTTACCCCATTTTAAGTGACTTATGTTACAAAGAAGACAGCAAAATTCTTGATATAACTGGAATCATTTCCCATTAGTATTGCAGAGGCAGGGGGAACATGGACTTTAACCAACTAAGGATGAACTTAAAGATTTGACTGAAAGACTGTCAGTCTTTTAGGAATAGAATTTAATTTATGCAAAACCTCCCTCTTCTAGTCATGGATGTGCTTTTTTTTCTCCTATTTTATATATTAAAGTCACACTGAAACCAACTCATTACCATATTGAAAAATGTTCTAAAAGTCTTATTTTAAGATAGTATCAAATTCTTCATTTAGTAACAATATCAGTGTGGAAGTACTTTAATTTAGGATTGTTGCCTTCATCTTATTATATTTTCATTCATGAAAGCTTGGTCTTAAAATTATGTCGTAAAAAAAAAGAAAGCTTTTGTAAAATAGAAAAACAGCAGCCAGGATTCCTGTAGCTTTGTTTTTCAGTCTACTGGAAATGAATTTAAACAAAATAGCCACCTTTTCACTGCAGCTCAACTCCTCTCTCCTCTCCTCTCCTCTCCTCTCCTCTCCTCTCCTCTCCTCTCCTCTCCTCTCCTCTCCTCTCCTCTCCTCTCCTCTCCTCTCCTCTCCTCTCCTCTCCTCTCCTCTCCTCTCCTCTCCTCTCCTTTCCTCTCCATTTTAATTTTCAAAAATAAGTGTTCAGAAAGGAAACAAGCCCCATAAGCAGCTTAAAATAGAATTTCACACTCCTCTAGCTTTAAAAAAATCAGAGGCAACATTTTTGGTATAGTCAAAGATTACTTTTAAAATGTGGCCCTGATCCTCAGCTGCTGTAAACCTGTGTAAATTCATTGACTTCAAAGGAACTGTGTGGTTTTTGCATCAACTGAGGACGTAGTTTATACTTCTGAATCTCAAAATTTTCCTTTAGGCAAGCTCTGGCCCCTCCACAGTTTGATACTGCCAGGTAAGCATTTTGTTGGTTTTGGCTTGTGGTTTTAACGTTATTCTGTTTAGAATACAGTACATATTTGCCTCTTCTTTTTGCACACTGGTGTTTTGCCAATTCTTCCAGCATCTTATAAGAACTTTTTCTGACTTAAATTTTTCAACTCTGCTTCCTATAGGTGTTCATTACATAACATTTAAAGATAAATTATTTTCTCTAAGCCCCAAAATAGTATCAGGAGATTTTTATAATTGATTCATCATACCAAGCAATCACCAGGAGTTTTTTAATCTCCTGTATCAGTCAGTGACAGGTATTGGTACCTGTCCCTAATGATTCATAACAAAAAATTGCCAAATATTTCTTTGAAACTGATGGATGATTCATGTTGTTATATTTAGGCCACATTATTCTGGAATGTTTAAATTAGACTAAAAGCCACCTCTGAGTATACATGTGCAAACATAGAGTACATTTTTAGTTTCCCATCTGGAAATACACATAAAGTCCAGGGCTGTTTTCAAGTCGCAAGAAATATTGTTATATTTTTATTATGGTATTTCAGTTCACACTCATACTAATATGAAAAGTTTAGTAATGGCATATCCTCGATACTGCCCTCAAATGCCAAGGTTATACATGAAGTCCAATGGGATCTAGCAAATGTTTAAACTTTTATTAAAGCCCAAAGCCCAAAATAGACTTTACTAGACCTTTACAAATTATTTTAAATTATGTAAATATTTTTAGTATGTCTGGCTTCTGACAGAACACCACTATACACCAAAGTATGACATTTGCCTTACTGTGCCAACTTTTTGCCTTTTTTTTTTTTTTTTCTTCCCAAAATACCTAGCATCATTACTGGGTTTGACTAGAGTCTGCTTTATGTGCTGCTTGTGGTTCAGGAGAAATATATGTAAAGAGGATGGACTGTGTTCCCCAACTGTTAACAGAGGCTCTTTAGCATGAGGTTAATCGTGAACTTTGTTTTGGCTGCCAACAGAGCAGCCAGAAGATACCCAGGATGAGGGTGGGTGAAGTCCTGATCTGCTTTCCATCTGATGGATGTGCGCAGCTGCTCTGAAGGCTGGTGTTGGTGTGCAGTGTGTGTGTGGGGGTGTGTGTGTGTGTGTCAGAGAGAAAACTATGTATTTGGGTTTTTGTAACAGATATTGCTCAAACTTCATCTTCTACGAATCCCCTTAAATTAAAAAATCCTGCCAAAACATTAATATCTGGATGTGTACAAAATCTGGGCTCTCTGAGTACTCCATTTAAACAAGAGGCAGTGGTAGGCAACAGTAACAGCCAACACTCCGAAGAGCTCCAGCTTTGTTGGTTGGACGTCTGCAGGTGTGCATGTTTGTGTGTAATTTTTTTTCTTTTCTGTGGTTTTGGTGCGTTTTTTTCCTCCTTCATTCCATGCACTTTTCCTGTGCAAGCATAATCTTATCTATGCCTATTTGGCTAACCTTGTCCATCTATTTATTTGTGCATTACCTTATCTTTTGTTAAGAAACCACTTTTCCTGAAATACTTCACAATGTTGAAGAACAATAAATAATTGAAAATCCATGCATATTACCCAAAAACCACTTACTAACATTTAGGATGAGTACCATTTGCATGAAGAATGGGAAATTTGTTCTGCTACATCAGTTTGCAGAGAGTTGTCGATCTTCTAAATAAAGTTAGTGGTGGATTAGTTTGATTGGAAACTTGATCCAAGCAATGTTTGAATTAGTTGCGTAAAGAGTTCCCAGAGGTAATCTAGGGTTTATGCTAAAACTGGTATATAACTGCATCACTGCTGAGAATTAAAATAGGAATGAATTGCCCTTGGTGAAATTTGTGGTTACTGGGATTGTCCAAGGACACTCAAATCCTTAATTTCAGAAAACAAGGTGGCTTGATCCCATTTTAAAGATTTTAGAAAGTAAAACTTCCCTTTCTACTACACTTAAAATTCAAGATGTGTTTATGCTAGTCTTAGTAAACTGGTATATATGACGCTAGTTTACTACTGCCCACAAAAATCCAGATAACATAGCTGTGACTTGTAGTACCCATCCAGCATGTGCTTTCCTCCTAGTGGAGGAGCTAGGCTAGCCCTAGGGCTCCTGACCACCACAACCTGGGCAATGACCAGCTGGATGAAGTAGCTCTAAAGTTCCTCACTTTACTAGTTCCCATCTTCTGTTTGTCCCCTCCACAGTGAAAACAACAGAGACTGTGAATATGCATTTCTCTGGAGCATGTAAGATCTTTCTGCAGAGATTTTTAAGGTCTCAAGCAGAAGCGAAGCTCTCTCGAGTTGCATGTGTGAAGGGGATGATAAGTAACCAAGATTAAGTCCTGGATGTCGTTAACCAGAGATGCTGTAGATCGTGCCGAGGGCTACATTTCCTGAAGTGTCTTTCTTCAGACGCACACTGCCAGCCTCCTGGCTGTTACAGGATAAGAGAAATCATGACGTGCATGTGGCTGGGAAATGGCATTTGCCTGAAGTTGTGGGCTGCCTGCAGGTCAATCTCCATCCTTTCCTTCTCAGTGGGATGTTAGCATCACAAGTGATGGACTGATATCCAAGCAAGGCTAATGGTGACAGCACGTATGCCAGGAGCCTCCCTGCAGGGGCCTAGGCAAAAGGCAAAGAGAGGAGCCCAGCAGGCTCCATCCAGGCTCCAGGCGCTTCCAATGTTAATACTGGGCCACCATGTCCAGTGAGGAGAGAGGGTCCGCAGTCCTGATGCTCCTGAAGTGAAGGAGCTTATGTGCCATCTCTGCAGGGCATAAAGCAGGACCCCTTCCCCCATGGTGTTTGTAAAACACCATGAGAGCCCAGTTGTCACTGGCAGACGTCTCCTGCCCCTTCCCGAGCCTTGGCGGAGGGTGGGCAGGTGCTGGTGTTGGGCTTTGCTTTCCGTGGGAGCACGGGTGGGAAAGCCGGCAGTGCATCTGTGTCTCTGCGGCTGCTCTTCTTTGAAGGAGAAGACCACCCAAGACACACACCCCCAAGCCCCTCTCCTCTTTGTTTACACACCCAGTAGGCAATGTTAGCATGGTGTCAGTGAACACTATACCTGTCCACTTGAATCTCCACATAGCATTTGCTGTATCTCCCATAATAAATTATGTACTTTAAGGAGCAGTAACAATAGCTGAGATTCTTGAGATGAGAAGAGTCACGTTACCAGAAGTACCAAAAGGGCTGATTAAAATTAAATCGTAGCAGACAACAGTTGTGTTACAAAGGAAGGTTCAATTACAGCCAAGTCACTTTCTTTGCTAACCTCTGACTTATTTATTTCTCCTGCATGCTGCAGTCTGCATACTCTTTCTGGTTGTAATGAGCATTAATTGATTAGCTGGATCTATGAAGAGCTTGAGCACTCGTAAGTACTATCCCAGTGGGTACACAACTAAATAGTTTATGAGGTAATTAGTATTTTAATGCCTTTTCTAATGAGCCTTTTCAGTAATGAAATCTCATGAGAACATTATTGGTTCATATATATGTCTTCAGACACAACAGAGGGTAAGGCAATGCTATTAAGAGATTTTAAAGCTGGTTTATAAAATGGTTTTTAGCAACTTATTTTTGAATACTTGCCTTGATTCGTTTTGCTTTATTAAAAAAAAAAAAGCCATCTTAATTTTTCCCACCGCTCTGCCTCTTGCACTTCTCTCTTCTGACAGAATTCTTACACTATACTGCAATTTCAAATAATTGGGATAATTTCTGAGGCTGCTACCCGATCTCCTAAGCTCAGCTGTAAGTAAATAATACCATACTGTCTGAGGGTGTTGTTTCAGATGTGTTCTCATCCTGGAAAAAAAAACAACTCTGTGCCTGGCTGCACAGTGCCTTGGATTTATGACTGTGTCAAGTTTGAGAGAATGACCAACCTCTACAAAGCTTTTCAATGTCAAGCTGAGCTCTATTCTGGAGGCTCGAAAGCAGCACAGAGCTTGCAACCATACAGGCAGTCTTGCCTCACCTCCTCCTTCAGGTTCATTGGATGTACCCCGTTATACCCAGATTTAACCCTTAGTGGGAAGGACAAGTCCTGTGCTTTACGTTTTATTTCTCCGGTACCTAAAAGAAGACGGCTTCAGACAGCTCTGCTGGGAAGAGTTTTTCAGTGTGTGAATGGCTCATTTTATCATTGGCCATGGGGACCGTACTTGCTTTTTGTTCTCTGGAGATCGCAAGGTATCAGCAGCTTTTATGTTCTCATCGCTTAGGGCTCACTTTTTGCAGCTGGGAGGTGCAGTCTTGTCCTGAGTGGGACTTTGACCACAATTTAACAGCAGATAGAAGTGCTGTGAAACAGCCCAGGCCAAAGACCAAAGCATGCATGTTTTGGAAACCTGTTTCATAAATTAGTTTTACGTAGCCTAGGTGATGTATGCCTTAAAATACTTTGGAAACTTCATTTTAAGTTAGGGATGTACAAATCCTATTTAACACTAGAAGCTGTAGCAGTAAAACTGTAAGAAATTCCCCTATACAGATCTCATTATGTAATGTAAGATGTAATGAGTCTAATTCATCCTTGGGGTGTCTTTAATGGTGTCAGCACAGTTTCACGAAGCATGGATTTGGCCTAGGGACACCACCACCATAAAACCTGTCTTCCACTGGTATTTCTCTCTCTGTCTCCAAAGCTTTACTGAGACATGTCACTGTGATATATTGATAGCCCAGTACTTACTGATGACTCTAAGTTATTAGTAGTATGTGTGATGTCTGTGTGTTGTTTTCTTCATGTGAATATGAAAAGCAACATTTTCAGTTAGGGTAACTGTAAAAGCCCCCTCCAGAACATATAGAAATGGTGTCCTTTCAAATATTTCACATATTTGACCTTGCTTGCAATACCATGTATTAGCAATGCCTAGGAGATGAAGAATGCCCAACGCTGACCGCTGCTTTCCACATTGCCTGCCATCTCCACACCCTTTTGCAACATGAGAGCCAAGAGCACAGGCGAGGCTGTGTCAGCTCATAACAGCACCCACAAAGTCCTGGGTTTTCAGCGTTCACCTGTGTGGCGTGGTGGTGCCCTCTCGTTAAGGCACAGTCAGACATGCTCTTAGGATGGAGGCTGAACAGCCTAATCTGTTCCTCAGCTGAGATGTGGTAGCTTCTTGTGCCCATGTTCGTGGTCTGTTTAAGATGCAAAATAAATCAGATTTGCCTGCATTGCCTTCGGAGGTGAGCCAGCCACCCTGGCTGCTCTGAGACCCTCTTGCACGGTCAGCAGCAACCCGACAGGCGGCGCCCACGCCAGCGCCCGGAGAAGAAAGTTCAAGGGAGAAGGTGCACATCAGGTTACCAGACCAAGAGTAGAGGAAAAATATCCTCGGAGAAATATTTTCATTTCCATTCTGGAAACTTCATAGAGGGTGTTTCTACTCTACATTCAGGAGCTTCCTTAGGGGAGAAATGATCCGTGAGCTGTCTGAGGGCAGGAGCTTGAACTATCTGTCTCCGATGGCCTTTGGACTTTGCTAAAGGCATCTCTGAACACTAGTGGAGCACGGTCAGAATTAAATTGGGTTGGTGGGGAGACCAGTTGCCAGATGTTGCTTTTGATTTTCGTGATATTTCTTTTAAACTTGAAATGGGCTGGAGTTGTTTTGCTTACTTTTTCGGAGACTCTCTATATTTGTTTGTGCTTCCTGAGTCATCACCTGTCTTTGCCAAGACTTTATTACATCTAACAAAAGGTATATTATTGAGGCACTGTGGCATGCACAAAGCCTTTCTATGAACTCCACTGGACATGTGGTCCTCCCAGATTCATTTTGCTCCCTGTCTCTACTCCCGAGCAAGTCAATGCTCTGAGCTCTGCTCTGACAATGTGTAAACACGGAGCAGGCTTTGACACCTCATCGGCTTGAAAGCTCAGCTTTCTTGACTTCTGATGCATTTAGATCAGTCCTCTTACTTTTCATTCTATAATAACGTGTATGCATATACATATATATATATATAGTCTCTTTGGTGATTGCTAAAAGAACAGTGGAGAAGTAGGCACTGAAGAAATGTCTTGCCTCTGTTAGAAATACTTGAAAAGAGCAAAAGGCACTTAAAAGATAAGTTTGGCACTTTCTATTTCTTTCTGTTCCTTGTGTGTACCATGAGGTCATGATTAATGGCTTTGGTGATGTTTGGAGGGCAGAAATCACTTGTATGTTCAATTCAGGAAGACCTCTGAATTGGCGGGGCCCAGGGGAACTGGCAGCTCTGGGTCTGGAAGGACCCATGATGTCATCTTATGTGGCCGCGGGGGATGCAGCTATTACTTCTTTAGGCATTATTCTTGGATAGCGCTAAGGTGTGGGGGTTTTTTTGGCCTCCCAAACACATTAATTCTGCCCTGAGCAATGGAAAGATTCCCCACCCTCGGGGGAGGCTGTTTAGGATTAGGGGAGTCTTAATGTGCAGGGACAGGGGGCTGTTGGGGGCGGGCATGCAGCAGGACAATCAGAGAGGACTCACGACTTTACAGATACACTTCTAGTGACGCAGACTGAGTTCAAAGGAATGGAAACCTGTAAATGAAGTTTACTTGAAATAAAGCTACTATGAGGTAGATAAACATACACAGTAGAGAAATAGGATATTTTGACATTTATTCATGGCTTTCCTGGAGTGTCTTGGACTGTATAAACTCACTGCTATTGTGTTAGTGAAACCCTAGATTCCCTGAGGCCATAACTGTGACTGGAATTTAACTTCTTTGGCTTTGAAGAAAGAAGAGAAAAAGTAAATTTATTACACTAGTGTAACTCCTGTCAATTCCACACATAAAGGAATTATGAACAAACACATAATTTAAGAAATTATGGACAAGCTCATAATTTCCTGACAATTTCCTTCCAAATGATGTGCATTTTGAGAATACATATTTTCTATATAGAAGGAGGAGTGGAGTTGAATGCCTTCTTTTTCTTCAGTCCTTTTGTTTCAGTAAAAGAAGATGCTATTGAAGACACGTTGGGTAATCTGTCTGGTGTCATTGATGAGCTCTGCAAGAGATATACTATCTCTGTTTTGCTTTTAAGCTAAATGAATACATTCAAAAGGCATGGATAGTTTAAGCATCATATTCTCAGGATATCTTATTTTCTTGCAATCTACTAAACTTTAATTCAGAATAATTGTGTGTTATATTTACAGTTCAATTTAGATCATGTTTACTTATGTTTACATATGGTGCCTGGCTAATAGATGGCAGATTCAGAGTGAAATTAAAACATAGAGAACCCAGACAATAAACATCCCAGTTCACAGTTAGACTATGAGTCTTTGTGCTTCTTCATAGTGTGATTTCAGAATCTAATTAAGCAGATGCTCAAGTAGTTTGGGGAATCAAGCCTTAAACTGCTTGATTAAATTATTTTTCCCTATCAGCATAAGCTTCAGTGTCAAAAGATAAATCTACAATAAAGAATAAATATTTAGGGTGAAAAGTATGACATAAATTAAACCACCTCAAAAAGCCAGAAATAAACTGTTAGCTAACAACACAAAGCACAAACTGGAAATGTGGGAAAGTACAGTATGTCTTACTACAGGGTTGCCTATTTTGAATAAGATAGAGCAAAGAATATTCTGAATAAACTGAATTTCATCAGTTCTGAATTGTTTTCTGGGAATATGCTACTATTTCACGTTTAGGCATTATTCACATTACTAAGTTGGAACATTTCCTTTCCCACCCCTGTCAGTCACGTTCCAGTCAAAAATTTGTCCCAGTGCATTTTTGGGGACAGGAAACAGCTAGTGGCATAGAATTTAAATTAAGTAGGATGAATATCTTAGTTTATGTGTAAATAGTGTAAAAATCAAGGATCTGTTAAATGGTTAAGTTTCTTTACAAATATCACTGTTTTACTTCACTAACAGTGTTACTCCTGAGAAAAGAAAAAAAGATTTCTGGATTCGTAAAGGAAGCTGAAACCATGGGGCTCGCAGTACGAGGGCCACCCTGAGTACAATGTCCACATTAAACTTTGCTCCTTGCACAGAAGGCTGGAGCTGCCTGCCAGAGCTAATGAATGGATTCTGACTCTGCCACGTTAGGCTATTACCAAATACAAAGGCTGGTCACAAATTACAGTTTGTCTGATGGCTTCAGATATAAGCATTAGAAAAACATTTGCTTAACAGTAATGATGAGTCAGCGATAGAGGCAAGTTTTACAGCTTGCTTTGGAGCACTGAGGCAAATGTGGCTTTCTGTGGGAAAAAGCATGTTGCCTCTCTAGTGATTCATAAAAAGCAAAAAAAGGTGCTTCAGTTACATCTCTTCTAAAGGTGAGACCAAACCACAGCATTTCTACAAAACCCAAATAACCTCAGTCTTTACTGCAAACACCGTAGTGTTTTAGGAGCACTACTTTTCCTCAATTAAACAGCAAAAAAAATCTTACTGGAGATTTGTTCCTGGCTTGGATTAGGATCAAGCTTGCACAGATACAGCGCTTCACTGAGTGGATTCTTTCTAGCTTAAACCTTAACGGTTAAATTAGAAGAAAACTCACAACTGGCGCAGAGGAGCTCAGCAAATCACCAGGCAGCCTGGGCTGCTGAGATGCTTTCGTTCTTTAGCAATGAACTCATACCTTGGGCTTTTGTATTCTTGGGGAGAAGAATCCGTAGTTCAGAGAACTGCTAGAAACAGGATGGTTAAATGAAGCCCAACAGTAAGCAATTCGTGTTACTGAAGCATGTCATTGAAACTTGGCACAAGTGCTAGCTCTGAGCTTGTGCTGTGGAATGGTTTTAAGTGCTTGTCATCCCATAGATACCGCTGCAAATGTTCTGTACTGTCTCTCCTTTCCTGCGCTGTCTGGGAGAGTGAGTACGAGAATAAGTCTATGCATTTTCATTTGTTTGACTTTGAGTTTTCTGTGCTTTGGTTTCAGTAGCGTGGCTATCAGATGAATGAGGTTGTATCCGTGCCAGGAGAGATGCAAAACAGCCCATTACTTCATTGTGTGGTTGATTTGCTTGTTTGTTTTAAAAGTTTGCATGTACTAGTGAATGCAAGGGGATGATAGCATCTAATAATTGTAGTGCTGGCAGGAGCAATGCAAGCTCACCCTCACAGCTTGCCAAGGTACCTCTAGTCTGACTTGCGACACCTTTTTTTTCCAGCGGTTGTCCTGCTGCCGTAGCACAGAACCAGAGAGCAGCTTTAAAGTGCTCAGAACTGGCATATGCAGTGAGACCACCAAATTAATTTTCCTTTTTGATGTGATTAGTTTTTGACTGGTATGTTGGCATCTCTTGTGCCAAGGTATTTAGCAGGGGGTTCCTGCTGTGAAAGTCCTCGTTTTCACTTTTGCACTGGTGAAACTAAAGGGATATTATTCCCTTCCCAAGCTGATTGTTCTGCAAAAGATTTTGAGAGGGATCTGCCAAGAGCAGAAAGTATGACTAGATTAACGAATGCTGGTAATCCCTGCATTGCAGAAAGATGGGCTTGATTGCTTTATATTTGCAAGCTTGTGTCAATAGTGCAGAGAAATGTAAGAATATCCTAAAAAGCTGGTAATAGTTTCAGTGTGTATAGAACTGACGTTCTACAGTTCAAAGTATTAATTAAAGGTATTGCGATGAGGGCTTCCTCCCATGCCCGTATCCTCTCGGCATGGACTCAGGCATGGTAAGGACTTCAGTGGGGCAGCCTGGTTCTGTGACTTCGGTGATCTGGAGCCACAGAGGGTGGTTGGTCATTAAAATCAATTTTTTTTTAAGGATGTCTTTACCAATGCTAATTAAAATACCTGTAATTACTAAATTATCTCATTAGTTAAGATAATCCTCCAGATTATTTTCTGTTTACTGGGTTGCTAGGGGTACCTAATACATCAATATGTGTAGAAGTGTTCAATGAGATTGCCAGATTTTTTGAAAGATAAATAGTTTTACATGCTTCAGAAGTAGACTCCAATTGGCTAAGGAATTGGCCAAAGACTAAAAATGTGACATCATTCTTGGCAAGTGATAAAGATATATTTTTGTTAACAGGCACTATATAAAAAGTGCACTATACTACTTCTAAGCAAAAATCTGTGTCTAAGAATAACAAAATGTCTTTTAGTCGAGAATAGTTTTTAAAAGAAATGCAATTTACTGACCAGTCCTGTATGAGTCTGCTTAATGCAATGTATTTGTTCTTCTATATCCTTTTTTTACTTAAATACAGTTAATAAGTGACATATGAATACTTTCAAATCAATACCATTATTGAGCAGATAAATATAATTATTGCCTCTTAATTCTTCCATCAAATCCATGTTTGTGTAATAGACATACTGTAATTGTCTTCTTGAGTCCAATCACATACTTCAACTTTCAGCAATTATTTAACTTAATTCCAATGACTGATTAAAAACATGTGTATTCAGGTTTAGATAGATGTGCTTACTATGGGATTGTTAAACCTGCAGAAAATATGGTTTTAATAATCCATTAGTATTTAATTAGCATGCAATAACTGTCTTATTAAATCTAAATTAAAACCTTATTTGAGACATGTAATTGAAAGTGCCACTGGGTAAAATCTAATCTGTCAGGGATGAATTTACATGGAATAACAACGCCAAATTTTTCTGCAGTTTTCAGGGTCTTCCCAAACATTCGCTTAGTCATCACAGTGGAATCTTGCAACAATCAGTTTTCTGTAAGTGCAGCATTTGACATGCTTTTTGGGTCAGAGTTGTCATCTTTTGAGAGTTCATCTCAATTTGAAAGATGATTCTCTGTGTAGAAGATGAGGAATTCTTAAACCTTTGCCAGATGCCAAAATGTGTTTAGGGACCCAGTGAATGTTTCCCACTAGCCAGTGAAGAAGGAGAGCTGGTTTGCAACGCACACCACATGGTTAGGTGTCCCTCAGCACCTCAGCGTACACTGACAAACATGAAAGGAAGAGGGGGTTTTGTGACTCTCTGTAATAGAAGAGTTATTATCACATGTTGCTATGTACGAGCGGTCACACAACACAGCTGGTGGGAGCAAACTGCAGCAAAATGGGACTATTTACAGAAATTGTGACACTTTTCACTGCTCTGGAATAAGAGTAATCCAGAATCCATCCAGAAATGTGAATTCATAAATGCTACTGGTGGATCTGCTTCAGCAAGACGGCTGAAGGCATCTGTGTAAATTATCAAACCAAATTACTTGTAAAATTCTAAACATCATTGGTTTGAGATTAATAGCTGCTTGGATCCCTGTAAAGATGTGTTTAATTAACTGGCTAGCAAATTTATAGCAAAAATCTTCTCTCAGATCTGCTTTGCAGAGTCCAAGTCTGCTGTTCCCTTTTCTCATCATAACCCCGTCCCTCCTTGACAGTAAGTGGGAAAACTGCAAATGCAGGAAGTGCAAGATATAAGAGCTGTAATTTCGCAGGTGAATCACAGGAGATAATTTTCCGAGGATATTTTATATTGGTGTTTAGCCATTGTCAGCTTCAGTCTGCTCTGGGTGCTAGTCTCATGGACATCAAGGTCCCATTTGGGAGCTAACCATTGTCTTGGTCATATCATTATTCTTATCTTGATATGGGCAATGTTCTCATGAACCTGAGGTGGTTGAGCAGTTTGGGATTTGGCTGCAAAGGATGGGGTAGATTCCGGATGTTGATGGAGCTGTCTAGGGATGCAAGACTGTGTTAGGAAGGGAGTAAAAGATTACCATGCATGGAGAGCAGGGAGGAGCGGCAAAATATTTTGCTGATTCCCTAGCCAGTGTTGGCCAGCAATGCCTAAAGTGTTGACAGACCTCAGTTCCTGAGTTGTGGTGGACAGTTCTGTCTCTTCCCGAACTGCTCAGAGGACAGAAATTCAGTTCACTCCTCTGGTTTTTTTAACAAGCTGAAGAGGATGAAGGTAAAAGACCATCAAAGAAGGATGTAAAACAAGGAAACTTTCAAAGGGGAAGGAAGAAACTTGAGAGTAATCTCAGCTACAGGCAGAAATGTGACCTTTGAAGGAGGATGGGAATTTCCAAAGACATGTACAGTGCAACAAGGCAAGGTGAACACAGAAAGGCATCAGGGCTCACTCGAAGATGGCCAAAGAAAATTATGTATCAGTGATGGAAACAGCCCCTAGGACTACCCAAGTCAAATTAAATGGTTCTTTTTACTTGTAATACATTTGTGATTAGGCCACACATGAATAGCTGTCATAGTGAATGCACTATGTGTGTAAATTGTCATGTGTTTATTTGAACTTAGACTCTAAGTGTTACTGGGCACCCATGCAAAACTGGAGTGCTCTTACTCTGGAGCAGTGGAAAGTGTCACAATTTCTGTAAATAGTCCTATTTTGCTGCAGTTTGCTCCTACCAGCTGTGTTGTGTGATTGCTTATACAGAACAACATGTGATAGAAACTCTTTTATTATAAAGAGATACAGCAAAACCCATGGGCAGCAGAATTCAATATGACCACCTAAGCCCTGTAGTAGTAACCACCCAAATACATGAGATATAGTTAACACAAATGACTATACCCCATGGAGTTGTTCAGAATCAACATTGAGATGTTGACATGGCAGGAAGGTAGCTACGGCTGAGAACTGCTGAGCAGACGAAATAGGGTGCAAAATGATTTAATTGCTCATCATCTTTATTTGGAATTGGTGGACTGTCAGGTCTAGCTATGGAAACTATCCGGGGTTTATTTACATAGCCCAATTTGAGACACGTGTCTAAATCAGGAGCCAAAGCTCCTAATAGAATTAATGGAGCACTTAGGTTAAGAGCTAATTACAGTCTAACATAAGGTTCTCTGAATGGCTTTCTGGTGGCACCACAGGACTGGGGCAGTCAAGGCTCCCCAGCCAGGTGACTGATACAAGTGGCATGAGTAAGCACTCATCCTCCAAGCTTCAGAAAGTTCAACGGTGACATATTCAGTGTTCATCATTATGGTTATGCACGGTTAAAAACTCTGCGAGTCACAGAGAGGGACATGGTAACCGCTTAGTGAAGTGGCATATATATTACTAGCAGTTTGGGGTTAGAGCTTCAGCAAGGAATAAATCTAGTATCTATGGAGCTATGTTGACTTCAGCAACACCAGTTTACACTTGCTGAGAATCGGAATCAAGGTTGGGTGTTTTTAATCAATCTTTTATCTTGTCTTGGTGCATGTTTGCATATGCTCTCTTTCCCTCTCTCGCTAATATTTTTAAGCATAAGAAGCTGCTGTGGGATCACTGAGGATGAGGATATTAACATGGTTATCAGAGAAATTTTAACACGTGGTTCATTATATTGTTTTTCAATGCTGGCCTGTAAAATCAGGATTACTAAAAACTAAAAAAGTCTCTCCCAGATTACAAGAAGCAGAAGTATTTGGCTTTCATTTCTAATCAAACAGGCTAAATATTCATGTTTATGTGCCTAAATGAAACTTTTGTATGCAGTCTTCCACTCCATCTGCATGAATAGTAGCATTGTAACAGGATGAGGTCACTGCAGAAGGGAAAGTGAGGTAAGAACACAGCTGAATCTACAGCCTCTCTGCTACATGGTGCACCAGCTTGTGCTTAAAGGAATACAGCACTTTTGCCCGAGCCAGAGTCGCCGCGGGCACTGCCTGCGGAGCTGAATGCCTCTCGCAGGGCTCTAGATGCATTCCTGGCTCTACTGAATGGTCTGATGCACAGTATACGGTTTCCTCTGCTTTTACAAACTGCTCTTCAGAGACCTCTTTACACATCTAATATAAGTGAAAATCCATATGGTTTATTTTAAAGCCTTCATTTAAAAAAAATAAACAGTTATCAGGCCTCATTCTGCTCTGACTTATGTGGCGTAAATCCTGAGCAGTCCCTCTGTAATACTCACTGATGTTCAGGATTTATGCCAGCATCAGGGAGAGCAGCATTTGGCCCATCAAAGGGCTTTTTCCTCCTCATTCTTTTAAAAAGAAATGACTTAACTTTATAAAGACTGATGGCTTCCTGTTGGCATCACCTTTGTACCTAGTGGGAACTCTTACAAATATACAGTATGGCATATCCTGGTGCACGCATCTGAGAGCTGGGCAGTGGAAGGGTGACATAGCAAAGCGGCGTTTGAAGGAGTGCGAGATTTGCTAAATCCGTATGTCAGTTCATATTTTACCTATTTCTTGTATTAACTTTAAAGGCCATACAAACAGGTTGCCAAGGGTACCCTGGCAAATCGCCTCTCCTCACCCACCATCATAATTAGAGCTCTGAGAACTTGGAAAAACCTGCCTAGTGAGCAAGCTCTTCTCGCCCTTTTTCCACAAGCCTCTCCAAGCTCACAAACCTGGGTAGACTTGGAGCAGCTGCTATTTCAAACAAGACTGTCCATCCCAGCCTCACCACCCAGCGTGGGAGCCAAAGGGGCTCTGCTTTCATCCCACGCCACCTCTTGCTGCTTCGGCTTTGCAGTGTGGCTCCATGAGTTCCCAACGAATTTGTCCGAAATAAAAATACCTTCTTGCTCACGATCTTCTTTGCCACATCGTGTGGCAGTGAACTCACCACTCTTCTTGACCCAGGCTTATCGGAGTAGCCTGTTTCTATCTATCTCACTTATGAAACCCTTCCGCTCAGGAAGCCGCTGATAACCTTGAGGTCAGAATAATATGCCGTCTGCTGTGTCCAGGAGCAGGGCACTCTGTACGGTGTTCCTGCTGCAGAAGGTGTGTGATCAAGCCAACACCAGGGCTTATTCACCCAATTTGGCTCTTTCTTTTTTTCCTCACTTCACAAGCAGTGGGTTGAGCCACAAGTGTTATCAAAGTAAAATTGTAAAAGTTTTAGAAAGACTTGGTGGCTCATTCGGTACCCTCATCTTTGCCCAACACAGGAAAACCAGGTGGGAGCTGGTGAGGCAGACAGAGAAGTTTGGAGAGCCTTCACCCTGGGAAAACTAGCCATTTTTTGGTTACATGAGCCAAGACTTTGTTCACGTTGGGTTGCCAGGCAGGACAGCATGTGTATATCCTCCCTGAGCTCTGAGTCTCTTTCATCTCTGCTCCACACACACCCTCAAACATCAAAATCATTTCTGTTTCTCCTGCCCCCACAACGTCCGACTTACTCATAAGCGTTGGAGCTGCAAATGGCAGGCTGAGAGCTGCTGCTGGCCTGCCCTGGTCCGGCCATACTAACATCTGCGCTTCTCCTCGGCCTCTCTGCCCCAGCTGGGAGTTTGGGATTGTGGCAGCACGAGGAGAGAGGGAAGGAGAGATATGAGCCCAGGTGATAGAGAGAGTGATGGTGGGATGAAAAATGACATAGAAGTAGGGGAATAAATGAAGCAGAAACTAGAAAAGGAAAAAAGCATAATTGTGTAAAGACCCTGCGAAAGGAAGAGGGTGTCCGAAGAGATGTAGGCAAAAACCAAGTATCTGGGTAGCACTTCGAATAGCCACATTCAGTCTCTGGAAGCTGGACATGCAGCACAAGTTGCTTTTATTGGGAGAGCACAGTAAGTGTGACACAAAAGAGTAAATGTTGGTGCTTCTTTCCAGTTCTGTCCTTTGGTGTAACTTGCATCTGACTCTGTTCTAGGAAAGGAAAGGTTATGGGGCAGAAGCAAGAGGAAACTTGCAGGGCTGCCGGAAGGAGCGGGTGCTCTGCTTCCCCTCCCTCTCCTTCCTCGTCCTCCTGCCCTTGGCCACCTGTCAGCATCCCCTCGCCTCCCCCATCATCCTCACTCCCACCAAAACCTCCCTTTGTCTTAACGTGCATTTTAAAGCCCGGTTTTGTCATGCTTTAATTATATTTTCTGGTGGCCGTTGCTTCTTTCCCAAATATCTGTGTCCTGTTTTTGTCTGACTTTGGAAAGGCTGAGAGTCGGAAAGTGGAGGGGGAGGAATTCAGGCTTTTGCAGCCTGAGCATAAATGAGCCTTTTGCTTCCAGGTCAGTAGTTCAAATCCAGCCCACAGAAGTCGAGCTGGAAAGCGATAGCTGCTTTGGAGCCCATGTGTAAAGCATTAGTTGGTGGTCTCATTCGGGTTCAGAGCAGACAGGTGTCCAAATTGCTGCTGGCCCTAATTGGCATCTTTGCTGGCAGCTTCAGAAGCGGGGCCAAAGACTGCATGGGCACCGAGCCCGCGATACCCTCGCCTGGGTGGTCCTCCTAAGTCGGCATTACAGCAAGCTGGCAAGGTAGCCAGAGAGGGCTCAGACTGCTGTTGTCTGTGTTGTACCCGCTCTGTAAATAAACAGGGATATTCAGCTTTGAGTGCTGTTTCTGGAGCTTTGATTTAACTTTTAAGAAGGTTTTTTTCTTCTCCTCTTTGCACTACTATTTTTTTTTTTAACCCTTGAAGTAATTAAACTTTGAGGAAACTAATGGATTAGGAATATAGAACTAAATTTACAAAGAGGCAGTTCAGGGAAGGGCCTCATTTTGAGGGGGCTGGTGGAGATGCATAAACTGGTGTTACTGGGAAGAGCCTCTGTCCAGGGCAATTGAAATGATTTTTGTCTACCAAACAGACCCAGCCAGTACCTGCCGGTCCTCCGTGTAATCACCCTTGTGCTAGTACAGGATCCGTGAATGTAATTTGGAGCAGGGTTATGTCTTGTTCCGTGATGTTCCTGCACCATCTATCTGTTTCTACCTGTATGATAGCAGCTTCCAAAAAATGAAGCTCTGTAGAATTTTTACATGCATCTCTGGAATCCTCGAGGAATCTTATTTTGAATATTTGTTCTTGCACCTTTCGGCTTTCCCCTTTTTATTTGCTTTTATATTTATGCAGACCTCTCAGGTCCCTGGAAATTGGGTGCACGAGGCTGTGTTATGCCAGGCTGTGATGAAAGCAGGCATGCAGGTGCAGAGTTGTGTGATGGGATGCTGCAAACCCACTGATCCTGTGGTGGAAGAGGGTACTAGGCTGTTGCTGAGGAATACAATGGTTTTAGTGGTGCCTGGTTGCTGCATAACCTTCCTGTCCCTCTCCTGCTCCCACCCCCTGCGTGGTCAGCAGGTCAGGTAGCTGCTGCAGGTGAATTTCAGAGCATGAGGGGTGCAGCGGTGCCCAGATAAAATTCCCTGCGACCCTGGTGCCCCCAGGCAGCAGTGGAGCTGGAGATGAGGCCGAAAGTTTTGAGGCACATGGGAACTGGGGAGTCTCTGTGCTCACAGAGCAGAGCAGGGTCGCTTCCCCTGGCCCCGATGCAGTTGCTAGTCCGCCTCCAGGCCATCAGGACAAGCCGTAACTGAGTCCCAGTTAAGTCCTCGTCCCCAGTTCATCTCAGGGGGTGCTTGGAGAGCTCTGACCTTGTTCTGCCCGTGTGCCCTGCAGCTTTGCCTGCGGCAGCTCAGAGCCCTGCTAGGGACACGGTGGAGCAGCCTGTGGTCTGGGAAGAGCTGCGTACAAGCGTTACAGAAATGGCGAGCTCTCGGAAATGTCGCGCGTGATACGCTCAACATCTTCAGCCGCTTTTGCAAATTACACGCGGTATTATATTCCCAAGGCAAATGTAAATTGTCACTGTTGGGTTGACTTCAACGTGCTTTCGTCCACTCGCTCCACGTACGGTTCTGCCCCATAATCTTTAAAACAGTAAAAACAAACCGAAAAAACTTTCCCCGCCTTTGCTCTGCTTTTGTGAAGCTGTTAATCCAAATTCTGCCTGGGCCCCACTGGGTTCGGCTGCTGCTGTTGGTTTATTTAACTCTTACAGTGGTGCTGTCATTGCAGGATACTGTAAAATTTGCTTTTTGCCTTAGTCTAGGTTATTGTTGTTAATTGTACGTTTTCATCTACAAGTGCCAAGTGCCTGCTTTAGCGAAATAAAAACATAACCCCCCAACCATATGCTAAATTCCTATCTGTGTAGTAAAGATTGATTACATGTGTTTATGTGTAATTTAAAAATGGTTTGTTCCGGAAGTGTATGGTCTCTTAAAGGCAAGTTTAAAAACCTTCCATTTTCCATCAGTTTATTTATATTACGGAAAAGGGCCTGGAGTACTAAGCAAAACCCCATGATACATAGGGTTCAGCCTGAGAATTCTCAAAATTATTTTATATATTTTTATTCTATCAGCATGCTCTTTCACAGCTACTAATCAGTTTTGTTAGCTGACTTACAGAAAAGTGTATATAAAATGAGGAGTAAGTAATTCCGTAGCACTAACCGTCTTAATGAAAAGCACAAAATCTGGAGGCAATTGTAAAAACACTAGTTCAACCAAAAAGTAATTCTCATTTGAATTAGCATGATTAATTACATAGCTTTTCCTTGTCACAGTACACTGAAATCGAAACAGTCAGGATGTTTTAAAGCTTTCAGTGTATAATTCTAGTATATGTTGGAAAAAATGTATATAGACACTGTATACATATGCATAAAATAAAGCTATAAATAAACAAGAAACACAGTAAACTTCAATTCTACTTGTAGCTGATTTTTTTACTTAAAAGGCTCTTTCATGTAATTGCATAGGAGAGAAAACGTGACTGTAAATTGGCGTTGTTTGCTCCTATGTCATGCAGAGGGGTATTCAGATACCACACCAGCTTTTGCACTATGCGTCTCATTGGTTTACATGCTATACACATTCATGCGGCTTGAGCTATTTTGCCTGGAGGGGTGAAAGAGGAATCACCCTGTTTGTTTCTTTTGCATACTAACTATAGTATTTGCTTACTAAATATGTTGACTCTATAAATGTCGCACTGTTTGCTGTTGCTGAACGTGGGCTGAAGGAGTGCTTGCCAGTGCATACAGAGGATGGCAGCCGGCGTTATCGCTGCCTGCCTGTGCGTGTGCGGCCCCGGAGTGTGAATTGTTCTCCTCTCTGATACCTCGCATCCTCGCTGTGTTCCTGACATGCCCAGGTTCCCGTAGGCCTGCGGTATGCCATGGGTGTTTATTATGTGGAAAAAAAGGAAATCCTGCCAATCCACATCACTAATGCAAGTTTGTCAAATGACATCAGCAGCAGAGGCGAATTTAGTTCCTAACCACATGCAAATAGGTCCCAGACTGTTGGTTATGCCATGATGTCAGCTCTGATTCCTCATCCATTATTTGATGGGCTTCAATGCGTAAACGCCAGATATGTTCCCCCTCCCTTTTCCTCCCCTCCCACGCAGAACTTCTGGGTTTGTTTTGATTTTATTTGTGGAAAATGTGTTTTGAACAACAAACATACCTCCTCAGAAGTTTATTTCAAGGGTGATTTCCTGCGCAAGCTTTCCTAGTCTTTGTTATCATTTTGCATTATGGTGAGCCGTTAATTACTAAAACAGTTCAGATATTTTCCCAAGGGATTCAACTAAGTATGGGTAATAGTTCCAGCGTTCTTTGTCATGAATTGGCATTAACTTTGTTAGTAAAAGCTACTGTATCATTTTGGCCGCATGAAGCATTAGAGCATGTCAGCTTGCAGGTACGCTAAGGCACAGCAGCAAATCAGGTCATGTCGTCGGGTTAGATTTTAGGGCATGTATGTCTGCTTAAAATGGCACGGGCCTCCAGACTGTGTAATTTGGGGTACTGGGACATGGAACTTGTCACTGCCGCGTCTAAGGGTCGAAGACAGCTGAGCTATGAAAGGTGTGCCTCTTGTCACCTAGTATTAGCTGTCTCATTCAGCCTGGACTAAACTCCTCCTGTAAGCTGTAATCACTTCCCAGGGGATAATTCATCCCCAAGGCAGGGGATGGTTTGGCCTGTGCATAAATAATCTAGATACATATTTTAGACTACTGACCCTAATTTTAGATTAATTCTAACCTCCGTGAGCAGCAGATCTTACTCCCTAACTGGTGTTCACTGCCATTTAAAAACCATTTCATTCCAGTTTCCTTTTTACTGGTATCTTTCCCAGAGGCACGAGGAGGGCATTGGCACCTTCTGAGCATGGGCTGCGTCCCTCTACCTGCGTCTTCGTGGGCCTCTGCCCTAAGAGGACACTGCATTAGTTGCTCTTTCATTGAAGAGACTGAGATTGGGACTTGTGAGTTCTTCAGGACTTTGGGATTTAGCCTGGGACAGGTTTTTTTCAGAGGAGAGCTTAGACAAGGTGGGAAACAGGGAAACTTATGCAGATGTCACCAGCAATTTAATTTGGTTTTCAACCAGAGGTCTCTGGGTCTTTTAACTTCATACAGTTCTGCATACATCAGTTCAAACTGTTCCCTTATAAGGCATTCTGTAAATAATATTTCCAACACAAGGGACCTTTAAGTGTATTTACAAAGCTACTGAATAAATACACAATACCAGCATAGAAATCAAATTACAGGGACTGATGTCTTTCTAACGATGCTTAGTTCAAGTAATGGAGGTATTACAGGCAAGTGACAGATCCCCCCCGAATCACACAGATGTAATTAATTAATGTCTAGATTGCCAAAAAAAGGAAAGTATTTTGACAATAGTTATGTGGAACAATTATGAATTGTTCTTTCTTACAGCCCCAAAAGGCAAAAGCAGGAATGTAACTACGATACGCTGCCCTGTTTTCCCCTATTTTTTCTTTCTGATCAAGTTGTAGAGCTCACATATTGAGTAACTGGGAGAGAAGCCAAAAACATTCCCTTTACAAGTGACTTTAAACTATGCATGAGGTGTGTTTTTTCCTTTTGTTTCATGGAAACATCTCTGTTGTTGGCAAAAGGTTTAAGTTAGGAAAGTTGGTCTATAACGCTGCGTTGCCAAGGTTTCAAGACCAGGCCTAGATGGTCCATAAAACGATTTCCTCTTAAGCAAGAGTTCTGCCTTATTAAAAACAGAGACTGTGGTCATCCCTTGCCTTTCCCTGATCGCTAACTCTCCCTTTGGGAGATGCACACATGGTGGGAGGTTCGGCAGCCCCCCCCCATCTGCCCCTTCCCCTCGCTGGAGCTCTGGGACCTCTGGGAGGTTAGTGCTGAGCGCTGGTTTGGGGGCACTGGTGGGGTGGTGCAGAGGTAGAGAGGGGCGTTCCTGTCCTTGGGACCCCACTGGCGGGTTTGGGGATACTTAGGGAGGTCTTGAAGCAGTGGGCGTCTCCTGTATCTGCTGTTGTGCGGTCATGATGGGGACCATGCCAAGGGCAGCGTGCGTTTTGGGGAGGGAGCTGCTAAAAGAGCCGATGGCGGACAAACCCATCATGGCCCTTCCCTTCAAATCTGCTCGGGCAGGAGCGTTCGTACCTAAGGCCTCCCCTGGGGGAGGAGATTCGAGGGAGAATCAAACGAGGGAGGCTAAAGTCTGCAAGTAATGGGGCGTCAACCGAGCGGGACTTGGCCTCTGGCTCCGGTTGGCAGGTCCCTGAAATCATATTCTGAGAACTGACTGCAAGCCCTGGCTGGAGCATCACTCGCTCCTCACTGCCTGACAGACGGTAGTGCCCTGACTCACAGCCAGCTCACAGGCAGCCAGCGCGCACCTCGCTACCTCTGCGTAGCTCAGCTGATGTCCAGGTTTAGGAAATCATGGTAAAGCTCCTGGGGTTGAGCCATCCCTCAGCAGAGCAGTCGGTGCTCTGCAACCCAAGTCCTTACCGGGGGCTGGATCTCTGCTCTCCTTTGCAATCCCAAATTTCGTTTGGCATTGAGAGAAGAGCCCTGGTATCAATTTACATATCTCCCCCTTTCTTTTCCCCAAACTTCTTTGCAAATTAATGAGTAATTGCCTGAGCTGAATAAACCTCTGCAAATTATTGGTTTGACTAATTCAACCTAAACAATCCACGTGATTAAATGAAGAGGGCTTTGTTTATATAAGTGCCAGAACAGTAAATGGGGAGTTTGGATGTTTATTTCGCAAACTTTGTATGGTATAGATACAGATAGCCGGCGGCTAATCCAGGAGAATGCAATTAACCCAGGAGAGGAATTCAATTTAAGAATTACTCTAGTGTCTGTTTCAAAACTACCTGGAAGAGCTTGTTGGGCACTTTAATTGAAAGCAACCTTCTCATGGGTATTTATCCTGATCTTGACAGATCGACTCAGTGGCACATGGGATATAGGTTGAGGTTGCTGAGTGCATCTGTGAGACAGCTGTGTCTTGTATTTGAACTTCTCAGGTATATAGAAGTTGATTATACCCCTGCTTGCATACGTGGAGACAAAATTTGGTCTCACCCTGGTTTTACATGCTTGTGAGCTTGCTGCAATTCTTCTTGATTTGTTCTACCATACATAAAATTCAGATCATATTTGTGGTATGAACTGAGATGAAAATATCACTACTTGATTTATTTTGAGGAGGAGGAGGGGAGAGGCTGATGCGTATCAGGCTTGATACAGACTGAAACTCAGTGATGTTGTTCCTTTCTAATCTGTATGAAAAAAATACAAAAATATGTCTCTTACCATCTTTTTATAAAGAAGAGACATTTCCTTTTTTTTTTAATTTGTCAGCTTCGGAAGAAGTTTTGATACTTACAAGAGTAGACAAAATGAATCAGGCTAGACAACTATGTAGAAGGACTGTACAAACTTGTGTGCTTGTGAACACAGGCAAATTATAACTGACCGAAGTAGTTGCCAGGTCCTCCTCCTTAGTCCTCTCTCTGCTGTAGAGCTGGGCACACTTTCTGACTCGCTGCATTACAAGTGCAGATGTCCCAGGCATGATGGGATGAAAGAAAAGTCAGAAATTAGGTGGGATTAATCACTCTCTCGAAGTGCCTGTCCCTTGCATAGGCTATAAAGGATGCTTAGGTGAGAGGGTTAGACAAATTTCCTTGTTGTGGAAGTGAAGTAAGATAAATCCTATTTTTATGGGACTGCTGCTGAATAAAATGGGCCAAACTGGTACATTTTACATCTGTGCAATCTGACTGTTAATATGGAAGATGTCTGTGCAAGAGACAATTCCTGACAGAGTCTGCTTTAGCAGTGTGGTGTGATTGCACATTCATTTTCATTGAAGTCCTAGGTGTTTCATCTGTCTCTGAGTTTAGAGAGAGTGAATGCTGTACGTTTATATTACAATTTTATCTTTTTGGTTTTTTGTCTCTATATGCACATGCATGCAGGAGAGTACACATCCTTAAGAGTCACTGTCACTGTTAAGAGTCTTAACAATAATTTTGCTATTACTTCTCAGCACCTCAGAAAGGCTGTGTTAAAAAACAATTGGTAAATATGTATTTAATTTGTTTCATGTGTTATTTCACTTAGTCCATTCCCATGAAGGTTGGAAGCAAAATTGGAGCTGATGTCAGTAGGAACAAAGTCAAGTTTATTATGTGGAGTTCAGACCCGGATTTCACTAATATGAAAAGAAGTTCAAAGCAGTAGATTATAAAGTCTTTACCTACCATATCACTTGCTATTTTCTCTGATGCTTTTGTCATTAAATAAAAAAATCTTTCATACTTTACCTAGAGTAATTGGAGACTGGAGATCTATAATGCTCCTGCTATTTCCACATTTCAGTTGTCACCTAGGAATTTATATCTATACTTAGGATAATGAGATTTAGTGGGGTCATTTACACTCAGTGAGCATTATATAAATCACCATTACCCATTTGTGTATCATGTGGCTTTTACCTTTTCTATCATAGATAAATATTTTATACAGTCTGTTACTATTCATATTCTCTTTATAAAATTCAGCATATACTATTCATTTAGACAATGGCAATAACATGAGATAATGTCAGGTTTTGGCTATTCCAGTATTACTCATTGGAGTGCTGTTTGGGGTTGTTAAATCAAAAAGAGCTGAAAGCATAGGTTGCCTTCCAGTGCTCTATTTATTGTTTTCAGATGTTAAAAGGGCTCTTGCAGTAATACAAGCAATGGTTATAAGCACTTGCTATCACTAGAGACAGTTAAAGCAATTGCATTGTCAAAATTACATTTTAAAAATCAAAACGATGTAAGTTGCAGTATGTGTGGTCATTCCTGGAATGTCTTTGTTAAATATCCATTGCAATGCACTCTATTATGTTGTTCCTTTTAATTTCTCTTTTTTTCCTTCAAATATAAGTGATGAAATTCTCTCTTTTCCTACTCTTTTCCTACCTAAATGAATTCAGAAAGTCCCTTTTAAGCTCTTTACCAGCTCTTTTTTAAATCTGATCCTAGTAAAGCAAGTGGGTAAACAGATTGATTCTTACACCAATTCCATTTTATGCGTTTGTCCTTCTTGGCATGGCATCTAATTTCTAGCTGAGCTGTGCTTTACTATCATTTGCCCAGACATTGTGGCACAGAGGAGCACTAATTTTTGATTGGGGCGATGTAGACTCGCACAGGCAAACGTGTTTGCTAGCAGGAGAGATGAGAAATGAGAAAGCACTACCTCTCTAGCCCGGTTCTGCAGTCTTCCCTGATTTGAGCAAATTTTATCATTGCCTTCCTGTTCCCAACACTAAAGGATTGACTTCGGAAGACCAGACTGCACCAGGGGCAGCATATGTGCAAAGCATTGACCAGAGCATCTGACTGCAACACCTGGGCTTGACCTTGTGTCTTGGCCCTGTTCAACACCCCTGCGTTCCCCTTAACCCCCCCCCTCCCCAGGATCTGCAAAACCCAGCTTGGGCTGAGGAGGGAGCATCACCCTTAAGTCAGTGTGTTTGGTCATTTGTTGGTCATCAGTGGTTGTTTGAGCCAGCTTCTTGCTCTTACTTTGCCATCTAGTTTGCAATAAGAAATAAAGAGAGAGAATCGGGCAAAAAGACGTGCACTGACAGACATTCAAGGGATTCGACACTCCTGCTTGCATTGTATTTTGACAATAGTCCTATTAAATGTGAATCATTCTGCGTATTATTCTTATTACTCATTCACCTCATATAACAGGCTTGGTCCAAGCACAACTGAAGTCTTTCCACTGACTTTACTGGGAGTGGGATCAGGTCAACGCCACATTAGCTGGGTACTTTCATGGCCAGTTGTAAAGCCGTTGTTCCACACAGCCTGGAACAAAATTACTGAAAACTCATCTCTTAATATTAGCTAGGTTCTTTTAACCTTCTTTAGCTTGGGTCTTTTGACCAATGGAGATAGATTAATATTAGTAATAACAAAGAACTGTATCCTCATAATGATCTAATTTTTTTAAGTATTATGAAGTACAAAACCACTCTAACAAGATTCAGGAGGGAAATGAGTACTTTGGGTCTTTACCATGACCTGCTTTGACCTCTGTAGCCAAAAATCAAAAAGGTTCTGGGTGAACTCTCAGCCTTTGAAAATGCTACACTGGAATAAGTCTATTGAAATTACCTATTTGGAAATATTCAAAATAGTAGTTGTTAAGTTGAAATAGTGCAGGTCTCTACACAATAAAGATATCACATCCAAGAATTAAACCATATACATGAAAATTGATGTACACTTCAGCAATATCTCTCTGAGACATCTCTGCATGTAATATCCTTCCCTGAATACGTGTCTTTCTTTTTACAAAATAGGGCCAATGAATTGTGCCCGTTAAATGCTAAATTTACTAGCTGGTGTTTGCTGAATCTGGCCCTTATTAAATGTCCAGACAAGCTTGTTGTAGTTTATTTTGTAGGACGTCTGGTTAGAACATTAAATACAACAAGGAAAAATAAACTTAAAAGTAAAATGGTTCAACCCTTGCTCTACTGGGAATTTTTTTCCTTGATTGGATGGAAGCAGGAACAGGTCACTGTTTCCAAATGAATTAGCCCAAATTTAAAAATTGGATCAAATCGTTTTTGTGAGGGTAAATCTTACCAAGAAATGCTAGAATTAATTTTTTTTGGTGGTGGTTCTGGTTCATGTGGAGGGATTAGATTAACATATTACCCCTAATTTTATTCTTAGTTTCTACAAATGGGAAGATTTTGCTATAACCAGTAACATTTGCCAGTAAAAAGACTTTTTTAAATAACCGTGCTGTATCACTCAGTAAAAGTTCTCTTTCTATTCATTTTTGCATGTTATGATCAATGTTTGTCCCTCAGCTGGGATTCTAGCTATAGTTCTTTTTAAAAGATCAAGTGAAAATTGTAGCCTCTAGAAGATGATACTGCATATGAGAGTGTGCCAGCCCATGAGAAGCTGCGCAGGTGCCACTGAAAAAAAAAAAAAAGCTTTCTTTAATTTTTTTTTTTTCTCTTTTTCTCATGGTCTGATGTCCTCAGCAAATTTCTAACTTATCATCAGTCAGCAGTGTTAGCAAGGAGCTTCTTTATTTCTTAAGCAGTCTAGCAGAAATTTCCACATTAATTTTAATTACTCACAGATTTTTAACAATCTGAGATCACTGAAAGTCAGTATTTTCACCTGTTACTACACAGCAACAGTGATAGCATCATTATAATTCCCAGGCTTAGCATTTCTCTGTATTAGACTGAAGGGGATTGGGTTGTCTTAGGTGCCCTGGCATATTAAATAGGTAGTTTATTGACAATAAGTCTGTAATACAAGCCCTGTGGTTAAATTTTTTGAGAACTCCTCAGGAATATGGAGTTACTACAAACTTCATATGTACTAGTACGCTCAGCAAGCTGTGATGTTTTCAATAATGAGGCTCTGGTACATTGTGTGCTAAGATTTGCTATATCCCAAAGCAAAAGCTGTCAGAGCAGTCACAGGGAGGGGTTGCCGGCTCTGTCACCTCCTCCCCTTCCCAGTTTGGATTCTCATCCTCGGGACATGTTTGGTTTTGGTTGTTTTGAAGTGGCAGGTTTTGTTAACTTACTGCTCCATCCAGTCCTAATAAACGTCAGCTGTCAGCCACCATCCTGCCAGGCTGTTCCCATCTCCCCCTTGCTAATCTTCATGATATTTTTAATGCTCTGCTTACTGTTGCAAACACTTTCACATCATGTTGAGCAAATTGGGTGAAATGTAGCTGTTGCATGGTTTTGATTAGACAAAAACAAAATTAAAGTCTCCTTTCTATCAAGAAGTGGGCTTCTGAGTCACGCTCTGCTGAAAACGAAGTGTTTCCTGCTTTGATGGAAATGAAAATGTATGTGGTGATAACAGTGCTGGGCTTTTCTCTATACATGTCCCCTGCACACCACCAGGACCAAAGCAGCATCCTCAGTTGGTCACAGTGCGGCTTTCTTGGTAAAGCTCAAATCTGTTGCTGCCCCAGCTCAGGAGTTGCTGGAGAAGGCAGGGTGGGTATGCAAATGTATAGTAGTGTAATCATTATGTATCAGTATTGTCATAGTGCCTGAAGAGCCCAATATATTGTTCAGAAAACCTGTGGGTGGATGCTGAAGTAATAGGAAATTACAGTGACTGTGGGTGGTAGAACAGAAACCCAGAGGTGCAAATCCGATAAAATGGGAGATGTTCATACTGGCAGGATGAACCGGGAACACAAACCTTTACTAAAGCATCACCCGAATGTTTGTGTAGAGCAGTGAGTCTTCATATTTTTAAACTGGAAGGGCATCTCACTGTTACGAACAAACTCCGTAGATAATGTTGCACCTCACTGTTGTTTAGCTGTTGGACAGGGAAGGCAGTGGTGGCAGTGGTGACGAGACATGCAACACTTACAGTAAACTAAATATTATTTTGTGAAATTATCATTTTGCTACTCTAGTTACAGACATGTTAATTAGACCCTAACATGAATCGGGCACTGAATCCCAGCTAGAGCCCTGCCTATAGACACTGACCTCCCAGCTGCACAGGAACATGTGTATGTGTTTCCACGCGTTTCAGGGACCACCTTCTGATGTCTTGTAGACCACCAGTTGAGTAACACTGCTCCAGGACATACTGGATCTCACTCTATGGGCATCTGGCATTGACATTTTACACTTGCGTAAAATGCCATCTTCATTGCTCAGATGGTGGGATGTTGCATTTTACATGGGTCCAAATGACTACACGAGATGCAAAGAGAGTTAGATGCGTTGTATTTCATGCCAAAGCCTTTAGCGAGCTTGAATGACTTTTTACAGCTTCTTAGAGAGAGAATTGAATCCACTCAATATCTTAAAATTGGAAAGGGGTACATGTGTTTTGGATTTGCAGGCATCATTTTAAGGAGGTAGAATACAAATCGGGTTAGGTTTTCATCTGGATCTCTCTTCTCATGCAACTGTTCTAGGTAAATTCTTATGGTCCTTCAGTGATTATAAGTGACCCAGGCTTCAGTTTGAAAGGGGAAAGGAAAAAGTGCTTTCCACCACCGAATTCCTGCCCCCTCACCCACCGTGCAATGCTGGGTGACTGTTTTTTGCTAAAAAAGAAAGCAGCATGCCAGCTGGATATCTTCCTGCAGTAGCTAGGTTTTCCTTGGAGGTTTCCCATCTCTATACTAACTAGGCTTGACTATGCTTGGCTTATGAGCTTTTGCAAACATCCTTGCCAAAGTGGGATGACTGTAGGCAAAATGAGTGCAGCAGGGAGACAGAGGCAAGTAAGTAGGAGTGATCAAAGTCTAGAGATTTGCTGGCAGACGCACCTCCTTCCTACGCTCTACAGCCAGTGGGTCCAGTGCTTTCCCCTTCTCCTACGTATGAATCAACACATCCAAGTGAGCGGTGCCAAAGCAGGGGGTGGGTAGGAGACAGCCTTAGCACTGTACAACAGCTGTTGTTTTGCCAATATGTTCCGTAGGAAATTCAGAACAAAACTCGCCTTTTGGACTGCGAATCTCATTAAAGTTCACCAATGGCACTGGAAAAGAGAGAACTTTAAAGGTTTGCTGCGTGGGGTGTTGGGTTTTTTTTAATGCTGTTACAATAGAAGACACTATGTAGATGTTATAAAAGGCTGGCTTTAAGGTTTGGTGAAGTTGTCTGCCGCCAGTCCTAGTGAGACACTAGAGGTGGTAAAAAAGTGAATTTGCCAACAAGAAACATTTATTACTGTATGGCAGAGAGTGCTTCCTGTTGAAATGACAGATTGGCAGAGACACTGAACCCAATTCCCTTTAGTTTCTTCACCAGGGTTTTACAGGAAGGTAACGGTGGGAGCCGACAGACGGTAGGGTAGCATTGCTGCTCTCTTAGAGTTTCTTTATTCTTGTTCTCCTCTCTTAAATTCAGCTGCACGTACATGTATTTTTAAGGCTTTTCTTTTGTGGCTAAGACCTTAAAAAACAAAGTTAACCCAAAACATATAAGGAAGCCTTTAGCTGGCACTGCATGTAGTGTTATAGTGCCAGCTGCCAATTTGCTGGGCGGTTAGTTTTTGATTTATAGTTTCACATATGTGTTTGAGTGGGTGGGTCACAGCTTTTTGGTGCCTTATTTTCCTTATTTTGTAAGTTTGGTTAATATTTCACTCGCTGCAGTCACTGTGTCCGACAGCAGAGTCCTACCCTTGATGGGCGGCATGTTCGTAACTCTTCAAGCGCTGAGCTCCTCCGCAGTGGTAGATCCCCACTTTCTTCTCCCCCCGTTCCTGTAATGTCTTTTCCTTGCTAGGCTGGAGGAGGAGGAGATCCTGTGCCAACTCTTTGAGCTCTCACTCAGCTGCTGCCTTCACAACTATAAACGTTACCAAGCGCCCCCGTTGTTTTCATACTCCATCCGTATACTCTATACTCGCTTGGAAGTGAACCTTATGGAAATTTTGGGCTTGTGAAGAACCTCGCAGATATTTCCACTTGAACTGCCATGGTAGCAATAACACACTGTGCTTGCAGCCTGCTGTCCATCTAGTGACCTTGAACTGCTTTGCAGTGGCTGCAGAGGGAGATGCTGAGATGGTGGGAGCCCTGCCCAGGGACCTGCGAGGGGCTCAACAGGGGCACACAGGAGGGTTTTACAGGCGGGCAGGTCAGAGGGGGTACAATGAATAAGACACGCGCACGTGGGCGTGTGCACAAATGTACAATCTTGAGCCCGGTCAATAAAAGCATGAAGGGAAAGATGGAGAGACTCACTTCAACTACTGTCAGACACATATGCAGCAATTCACCTCCCTCAGTAATCTCTATGCGCAATCACTGACAACACAAATCACCCATTCTCCTTCACTGTCCTAAATGCCGCAATCATCATTTGCAATCTAATACCATATCTCACTGTCCTTCCAACGCTAATGCAAAACCGCATCAGAGCAATGTGCAAGGTGACCTGCAAAACACCTATAAACTCTAGGTCACACCATTAGTATGAACAGTTGAATTTCTGGGATGCTTGCTGGCACGTTGGGCTGAGCTTGGGCTTGCATGGGACATCTGTATTGGAGAACCATAACCTAGCCAAAAAAGTTGGGTTTGGTGGGAATGATACACACAGAGGCATACATAATTCTGTTCGGTTTGCCACACCTCTTGCATATAGTCTGTACAGTTCAGAATGTAACGTACACAGACATAGCTTTTGTGAAATAAGCACAATCATGCTCAAATTCTGTGGACTACGTAAAGCCTATTACCCAGATTGCTCATGTTATCTAGTTCATTCCTGTTTTTTGGTCCGGGATACTGCTTTAGCACAGTATTTTGAGGCAGAAATTGAAATAGGGGAAGATAAAAGGTGTTCTGTGGTTTCTTTTTAATTGGAGACTGGAGGCAAAGTGCCTCCAGATAATTTCTCAAAGAAAAGTCATTGTCTTCTCCCACTCTTGTCATTAATCTCTAAAATTATTGCACAATTTCTGTTTAATGTGTTAAGATTTCTTAATATGTTAAGACAATGTGGAAAGACAAATTTGAACAGGAGGGAGCATGTTTCTTTGAATGCATAATTTTTAAATCTTTGTCTGAAGTCTTCATTCGTCTTGCCAGGCCTTTTGCAGTTAAAAACTTAATCAAACTCAGTATGATTAAAAATATGTATTTTTATAAGGGCAATTCATCAAAAGAACTGGAAATAGCTACAAATATTGAGAGTGATGGTCATTCAGATTTTGCTGAAGCATAGATTGCTTGTGCTGTAGCTGCATTTAACAACACTGAAATTGGGGATTCCCAACATACGGCTCTCATGATATTTGCAGTTCCCCAATTTTTTATGTGTTACAAAGGACTTGATACATTCACAGTAGTGAATGTCAATGTATTGAGTGCAACATGTGCTTAAATGTAATACCATGCCTAAATGTATTGCAGTGCACTTACATGTTACTACATTGCACGATAGTCATCATGTTGTTTCCACAAACAAAAAAAATTTGGGTTCCCTTGGTCTAAATTTCTGATTCTATAATTTAGTGTGATGCTGCATTAGTGAAGCCTTTTTTATCAAGCAGGGTCAACAGACCTAAGTTTGAAGTATGATGTGAATCCATGGAGTCCTCGTACAAGCTTTTTTGCTTGGTTTGATTAATGAAGCTTAAAAGGAAGGATAGAAATTAAACTGAAGTATAAAAAGCCTACAAAGCCATCACTTTTATTTGGAAAATTACTCAAGCCACTCTTTGATAATTCCCAGGTATTTCTTTTGTATTTGCCCCCACTCCAGATTATTTCCATTGGCAGATTGATGTGTGTAACGGAGTTTCCTTCTTTACTAGCGAAGGCTTTGGTCAGCTCTTTCTGTGCTTTGTGCATTACAGTCACCAAGCAGAGCTGCTGATACTGATTTCTGGCCATATTTTGACCCTCATGTTAGTGTTGAATAACTCACTCGGGTAGTCTCAGTGAGTGAGGGACTCTCAAATTTCCAGTGAGGGGGTCACCAGCAAGCTGTTATTTTCCATTCCAGTTCTGGTGTCACAGCCCAACCAGTCTTCTGGTTTTTGTCAGCACATCACTTTGAAGTTTAGTAAGCCTGTGCAGGTATCCGTGTTGCCGATCTGGTGTTGAGCACCGCACCAGAAACACCAGCTATTTGAACGCGACGATGGCGTTATTTGCAAAAACAGTTACTGTGGATTTTTTTTCCCCCAGATCACTCTCTCATTCCCCAGATTGTTCTATATCCAGCTCAGAAGGACATATTTATAAGACTTGTTTTTCTGACTCACTGACTCGAACAGTATTACACAACTATTTTTCTGTCAGTCACAGGATAATATTGCCAAAAGTCTCTGTATCTTTTCTTATGCATTTGCTGGTTTTGATGGATATTCTACTGATCAACAAGGTGGGAAGTATTGAACGGATATCAAAACACAGCCCCTGCTGCTGCAGAGGGTTACTCAAGCAACACTCTATAATTTAGATGCTTGGTAATCAACTCGGGGCATTGCGACAGTTTGAGTTGTTTTTGTTAATAGAGACGAAATTATGGGTGTAACTAGCTGGCAGTCTTCAAACAGACTTTTGCAAGCTGTTTACTCAGCTGTCCCAGGGCAACAACTGCATACGTGAAGTGAATTCTTCCAATATCTCTGCTGTGGTATATTTAATCTATCCTATTTTGCTACAGTGTGAGAGAAACAAATTTTGAAGAAAGTAAAAGATTCGTGTCAGATGCTATACTGCAGATAGGCTGTGACATTAGCTGCATAGTTTGACATCATAGGCAAAGATTTTGTCACTTCAAAGTACATTCTTACTTATTTTCCAGTAATTTAAACCTCCAGAATCAGAAGGAGGAAAAGACCAGAGAAAAATAAATCACAATATGTCTAGTATATGGACAAAGATGAGTTTGATTTTTAAATCTACATGGCTAATAGTAATACCCTCTGGAAGCAGCTACTGAGATTTGTCTAATTCTAGTTTAAACTAGTATATACCTCATTTAAGTGGATATAATTTGGTCCACCAAGCATGTACCAGTTTACAAAACGCTTTTAAAATAAATCATTATTATTCCTTTTGTGGGTGAATCCTGTCAGATGCATGTTGCTCTTGATAACATTACTTCTTACTCAAAATACAGTGATTTCAGAGGTCAAAAAGGCACATTCTTCTGTCCCTCCATGGTTTTCAGTCAGCAGATGGTGATGGAAAAAATAGCCTTTTGGAAGTATGGACTTTGAAGACCGGTGAAATTATATTGGACCCTCCTTAAAAAAATAAAGATGTTAAACAAGAGAGGTTGTCTCTGAATCCTACTAAAATATTTCAGAATGTTACTATAAAGGGAAAAAGATGCCGATAAAATTGACAGGAAAGAATTAAGGAAAATTTTAAACAACTTGCAGGCAGTTTGAGCTACCACTGAATCCCATTACATTTTCCCCTCCACCTCAAATGTAATGTGAAATAAAATATTAATGCAGTTCTTCAAGCAACTGCAACAGAAAAGGGCTTGATATAGGAAATAATATTATGGTGTGATTCAGTGCTGTGCAGGGCAAAACTGGCTGTTGTACTTAAATACAGAGCGAACAAAGCCGTGCTTGCTGTCCTGTGAAGTTCTTCTTCACTAAAATGAAGTATGTGACTTGATGGATGCTGTGGTCTGAGCAATTTCTGGGGCAGGGAGGGAGGAGGGGAGAGGGAGAAGGGAGGAGGTGAGGCAGTTGTAAAGAGTGAGCCCAATCGATCACTCCTATCAGCTGCACAGAAAATTAACTACTTTACAATTCACTGTTGTATATAATATGTCATATTCCTCAGCTCCAGAATAAAAAGGTGTAGCACTGCCACAGTTAGGGCTGAGACCAGCTTACTGTCTCTGGCTCACGATCAAGTTCATTTGAGCATGTGGAGCTGGTTTTGAATTTTTTAAAAAATAATTCAGAAAAGTTTTAGTGGGCTGCTTTCAACATTGTTTTTTAAAAGTCGGTAATGTCTAGACTGATTTCTTACATTGCAAAACACACTGAGCGTCCTTCTCGCTGCAAAACGTTCCTTGTGATTCAGAGGTCCTGGACCCCCCCTTTAAGAACTGGAGCACTTGAGCTATAGATTTTCACTGTCATAAAGGTGATAAAATGTATTAACCTAAACAAAAAAGTCTCTGGCTGGCTTCTGAGAACTCAAAACACAACCAGATGCGGTGCTAACCGACAGTGCTGCCATGGACTGGGGTGGACGGGTCCAGGTTCTCAGCTGACATATATCAGCGCAGCTCCCCTGCCGCCAGGCCAGCCACCATCCAGCCGGGAGAGGAGGGCAGGGGAGGGGGGCTGCCTGCCCGCCTGCCTGCCGCATTTCATCTGCCAGCACTGGCTCTAGAGGAAAAAACAAATAAGCAGCAAAAGATCGGGGCTCCTTGCTTAGCTTTACTTTTCTCTGTGAACAATTTATGAACTGCTTTTTGACCGCTGAACAGTTGTTTATAAACCAGGGAGAGATGAGAGACAAACAAAATGAGAAGAAAAAAAAAAAAATCAAATAGCCAACCACTCAAATTCAGAATAACTATGTCCTGCCAGGTGATGACAGAGTTGCTTCAGACTTTCTCTTTGAAGGTACGTAGCTTGCTGTACTGGCCAATGAAGAAGTGAATTGGTTAGCTGCTGAGAGAGCGGGGTACCTCATTTAGCAGAGAGAAGCTGGCAATCATCAGAGGGAAAACTTGTGAGAGAGATCTTTTCTGTCCCCAGAAAGAAGCTCCTTATGAAGTCCGTCTTTGTCAGAGCTTTGGGGAAGCACAACTGCTGAGCTAAAAAGGAAAGGATAGCAGAGAAGAGAAATTCTTTCTCGAATTGTAGAGCAAAGTACATCCCTACATACACCCCCATGGCCCTATCTACATCCCTGTGTACATGATCTACTTATCTGAGTAATTTGTTTAGGCCTGTGGTGCGTTACGTGAAACTATTATACATTCACTGATCTGTTAGATGAGTTGTATCATTAGATTTTTGTTTGCGTGACATTAACTGCCCAAAGAAACCACATAGTTAAAGCTAATATGTATGTATAGTTTTTATATTGTCTGTTCATAGACGTAAGTAGAGTTATTGCCTCTAATAAGGCACAAGAAGGTAGACCCTTATTGCATCCTGGGGATTCGCAATACCATCGGCAAGAAAGAGTTAAAGGGAGCAGGACTGTTCCCTGTTTGTAAGCAAGTCAGCTCTTGGACTGTTTTTCTGGCTCTGCCACTGAGAGTTTCTATGATATTGGGGCAATCTCAGAGTTTTAGTTCACTGATCTGTAAACTGCGTCTCCGACCACATTTAGTGACATTGGGCTCATCTTTAAAGCAGCGTGAGGTGCGGCAGCGCAGACCCATGCAAAGAGGCCGGGCAACTTCCACAGTTGGGTCTGATGTTTACAAAATGCTTTGGGATTCCTGGAAAGCGTGAAGGCTTGTTGTTCGCTCACAGCAGATTGTGTCACTGATTCCCAGGCCAGTTGCCTCATAGACCTGAATTAACCAACCAAGAGCTCAGAATATAAAATATTTTAAGTAGCGTGAAATTGTGCCTGCTATTGGAGAAAGCCGATAAACCTTCCAGCAGAGCCAGACTCTGCGACTGCTGGCAGCTTCCCTTCTGCGTGCTCCTATCTGAAGATTACCACCACAACCTTCCTCACCTAAGTTAGGTCTTTGCTAGATAGGTCTTTATTTTTCTTCGGTGTCTGCCTGATGTTTGAGTCAGCAATATGATTACATGTGAGTTTACTGAAAAACCAGGCTGCTGCTGTACTAAATAAAATCAATGCAGGCCCAGAATTATATAGGACAGCTTTGCAATTAAGTTTAATAGTTTAATTTCACATTATGCTGCCACACATACCAGATTTTCTGCAACGTCACAGTAAATACTTGTTTCTCTTCTTTTTCTGCTGTTGGCAATGCAATACCTGTAAACTTACGGTTTCTTCTTTGGGGCGGCTGCTTATATTTATGATGGCAAGGAGTAAAACATATTGAAACAGTCGTGGTTACAATATTTATAGATTCTGAATGCATATTAAATTAGAAGCAAAGGAGAAGTGGAATTACATTTGTTTTGTAACACTGTACAGTTAAGGCCAGAACCGTTCCTGCCAACGCGTCTGCAAATGTTTTAGCTCATAGCTGAGAATGAGAGCAACATTGCTAAACATGGGTGGATGGTATAGTACAGCCCAAGTGTCACCCACTGAACGAAGAACCCCACAGAGAATCTGGCTAGAGTAATTAATGAATCCATTTGGAAAAGTCAGTGCCCTTCAATTAGCCTGAATGTAGTGAAGCAGATGGGATCCCATCCTCCAGGGAGAAAATTGAGAAAGATCCTAAGAAATACTGCATTGGACTGATTTATCTGGGTAATTATAAGCCTCATTTGCACAAAACTGTTCAATATGGCTGCAGTGAGAAAATTAAGAATTTATAAAATGTTGATATGTGGCCTAAACTATCGGTGGTAGTGGAATCATCTGTCAAGCAGGATCTTGGTTCAGAATATTAAACTAATCATCAGCCAGGAGATGCTGAAAGGCAAACTTGGCCATGGAGCTGGGGGGTGGAGGCGATGCATTTCTAGCGAACCTTTTGTTAAAGGCTCCTGTGAGCTCATCTGCAGTGGAAACGTTCTCTGCCATCCTACTTTGATATGGTGTCCTGCCTTGAAATATCCTGCAAGATTTCAGAAAGCAAAAGAATGCCTCTAAAGAAACTTAAAGAAAAAAAATTTTAAGGAATGCAGATTTTCTTTAAACGTCTGGTGGTGGAAGAACAAAATGAGAAGAGTAACAATAGCAGCATTTGAGAGCATGTGCATCCTAGCCTTATCCCAAGGAGACACCTCTATCCTTGTCAGCAGCCTCATTTTTAAGTCAAAGCACTGCAGGAATTATTTGTATGAATGGGAAGCCACACAGTGTCTTTTAACGGCTAAACTGGAAGCCAGTACCTCTATATTGTAGCTGTGTTTATGTGTGATAGAAAAGGAAGCCGGACAGTTTACAGAAGCAGCAAGAGAAAAATAAACACCGTTTCTGACAGCATTGAAATCACGTCAAAATTATGGTCTGCAGTTTCTAGGGCTGAGGGTTTTTTTGGCTATGAGGAAATTGCTCTCCATCATCACTGATTTTTTCACATATTTTGTGTTGTTAGAAACACCTCAGCTCAGATAGCTCCAAGCAGCATTTTGCACAACATTTTCGGAATTTGGATCTTCAAGAATCAGAAGTCTTTGACTCTTCAGTGAATGGGAAAGAAACCTAGTAGTCCTAGATAGGCAGCCCCATAGAGTGAAGAGGTGGGCCATGGATGGAGCAGGGGGGACTGAAGAAGAGTCAGAGGAAAGTTGTGGCAATACCTGGCACTGGCCCAAACCAAAGCAATACTAACCCTGCCTGCAGTTAGAGACGGGGGAGGCCTTGCTGTAGTCTCCCTGCTATCCCAGCCCTCTGAAATGCTTTCCTAGTTCAGGGCATTTCTCTATGGCCAAGGCCAACTCTTTTTTTCCACTCTGTTTTCTTCCTCCCTCCCAAACGTCCCCTTTTCAAAGATGGCAAATGGTGGTGGTGGGTACCCAGGCAGCCCCCTCTTTGCCCTCTCCTACCCCCTCTGGCAGCCCAGCACTGTATTGTGGCTGTGTGGTGCTTAGTCGCCAGCTGGGGTTAAACCACGACAGTTGGTTTGAACACTATCCCCATTGAACTCAGAATTCAAAGTGTATTCATCCATTTTAATGAATTAAAAAATCAGTTCTGGGCAGAATGTCAGACATAACAAATACTTTTAGAGCACTGAATTGGTGGCAGCAAAGCCATGTGGCTCTGGTTGTAAGCCTGCCTTGCACATTCATTGATGTGCATCATGTATGCTGTTAAATTTTGCATTTTTTTTTTTTTTTTTCTTTTCTTACCTCAGGAGGCCTGAGATAATGCGGTGATGAGTGCACTGGCTGGAGCAGCCAGGGTGGGATGTTCCCACTCCCAGTCGTCCTATCAGCCTGACAGCAGGCTGTCTGAGACTGGCACAGTTTGGCCTGGGACCGCACCTTCTCACCCTCTGCTGATAAATAAGCAGGCTAATTGAATTAATAAACAGATAGCTCTTTTCCCTGCCAGCTGGAGCACCATCAAAATGTGTGATAAATTATCTGTCAATGCTTTAACCGCAGGGAAAAAATTAAAAAATTAGCTGCCTCAACCTTTCTTTTCCAGCTCGTCCCCCCTTTCCCCTTCCCCCGTCCACCCAAGCTCCCGATTTGGTTTGCCTCCACCTTCTTCACCCCTTGTCTTTTCTCCTTTGGCAGATCTCCAAAGAGAAGTAGCCGTGAGAGAGTAACTCATTTGCCCAGACTGCTAATGGGTTATTAAGGCTGTAGGTGGTGGTGGGATGCTGACGCTCCTGTGGCTTGCGGGGAAAAAGGGACGGAGGCTGCAGGAGCCTGGGGCACATGTTTGGGGTTAGACTGCCCGTGCCTCAGCTGCCAGCACACAGCAATCTCTTAATTGCCCTTAAATTGTGAACTCCTGTGACTGAGACAGAAGCTGCACGTGAGGGGCAATGAGGGGTGCGACCAAACAGGAGGAGACACTATTTAATGTCTTCATCAATGATATAGACAGTGGGATTGTGTGCACCCTCAGCAGCTTTGCAGACAACACCAAGCTGAGTTGTGCGGTTGACATGCCTGAGGGATGGGATACCATCCAGAGGGACCTGGACAAGCTTGAGAAGTGGGGCCATGTGAACCTCATGAGGTTCAACAAGGCCAAGTGTGAGGTCCTGCACCTGGGTTGGGGCAACCCCCAGTATCAATACAGGCTGGGGGATGAAGGGATTGAGAGCAGCCCTGCCGAGAAGGACTTGGGGGTACTGGTGGATGAAAAGCTGGACATGAGCCAGCAATGTGCACTCACAGCCCAGAAGGCCAACCATATCCTGGGCTGCATGAAAAGCAGCGTGGCCAGCAGGTCGAGGGAGGTGGTCCTGCCCCTCTGCTCCGCTCTGGTGAGACCCCACCTGCAGTACTGCGTCCAGCTCTGGAGCCCTCAGCACAGGAAAGACATGGACCTGTTGGAGCGGGTCCAGAGGAGGACCACAAAAATGATGGGAGGGATGGAATACCTCTCCTATGAGGAAAGGCTGAGAGAATTGGCATTGTTCAGCCTGGAGAAGAGAAGGCTCTGGGGAGAGCTTATTGAGGCTTTTCAGCACTTAAAGGGGACTTAAAAACGGGGACAAACTTTTTAGCAGGGCCTGTTGTGATAGGACAAGGGGTAATGGTTTTAAACTAGAAGAGGGTAGATTCAGACTAGATATAAGTAACACATTTTTTTATGATGAGGGTGGTGAAACACTGGAAGAGGTTGCCCAGATTGGTGGTAGATGCCCCATCCCTGGAAGCATTCAAGGTCAGGTTGGACGGGGCTCTGAGCAACCTTATCTAGTTGAAGATGTCCCTGCTCACTGCAGGGGGGTTGGACTAGATGACCTTTAAAGGTCCCTTCCAACCCAAACTATTCTATGATTCTATGATTCTGTGAGACAAGGCATCAGGAAGCCTTACGCTGACTTGCTGGTGTGCCAGCCAAAAGCGGAAACTTCATCATAACCCTTAGTCCTGAATGTCACAGAGGTGGGTAGTGCATCAGGCTTTTTTGTTTCAAAAGAGAGGAAAATGATGAGACAGAAGGGCTCGGTCCATTCCATAATACAGTCAGAATGTCCCTGCCATCACCTCTCAAAGTGCTGTTCCCTTTTGGAAATAACACATGTCTATGTGGAGTCCCTCAACAGCCCCACGTAACAGGAGATGAGAAAGATTTTGCTGCTTCACACTCTAGGTAGGAGGTAAATAGCTGAAGTTTCTATGGCATTACCTTGATTTCCAACACGCTTGTGTAAGTGCTTTTGTGCCTTTGGTGGCCTGGTTTCCCTTCACCACATCTCCTCTATAAGCTTCCCAGTGAGCAAGCTGGAAAAGCTTCCTAGTCCCTGCCTTTCTAAAGCAGCAAGAAATGGGAGGTGCTGTGGAGTTGCTGAGGAGTCTGAGATGGGAATGAGATCACAGCGTTATGTTCTTGTTCAGAACATGACATTTTTTTCTGGTGCATATGTCAAATGAATCAGACAATGGTGGTGTCAGGAAGATGGATAATGCTGTCGGCAAGGCTGGGAGAGGAGACAGGAAGATGTGTTAAGCACCAAAACAAGACGGTATTTATGCCTTTCTCCCACACTCAGTAGAAGTACACAAGAAATATTTAAAAAAAGGAAGGTAGGGCAATAGCAGGAGCAGCCGGATCGCTGACGTGCTTTTTGGAAGACTCATCTATGCTGTGAAGGACAGTGTACGTGGGAAGGTGTCTGGGTCTAGCATCGCCCCGTCCCCGTGGGGGATGCTCACCCGACACATGACCCGTTCTGCCTCCCTCAGGATGCAGGGTGCTGCGGGGACCCTCGGCCTGCCTGTCCACAGGCAGGGCACTGCTGCCAGGAGTTTGCCCTTAAGTGGTTATTTCTGCCCTCTTTCCCTTGGGCAGGAGGGAGAGGGAAGAGTCCAGAGTGAAGCGAGGCAGGATACTCTGTACCTGTCACTCAGTGCTGGAAAGGAAATCCTGCTTGTGTGACAGCCACCACAACTGTGGGTCTAGCCAGACCCCTAACCTGTGCAAATTTGTTCTGTATCCTGTGGTATGTGCTGTAGGAAAGCCAAATCCAGCTGTCCAGAAATGGCAGGATGAGTCAATGGCTCACCAAGCAGGCAGCATCCTTCCCTTCCCTGGGGAACGTTGTTTTTTTGGTTTGTTCTGACACATTGCTCTGAAAAGCAGTATTGCCAAAGAGTAAGCATACCATGCGCAAGAGAGTGAGCAGCTGATATATTGCATTTTAGTAAGTCACTGCTTGTCAGCTGAGCCATGGTAAGTGTGTGTGGATGCATTCCTAGCCCCTTCAAACACAAAGTAAAGCCTATTAGTGTAAATCACTAATTCCAATAAAAAAGAAGAGTTGGGGTTTGATTCTTTTTATCTCTTGTTTCACACTGTAGCTATCCTAAAGTGTATAAAAAACCTCGTGACACTGATGGAGTAGCTAGTTCATATCTGATAGAGGATTGAGATGTTGCTGTTCCTGGAGCCCCAAGTGGCTTTGAAATTCAATGCGTCTGACCCAAGATACTGCTGTTTAAAAGCAGCTGATACATGCAAGGTGGTGAAAAACAAGGCAGCAACTTGAGCTGTGTACGAATGAAGGGAGATGGTATTGCAGGTGAAGAACAAAGGGGGCACGGTGGAGGGCAGAGCCTGAGAGGTGAAGTTAGGGAGAGAATATGGGGAAAGGTGGGAGGGCATAAGAGACCTTGCATGAGGGTGTAAAAGGACAGTACATATCAACACTGATATGTTGAATGCTGAATATTCATGATATCCATGCAGATAACTCTCAGCATAGATTATATTTATTTTATAACAGTGAAAATTGACACTAAATGAACCTGCTCACACTCTCTACAGTTTGTACCTAGGTACTACATGCCATACCTGAGTGCATGTATTTAAAGTCACTAGTCACTAGGTTTTCGTAGGCAGATGATCGAAAGCTGTCTGCTGAATTAAAATGCTATTTTCATTTTTTTTGGTCAGATGCTGGAATTCAGCTTTAAAAAAATGTGAAATAACCCATAAGAACATTCTCATTTTATATGTCCCTGTACTGTACTTTAAATTCTAGTCATTTCTTCAGAAAAATAAATATCCATGAATGCTTTAAAAATGTTTCAGGAATCACTTAACTTTAGAAATGAAGGAGAAAAATAACTTCACCTGAAACTACGTGATAATGAGACAACGTCTAATTACCTGCATTGAATTCTGCAGTTAGGCCAATAGGCTAATGAACATCAATACTCTTTCACAAAGAGCCCTGGGATCCCTAATGGCTGTAAGTGGTCAGGGCTTCGGTTTTACATTTCAGAGTCTGGTTGGTATAATCTTGAAACAAAATCTACAGATCAGATCGTATCCTCTACACAGTCAGTATGTGTGTGTGTGCGCGCGCGCGTGTGGGTGTGTGTACGCCCTTGAGCACTGCACATCTGGGATGAAATCAAAGCACTTTTAAGTGCACATGTATCCCATTTCTGGCTTGCTAGTAGCCCTTTAAATGTGCTGGGTTTAATCCAGGAAAAACGAGTATTGAAAAATCACATCAGTGAAGGAAAAAAAAACCTCCAAAGTTTTACATACTTGGATGGCATTTTTCTTTGAATATGAATGACTTAATCGTAATCAGCCTTAGTGAGAGGTGGGTGATGAAAGTTCAGAAATCTTCTGACAGAGGAAGACTTTGAACCTGCCTTTCTCATGTCCTTGGTGTATATATTATGCTCGTGAGAGGGAGAAGAAAAGCAAGCAACTTGCATCCTCGGCAAGAAACTGGTCACTCCTTAAGGGCTCTCAAGGCTTCAGAGCGCTATTCTGCAGAGAGAGATTTTTGCAGTGCTAATCCCTTCAGATCTCTGAGTACAGATTAAAATACCCAAACCCACAGTGTTCCTTCCAGTGTTAGAGCGCTCTGATTTGAGGATTTGCTCTGTATCTGGCTTGTATAGGAAATTCCCCAAACTTCCTCTGAAATCAGTTCCCACTTTTCTCGTTTAATACATTCATAAATGTTCATTGTGTGCTCAGGCAAGATATATATATATAGCAATGCAAGCACCGTACAAGCACTTCCCACTTGAATTGTACTAGAAGATGGGAACATGATTTTAGAAACCTAGTTACAGCATTTGCTTGCAGGAGTGAGGAAGACCTGAGCTCCAGCCCCTTTGCCAGAGGCTTTGCCAAAGTGTTTATGTCCAACGTGAAGAAAGAGTCCGTGGTCTCTTGGCTTGGGAATGAGCTGTAATACAGACATTAGAGAACAGATCTAGCAGATGGGCAGTACAGACTCAGGTCCCCTCAAGCCCAAGTTTTCCCACTGCCTTGCAGGGTGCTATTAACACTGAGTGCTTTTGTTGCCACCTCCTTTTCCTGTGTTTTCCACGGGTGACAACTTAGCATGCATGGGAATATCCCATGGATGAATCTGGCAGAGTAACTAAGCGAAAGACGGTCTATTTGGAGAATTAGGGTGGCGATTAGGTATGTGCCTGCCTACTGATAGCAGGCACAGGCAATTAATCCCCAGATTGTCAGGAATATTGCTGTCAGAAGCCTGCCTCTCTAGGGGTAGGTAGCAGCTGAGTAACAGCTTTCCTTCTGGACTCTGGCAGAGGGGAAATCAGACAGAAGTTGGTTGTATTTTTTGGATCCTTCCATTGGTATTGTATGTTGAAATTGTATGACACCATTTGCCAGTAATAAATCACTTTGCTGTCTGTTGTGTGATTACATAATTAAATATCCCTTGTCATGGATACACATGCAGGGATTGACTTAGACTTGGTGGGAATTAGGGGTTTGATTTTTTGAACCTTACATTTCCTGACTCCTGTGCAAATCAAATCCAGTTGTTTAACACTGCATTGAGAAATGATTCATGCAAGAAATAGCATATAGTGAGAAGCACAAACTGTACTTTCAGTGTATTTTCTGTCTTGATTATAATCTACTTGTTCATTAAAAATGTGTGTAGAATAGGAATGGAGAATTTAGTATTTTTCTCTTTCTAATCCTTAAAGAGGTGGCGCACTGCACAAGGATAATGATGCTTATCTCCTTTGCAAGGTGCTTTGAGGTGAACAGAAGGAAAATGCTGGGTGGAGATGAGATGTAAACTCACTTGTGTTTTCTGCTGTCCCTGGAGCCGTGGCCATTCTCAATGAAATGCCGTCACCAGAAGATGGCAGTTCTGGCAGAGTACCCTTGGGCCACCGTGGCTGTAACCTGCATCGGATTACTTAAAACTGGCAGTCGTCCGGAGAGGTGTCACTGGGACTGATGTCACCGGGCAGCGTGGCTGCTCGGAGCTCCTCTGTGCCCCACGTTCAGGGACACTGAAGCAGCTCTTGCAGCTGACCCGTCCTTGAGCAGCATGGTGTCTATTAGTTTTATTGCCGCTTTGATTGTTTGCAGTCAATTCTCGCTGCTTGCTGCTGAAGTTTAATTCAGTTTGCGTTTGGAAGGACAAGGGAGCAAATTTGTTGTTTTTATTAGAAGCTAAGCTGCACTGAAGCCTGGATGACGATCCATTGTTCGTGTTGTTACAAAATCTGACGAAGTAGGAAAGAAAGCACAAAGGAAGGGAAAAGTATAATTCAGATTTGCCAAACAGCCTGAGAATAATTAGAAGATTAACAGTTTGGTGCTGTTTACTGGCGAGTTGTGAATTAAATGCATCCCCCTTTTCTCTTTACATTAGTGTAATGTGTCGCTTTGGTTCTGGATTTCATGTCCTTCTCACATCTCTCACTCCTTCAGTCAGTATGCAGGACTGTATTTTACTGGACAAGAAATGTAGGAGCAAGCTTTTAATGTGGCACCAGAGACTTTCTAATCACCAGTCTCTGAAGTGTGCTCCTAAGTATCTGCAGTTAGCTTATTGGGTGGAGATGAATCGCCTCCAATTTGCTTTTGTGAATGTGAGTGGAACATTTGCAAAGAGTGGCTTCTGTTATTTACACTGTGAAATGCTTGTAAGCAGCCAACTATAAAAGACCTGAGTGACATTTATGCTTAAGTTCTCACATCGCAGTCATAGTTGGAGGAAAGGATAAAATTCAGTGTGCTGCTCTGAAATACGGTGGGTGAAGTTCTGTTCACAGCTTTAGCTGCCACCAGCTTAACTCCATGTATTCATCTTGGGTACAACACTTAGAGGAGCACGTGTCAAAAAGAAAACTTGACTATCGCAGATGAGAAAACAATATTAGTGCCACTGAAGTCAATGGTACACTTGCCGTGAAGTTTGGCTAATCAAGACTTTTACCCTGAGGTTGCTACCTAATTGCAGATGTGTGGAGATGCTTGATGTCTGTATTTTTTTTCTGATTTCGCACCCCTCTCTAGTCTCTTCTATCCCCTTTGGGGAACTTATTAAACCCCTGTATAACAGGGACCAGAATCACAGTCACTAGTGCAAGAAAATATCTTTGAGATCATATTCCATCTGCCTACAGGGGTCTGATATAATCTCCTGATAAGAATATACCAGACATTAAGCTGAAACTACAGCTGGTCTTGTCTATTCTCTAATTTAGTGGGATTTGGGCATGCAGACCAGAAGGGGAAGAGAGTTTTTTTCAGAGTGCAGCAATGCATACTTATTCAGAACAATTCAATCCTATTCAAAACCAGCACTCTGTGTCTGTCCCAACCTAAAATTCAGCTGGATGATATAATAGCTTGTTGTTTGATGCAAGCACAGACCACTCAGGTAATAACATCTATAAAATTGGAGGAGATTTTTGTCATTTCTCCACTGAGGAATAAATGGGAGAAAGTTGTCATTTATTGTCATATACGGATCATGGCATATAATATTTATAGCCTGTTGCACTATAAATATAACGTGCTATAAATATTAGAAATATTTATATACATATGAAACCCCCCAAATTATTTCAGTTTTTAGTTGTGGGAAAAGCAACCTCCAAATTTGCAGTTTGGGTTTTGTTGGTTTTTTTTTCCCACCCTTCTAACAAACTGAAAAAAATGCTGTCTGGTTTTCACTAGCAATTCTGGAGAAAGAAAGGTGGGGCAAAACCGAAGGCAGCCTTGAAATACATGTCATGATAGAGAAAAATTAGAAAGCAGCAAGATCCTGAACTGCAGAAGTGTTAGGGAAGCTGATATTATTTTTCATTCGTGATCTCAAATGCTTGTAGCCCATTTTTTAGCAGACTTAGGATTTGCCCAAAGATGTTCAGTGAATAGATTATGATCTATGTTGATAAAAGGAAACATCAAGCAATTCACTGCACCATGATGTCAGATGTTAGATTGAGGAAGCACTGTGAAAACTGTCTGTTTCCAAAAAAACCCCAGTATTCTAGGTACAACAATAACTTCTCTGAAGTGTTAACTTCATATGACATTCAGTGGGGTGGCTTCAGAGTAAATGTGTCAGTTAGGGGCATAACCATGAGCAATAGTACAGGGAACACAACACTCATACTTGTGGAGCAATAATATCCACTGTTTCTATTTCCTCCTAAGCATCAAAATGAGAGTTTATATGGGCTTCTGGCTTCCTGTAGGATCAAAAGGGAATTTTCTTTATTCACTTGATCAGAAGCAAAGCAGGCTGTTCCCTGTGAAGGATTCTCATGTTGTCTGTGTCACTGACAGCTGTTAATGGAAATGTCATGATCGAGTGGAAATCAGCTCTAACTGATGTTGGTCACTATGTTACTTTGATGAAATGATAAAAAAATCAGTAAGGTCTAAAAGCCAGGCAAGAGGAGCACCTGCATTTCCTCTTTGCTTGAGGTTGGTGGGGCTTTTTTTGAAAATTGCACTATAAAAGGGAGAGAAGAGGGATTGTGCCCTAAAGAACACTGCCACTGCGGTTAGCAGAAATTTCGGGTTTTGGTGAGAGCAGATCTGAGTAGCGAGTCCTCTGTTTCAGCCCCAATTTGTGAACTGCCAGGTACCCGCAGGCTCTGCTGAAGTCAGTCACACAGTTCCTGAAAAACTGAACAGCCACAGGATCGGGTCCTGGGTTATCGTTTCATCCTAGAGGAGATTTGCTAATGTAGTCAGTCCAGTAAGCTCAATTTTGATGCCATCGCATTTTACTTGACACTAAACTAAAACAGCTGTTTGCAATTAGCCCACATAAAAAGAACAATAACAAAAATGCAGCCTGCCCTTCCAGCTCTACACATACTCAATGCAAAGAGTTCACCAAGTTCTGGTGATTTTCCCTCCCTGCGCTCTAACTAAAACATCCAAAACAATTGATCTTGCTGAAGACCAAACAAAAAAAAAATGTTTATCGTTCCCCAAATGTTTCTGATGGGCAGCAGCGACCGATTAATGGAAGATAAAAGTTGCTCCGGGTGCATGTGCAGGCAGGGCTCTTGCTGCTGCGGAGCTGATCTAAGCACGAAGTTAAAGGGCTGGGCAATGGCTGTTGCTGCACTGGGACAGGATGAGGTAGAGAGCTGGTTTCTTACCAGGACTGGGATCCAGGGCAGCTGGCCCACCCTCCCATTGGGAACAGCGAACAAGGAGCTTGTAAAATACACAGACCAAATGGAAATGACCCCTATTGACTGAAACCAGCTGCATGTCAGACCTCTCACTGTCTCTCTTGATTTGCTATCTCAAATAAATGGATGTGGTAGAAGGGGCTGTGGAAAGAAAACAAAATAATTTATTCTCCTTGAAGTCGCGCCACACTAATAAGCCGCAGTTTTTACAGCTGAAAAAAAATGTTTATTCGCAGATTAAGTTTTTCCCTCCTTTTTTTTTTTTTTTTTGGCTTTGAAAGTCTGCAGTTTAGAATAAGACATGCTGTAGTTCAGTTTCAGAGGTCTTTGACAGTTATAGCATTGGTAGATTTTGTTAGGTATTCATCACATGAAACTGCTGGCTAATGAGAGCTTGGTTATTCTGCATTTTGATTCAGAAAACAAACTTATGACAGCTTTTGTTGGTGTTTTGGCTTACATCTGCATGGTGGCTCAGCCCCATGAAAAAGGTCTTAGCAAGTTTTGAAGAAGAATAAAGTGCAGAATGACTTGACTTATTCATGTGGTATTTTCCATATTTTTCCTAATACATTCCTGGGTAACACCAGGTATTCTGAGCATTGTGAAAAACCTGCTTGCAGTAACCAGGGTAGCACTTGATTTCGGAAACGTTAAGGATGACAGATGCTCAGTTCCTCTGTTTTGTACCCAGGATGGGTTACTGCTATTGATATTAGATTGAGCTCTGTTCTGACTTTAGAAGTAGGGAAGGAGGTATTCAACCTCGCTGCTATAGTTGCCTCGATTTCTTTTTAAGATTGTGACGTTATGACACATGCCATAGTGCGGTCATGGTTTGATACGCTTTCTTAAGGAAACTTCTTAAAAGTCATCAGTCTAGTTTTCCTTCATGCAAACTGAGGCACTGATGTGTTTTGCAAATGTATCTTTTCTTTTTTTTTAAAGTCTTGTTCACCCAATTGATCGTTAGTGAAATAAACCACCAAATTTGGATTAATGGATCTATTAGAGTGTCTCAGTGGAATGACCTTCATGAAGTCTGCAAAAACATGTGGGATACAAAAATTTGAGGATGACACTTTGAATTGACCTTGTTACTTCTTTCTGCCTTCAACAACCTTCTTTTTTTCTCTAATATTTTTCTTTTTCTTTTTCTCCTTAAGAATTCGTTTCTTCCTCATTCCCTGGTGCACAAACACAATAGGGTAGCAGCTTTGAACATAGGAGCCCTTACTTATGGCCTTGCAGTGGAGTTGTCCAGACAGATGTTATTTCAATGTAAAGTAGATTGAAATTCCCATCTATAGGTTCTGAGTGTCCTGGCAGTCACTCTCTTTGCTTTAAAGACAAAACCAAAATGCAGTTCAATCTGGTCATTGCTCCTCCACTGGCAGATTTTAGCCACGTTGGCTTGTAGGATCTTCTGACTGTCACCTGTGACCCACAGATATGGCTATGAGGAAAGGCACACCTCTGTTCCTTGTACCACTGCTGTTTCTTGCTGGCTGTCCTATAGGTAGCATCTCTTACTGATGAGCTATCTGCTATTCATTATATCCTCTGGCTGGATAATGAACTATAAGCTAGTTGATGGGTTATTCAGATCACGCTAGTCTGGCATCAAGTGATACCATGGACTTCCTTCCCTCCATTTTTATCTTACCATTTTCTGCTGACTAATTACTTGCATTAGTGAGAGTAAACCAAGCTTACGCTGACTTCTTTAAAAATGTAAAGAGGTAAAGAGGTCTTGGGTGGCTGCCTGTAAAGAATGTTCTATGTTGAGCAAGATGCAGAACCATGGGTGCAAAAGAGGTTTCTATGGGTTTGGAAGGAGCCCTTCTCCTAGCTGACATCTGTCAGGCTCTACCTTTGGCACACTTTGGTAGAATAGCAGTTATTTCAGTAGTCCAAGGGTAGAATGACACCAGCGAGATGTCTGTATGCCAGGACAGCTCACAGCTTTGGGTTGACCCTGTAATTGCACTGAAAGGGAACCTTTTTTAATCTGTATTTCAGCTATAGCCTTAGTACACAAGGGCCCTATCCTGCAGTGCAAAATGTGGCAGCCCTTCCCATTGCCCATTGCTGGTGTTCAGGTAAAAGAGAATGAATCTCATTGATATTGAGGAGACTTTTGCCCTGGTCAGGACTCCAAGGCCCAATCCAGTGACAGTACAAAATATGAGGAGTACAAAACAGAAAGAGGGATTAGCATGCGGTAACAACAGAGCAGATGTTTGAACTTTCCAGCAAAGAAAGAGGATCAGGTTGAGGCCACCCTCATTGTTTTCCTGTCTTTCTCATGAAAGAACAGGTTGGGTACAAGTACAGCTGTAGAATATATTTGAGCCTGAATTTGAAAAACATGGCAATGCAATATATTTATCGATGAGTCTTTTAAATAATATCTGTAGTAAAAACAAGAGGGGTACTTTGTTTCACCTTTATTTTAATCAGACTTTCCTTTTTAAAAGTTGCAAGAATACAAAATTGATGAGGCTAACGCTACTGAGCTGGCCAAAGAGAAAAGGATGAGAGCCAGTTATTTTTCCTCAGCAGCACAGTAGGAAATGTGTAACTGTTAAATTTCAGTTCAGATGTTTATATCTTTACATATTTACAGTGGAAAACAAGATTAGAGCCCAAGAATATGTTCTTTCTCAAACTGAAATAAGATGCCTTTTATCAAGGGAACAGCAAGAAAAAAACTAAATAAATCTCAAAACACAAGACAAGGCACCGTTTCTACAACAGCAGAAATCTTATTCTGATTGCTCAGGTCATCGTGTATGAATGCTGAATTTTCTGCCTTGTTCTGTTCCAGAGACTGAAGGCAGCGCTGACTCATCATCCTGCCGCCATGTCGAACGGGAATATGAACACCATGGGCCACATGATGGAAATGATGAGCTCACGGCAGGACCAGACGCCACACCATCATATGCACTCACATCCTCATCAGCACCAGACGCTGCCACCTCATCACTCATACCCGCATCAGCACCAGCATCCGGCGCACCATCCTCATCCTCAGCCTCATCACCAGCAGAATCATCCCCACCACCACTCTCACTCGCACCTTCATGCACACCCGGCACATCACCAGACCTCGCCGCACCCCCCGCTGCACTCAGGTGGACAAGCACAGGTAGACCTTCATGCCATGCTGCATTGCTGGGTTTTGCTGTTACGTGGAGTTAAGGCCTGATCTCTGTATTGTTTCTTCTTGCACAAATGTCTTGTTAGGTACAAGCCCTTCAGGCTACTCATAAATGTCTGCTACAGGTGGTGGGGAAGTGCAAACTTTATTCAGAAAACAGAGTGAAGCAACAACTTGTTTTGCTGCTTAATTTGCTAGACATTTGTAGTATCTTACTTTATAAGGAGGTCCAAGGTTTTTCACTGCTCTGAGCTCTGCAAATTGCCACATACCCTTTTATGGATGAGGTTTATTATGGAGATTAGCATATTATATAGGTTGCTTAATGTGCTTGAACCTGAACTTCTCAGGCCAAGATTTAAAGAGCTGTATGTGTTCTACCTGCAGAAATACATGGCACAATATTTAGTGAAGTAAAATGGCACTGGGGGGGGGGGGGGGGTTCAAGACTGGAGATAGTAGAGGTAGTTCTAAGGTAAAATACACTGGCTTAGGGGAAAAGAAGAAAGAATCCAGACCCCGTGAAGGGGATAGCAGCCCCCATCTGCAGAGTATGAGAGAAAGCCAAGATTAGGTGAGAGTGCAGGCAGTAGTTGGTGGATGTTGTGATAGGAGAAAAAGATGGTGAAGCCAATCCAAGGAGAGAGATTTAAACCAGGAAGGCAATTTTGAATTGGATTCAGATGATGAGAACACAGTGAAAGTCTCCATTGAATGAGATGGAGGTCTCGATTTTTGGACCAGGTATATTGGCTTCAGCAATTTAAATAATTCAGTATCTGAACTGGATGTTTCTTGAACTAACGAACTAGTGAGCATGGACTATAGCAGAGTCATTATTAAGAGGAATTCTATTAATGTCTTAAGATGATAGGCTTCTGCATTAGGATCACACAAGAAAAATAAAGCTCTGGGGGCAATGACTGTAACATGTCAGGTCTGGGGAGCAAATTTAAGGAGGGCAAGTGGGCAGTGCATGGAATGAGGACAAAGAGGAGTGCCAGCCATAAGAAGTTCAATCTGTGAAGTATTGTGTTTCTTGCAAATACCTTTCAGACAAGCTCTTAGAAAACATTAAAGAAAATGAGATGATTTGGCTGACATCCCAGTGTCCCACAACATTAACTATTTACTAACATCTAGCTTTATTATTGCAGAGGCTGCAAGCACATGGGATTTCCCTAAAGCATTTGCTAATGTAAAATGAATTGTCAGCTTTAGAGAAACAGTCTAAATAAGAGAGCAGCAGACTCCCCTGTGAGAAGATGTCCAGAGCTTTCCTAAGCTTAGTTCAGTTTTTACTTTGTGAATTCAATTATTTTCCCATCTGTTAATGAGTTATTTTCCTTGGAGTTGTTTAAAAACTCCAATAAAAAGACATTATCTCATAACAGAGAAACCAAAAGTAACCTGATGGCTGTCTTGGAGATCCATGAGAGAGTAAGGGTAAAGCTGTGCTTAGCAGACTGAGGACTCCATGGATGAGATGGAGGAAGTCACTTAACCTCTCTGAGGCTTTTAAAACAAGGGTAATAGTACTGACACCTCACCGAGGGGTTGGGAGGACAAACATGTTAATGCAGGGTAGGGAGTCAGATACCACAGTACGGAGCACTGCTGCAAAACATCCCTATTACCGCTTTTAACAGGTGAGGAGAAAACAGCTACCAGAGAAAACAAAGCTCCCAGTTATAAGGATAAGATCAATGACCCAGTGGCCCTCCTCCGGACCCGCTCGAGCAGGTCCATGTCTCTCTCACACTCATTCCAGTTAGGACAGCCTAGACTTCTTGTGCTTTATATTCCCTGTTAGCTAGGCACCCCAAAAGACTTGCAAGTGGGCAAGAAGAGATACAGGCACCAGATGGGTAGATGGGCTGACTGGCAGCCACAAAGCTACGTCAGATTCACCCTGTGTCCCAGCACCATGCAGTCTCTGGAGCTGGGCCTGTGCGGTCAGATGAGCTTTGCCGTGCACAGCGTGTCACTGGAGGCAAAAGGCCCCGTCAGGGATCACAGCGGTCTTCACCTCGTCCATAGGTGTAAGTGTCACCTAGAGGATAGGAACGGAGGGTGATGGAGTAGGAATCCTATGGTCAGCAGCTTCCCTGGGCAGCAGAGCTCTTGCTGTGTGTCTGCTCCCATGGTGTGAAGGCAATAGTGATTTCTGAACAGATGCATTAGTGGGGAGAAAAAAAGGGTTTGCTGAGTAATAACCACATGGTTATTGCCTTCTAAGCTCATCCATAGTCCCCATGGCAATGGCCTCTTTGGGGGTCAGATTGCTCCAGCAGACATTAATTTTATGGTGCGTTTTACTAATTATTAACCTCCTTATTCTTCTGAGCCAGAGTCTTCCATTCCAAACCACCTGCCAAACGACAGCATGGTCCACGCTGCTGTAAGCTGTGTGCTCCCACGCCGAGACTGTTGTTATTCTACACCACACCCTCCTGTAAAGTCAGAATTCATTTCATGCTTTTCAGCTACCATTTTGATACACAGGAACTCAATGAATTATGCTTTCGTAGAATGAGTGAACGGGTATTAGTTTTGTGGTAAGTTGCAAAGAACAGAGAGAAATGCTGGCTCAAGCATAAAAGTAGAAATCACCTTCTGATAGGTATCTTTCTGAGAAAGCGAGAGACATTATCAAGTTGTGGCTATGTTGCCTCAACTACTACAAAAATGATACTATTATTCTTGTGTTGGTCCCACGAAGGATTCTTCATCTCAAACTTGATAGCTTAAGCAGAGTAGGGGTTTGGATGTTGTTTCATTCTCTTAGTTGTCCTTCGTTTGTCTTCATTATGGATACGTGATTAGCATCCTCTAAAAAAAATTAACCTCAATTTTAATATATGTTCATTTTCTTTCTTATGTCCCTAGGCAGGGCAGCGAAATCCTGCTAGAGAATGATGCTTAGAGAGTTACTAAGATACAGCCTAACAGATTTGAGGGTTAAGAGCTATCTAGTTAAGAGTCAGTTAATTATCCCACGTGACATTATTACTGACGTAAAGGCAACCCTTATAATTAATATCTGCCAGAGATGGAGAGAATTTGTTGTTCTGAAAATGCGCTCTGACTGCCCAAAGACTGACTGGTGCTTTCGGAAGACAAAATGACTCACTAGTTATTCAGGAGAAAATGACCATATGAGGGGAAAAAAAAAGAATTGTATAGTTACCTTTTTCTGCCTGTATAGCAGACTCCACTGAGAGAGTTAAGAAACAAGAATTTTTAAAGCTGAATGAGGAAGGAGAGAAGTGGGATAAGGAAAGCTTTTGGTGTCCGGAAATATAAATAACAGATCTCTGAAGTCTGGAAAGGTGTCGTATGTGAGAAAATGAAAGGCCTTTGATGAGATGTTGACATTAAAAGGGATCTCTGAGGCCTCTGCACTCAGACATATTGCTAAAGAGGCGGCATGCCCGGCCTCGGTGGACAGGGAGCAGCTGGCATCCCTCGGCAGCGATCTCCCAGCGGCAGCGCAGGGATGCTGGTGGGGACGGGGGCCGTGCCCGGCGGTCCTGTGCGGTGCTGGCTGGCGGTCCTGCGCGGCACTGGGGGCTGCAGCCACTGCAGCTGCCGTAGCCCTGGGACTGCAGCCCCCCATGTGGAGAGAGGGTTGGAGATTTTACCAGCAAACATACGGAGTTAATACAAGCTGAAATTTTAAAAACCAGTCAGAAGGTGTAGGGTGGCTTATTTATTTTTAGAAGGTTACTCTTTTAAAACGTTTTTCTGCTCCTGAGAGAGAGATTCCCTGACTGTGCAACATAAAGCTGGGAATAAATTCAGCTTTATGCAAAAAGCGTTATCAGATGCACAGAATAATTACACATAAAATTGCCACTTTAATTGACACAAGTCAGCTGGAGGAGGGAGCAAATTCTTCTTTGCAGTTTGTGGCAAGATTCTAGACAGAAAAGCGACCTCGCAAGACGATAGTATCGTTTTAATTGAGACAGACAGAGGTGTTAGGCAAACACATGTTAATTGCCGCAGTTGAAATTCAGGGCTCAGTCTGACAAAGCGCTGAGTACGTCCACTCCCTGGAGTCAAAAGGAAGCACCTTGGAGGTTTGGGCCTTTGCCAGAAGAAGGGGGTTAATTTTGAGTCAACAATTCAGGTTTCCAGACTGTTCCAGATTGTGCCGGAGCGGCGGCAGCAATGTGAGCAGCGGCAGCAGCTCCCACTGGGCGTGAGCAATGGGACCTGGTGGGTCGGGCTCCCGAGCCCCGCGCGCAGTCCAGAGCCCCGTAGCCTGGGTGCCACAGAGAGGCAGGAAAGCGGTCCAAAGCTGCCTATTCCCAGGCGGCTGAACATTAAGTCTGATGCTGGTTCCTGACAGGGACGTGGGCTTGGGTTTCATCCGCCCAGGAGTCGGAGCAGAGGCTATGCGGGGCTGCCCCCACCATGCGCCTTTTCTGTAATGGCATGGGGCAGTTACTCTCAGGAGCGGGATCAATACTCTCCTGCACTTGAAACAGCACGAATACAATTTTTTTTAGTTTCGTAGCGGCGGGGCTGGATGTGGTGTGCCTCTACTGTCAAAGCCAGACTGCTGAATAAAAAGGAGTATGGCATCTATGGGGGTCAAATGGAAACACCTGATAAGAGGAATATCCCTTCTCCACGCGGTGCAGGGATACCAAAAATGCAAGTTCGAGTTCAGGTACCTAAATCCTTTCTTTTGCCCCCAGCTGAGGGGCACTGAGGTCTGCTGGCCTTGCGTGATCCCAGCCCGCGGCTGCCCAGCTCTACTCAGGTGCAAAGAGCACTGCAGGTCCTGTCTCCAGAGGTGGTAAAGCATGAGACGGAGATGGGGGAGCCTGTGAAATAGAAATGTCCTAAAATTTTGGAAGCAATTGGGGAAAAAAAAGGAGAGAGAGACAGAAAGAAGGCTGCTACAGCCCTCTGCTTTGTTTAAAACAGTTGCTGAGAGAAACTTGTCATTTCAGGTTTGAAATAGGTGGTGGCAGAGAAAGTACCTAAGTGAATGTTTTTAATAACTAACTGTAAGGGGAAAAATATTTTCCCTACTAATATTCAGAGGATCGTTTCAAAAAAATCTCCCCTTTGACCACGGTAAGGATTTGCCAGCAGCTAATTTCAGTGGCATCTGGCGCAGCCTTTCGACTTGTGCCTGTTGCAGACCTCGCCAGGGAGCAGGATGAGCGTATGAGATTTCCCTTCCCGTTGCAGCATCCCCTTCTGTAACTTTCCCCCCCTCACCACCCCCTGCCAAACCTCTTCTTCCCCGCCAGGTTTCGCCGGCGGCGCAGCAGATGCAGCCCACGCAGACGATACAGCCGCCGCAGCCGACTGGAGGTCGCCGGAGGAGGGTGGTGGACGAAGACCCGGATGAGAGGAGGCGGAAATTTCTGGAAAGGAACCGAGCCGCCGCCACGCGCTGCAGACAGAAGAGGAAGGTCTGGGTGATGTCACTGGAAAAGAAAGCAGAAGAGCTCACCCAGACAAACATGCAGCTTCAGGTGCGAGCCACTGTCTGCGCCCCCGAGGACACAGAGGGGCTCTTTGTGCTCGGAGGGGCTGGCGGTGCCGGCAGGCCCTCGCTGCCTTCGGGGCTGCCCCCGCGCAGCCGGCTCCTAGCGGGAGCCCGGGCATAATCAAAGCCGATTAATCAAGACGTGTGCGCTTCAATTAAAGAAATAATTACACTTTAGCAGGATAAGCCAGGAAAAAGCTGTCTTGGGATTTAGAAGCCTGCGCTAGATGGAGTTGTATTTATTTTCTTTTCTTGTCGCTGCTTTTTGTGGGGATTTTTTTTGGAAGTGCCGTTAACTCGGCTGTAAAAGACTTCTTCAGAGCAGGGCATGTAGCTAAACCCTCATTCAAAGCCAGCAAGATATGAGCATAAATAGATCGGTCTACCAGTAAGGAAAGCGAAGTGGATAGATGAAAATATCCTGAATATGATAATAAAAGCCTTCCTTCTTACAGTGCTGCACTTCTTACGGTGGGCACAGTACTTCGGCCCCATCCAGAGGTGTGCCTGTGTGCTGCCAAGAGCAGAAAGACCAATTGTGTAATGTCACTCCTCCCAAACACAGAGGTGTGAGCAGCACCCAGGCACCGGCTGTAGCGGAGCTGTAGGTGACAGCAGCCCTGCCACCCTGCGCCCGAGCGCAGCAGGCTGCCGTTTGCCCCCACAGGTCTGGCCAAATTGCCTTCAGAAGAAGATATAAAATAACGTTATGGACAAATGTTAACATACACCCAGCGCACGAGCACCAAGTGCCATTTTTGCTCAGTTCTTCCGACGTCGTGGAGCGGTTTCTGTGTTCTTGGGTTTAAAATTTGCAGAAGAGCCTGGTTTAAGCTTTGTGGCAAACCAAACCCTCTCTTTCTTTTCTAGAACGAGGTTTCGATGCTGAAAAATGAGGTAGCACAGCTGAAACAGTTATTGTTAACACATAAAGACTGTCCGATAACAGCTATGCAGAAAGAATCGCAAGGATATCTAAGTAAGTAGCTGGTATGTTTGCACTGTCTCCACACTCCTCACAGGAAAGCAAAGTTTCCAATTCTTCCCCGCAGAACCCCTTGTCGGTCATATTATCTCTTGAACCTGTCTTCTCAAACATCATCCGAGCCATCCAATCTCCTGCCCTTATTTATCCAGCCCTGCTCAAAACCACAAAAGCCCTGGTTTGCATCCCCCACAGCAGAGCTAGCCTTCCCCACCCCTCCCTTCCGCAAGGAGATGCACACGGATGGACGCTCATTCCCCTGTGGAGGATCCCGCTTGAACTCGCAGCTCCACACCTGCAAGAGTCCTCCTGGGTGCAGCGCTGCCAGAACCTTAAAATAACTCTCAAAGGGAAAGTTAAAAAGGAAAACATTACAGTCCCCTCCAGCGAAAACGGTGCTGTGCTCTGACAGTGGCGCAGACCAGGCATGGCGCAGGTTTTCAAGGTTTGTTAACTCTTTTTTAACTCTTTCATTTTTAAAAAAAAATTCTCATCTAATGGAGACGTTGAATCGATTCTGTCCAGTTGATGCATTTTACGAGTGTGGTAATTTAGGGATAAATTCTTTGCTTGGCTCTAGAACGGCTCAGAAGAGCCTCAGGGTTAATATTTGCTAGATTGCGGCATTCTCTTAAAATAGAGCCCATTTCTGTCTCCTCTGCATCACTATGCATCTGGCTCTTTAACAGTACTCAAAGAAAAAAATACATAATTGCATTACATGCCTATCAACTGTTGCTTGAATTAGATTTTCTTTGCTGCAGTGTACTGCACTCTAATTTTGATTCCTGCTGGAGCGAATAAAGCGTTTAAGCATCCCAACTGATTTTATAGACCTTGAGATATCAGACTTTTTATGCCAACATTGGTTTCATAATCATTAAGGTCTTGGACTTTTTTCAAGGTCCCAACTCCACAAGTCAGGTTGATATCAGAGAAGCTGTCTTAAAAAAAAAACCAAACCAAACCAAACCAAAACAACCAACCTGTAAAAGATCAGAAGACAGAGAGTCTTGGATAACTGTACTTTGAAATCCTGGGCCTTGTGCATGCCTCAGGTTGTTAGTATTGCTGCTGTAGTAGTACATCCCTTTTCCATCCAGGAGTGTCACCCAGCCTGGGCTTGTAACTTGGATGGAAAAATGAATGTGTGTTGTCTCTGTGCCCTCACCCCCTTCGCAGGTCCCGAGAGCAGTCCTCCCGCGAGCCCGGTCCCAGCTTGCTCCCAGCAGCAAGTCATCCAGCACAACACCATCACGACCTCCTCTTCCGTCAGCGACGTCGTGGGAAGCTCCACTCTCACCCAGCTCGCCAGCCACAGAACAGACATCAACCCCATTCTTTAAAAGTGGTTGATCAGAAACTGCTAGGGGAGTGTGGTAGCGTATCAAAGCGTCCTCTGTGCTAAGGACATCTGCAACTGTAACTCAAGCCTGGAAGATTCCTCAGTTCTTGAAAGACTCTGGCTTTCATTTTTATAGTTATTAAAATGTCTTTTATACTTAGTTACATAAAAGGGAGTTATGCAATTAATATGCTATCAGCCTGAGAAATGCTTTGGTGCTTTCTCCAGTTTTTTTGGTACCAGTTACTTGTTTATAAACCTAACTGTTTCTGTACATAGTCATGTTTCCTTCTCACCAATCTAGCCTGAAGCCTCAGAAACATGGAGTTGTGTGAAACTGCAGCTTGTTAGCCAACGTGAGGCATGAAAAGTATTAAACAGAGTCATATGTAGGTAACTAAGAGTAATTAGGCTATAAATATAGAGAGAGGGCATCTGCTGACAGCATAATAAAAAATGAGTTAGCGTTGTGCTATCAGCAGACCCCATCTTGCGTTCAGAACCTCTTTCAAAGCGGTTATATAGGATGTGGCTATCAGGACAAAACCAAGCCCAAATAACATGCTCTTTTGTCTAGCCCTCCCCCTTCTCCTCTCTCCCCTACCCTGGCCTTTTCCTCCTCCAGTTATTCTTACACCTTCCTTTTCCCTTTCCAAACCCGTTTCATCCCCCAGCTTTTTTTCCTGCTTTTTTTCATTCCAAGGCTTTCTCGCTTCCCTCTCTTTTTCTCAAAGAACAGTGATGAACAAGGAAAAACTTCAAGCTCACCTAAAAACTGTCAGCACGGCTGCTGCTTTCACTAGCTCTTCACCCGCAGCTGGGCTGTGCTGAGCGTTTGGCTTTTAGAAAATAGAAATGCTCCTGATTTAGTGTTTTTAATAAACAGCGAAAGGCGAAAGCAGTGTGGCCCCAGGTGAAGCAGGATTGAGAGCCAGCTGTGTTGATGCTAGCAGCCCTGTAAGCTTCTGTGGCATGGTACAGGCACAGCGAGCAACACCTGAGAATCACAGCAATTCTTTCGCACTGCCAGTCATTAACATAGAAAAATCCATGTAGTATATAATAATTCGGAAAAGTTCTGTTCCCTAACCTGGTTGCGTTGTTCTGGCAATGAAAGCTAACAGCCTCAGGTTTCACAGGCTATAAATGAGAAATAAATCAGCGTAACGGTTCTGACCAGTTGGAAAAATGCCATTTTTAATTCCCAGGGAAAGACCTGCTCTCTGCAGGCATTCCTTTAAGCGTCCATGGACTGATCCCGAGCTGGCAGACAGCAGTGTAGCTTCACTGACTTTAATGGCACTTAACGCCCGTTTACCGCGGGTAAGGAGTTGTCTTATTAGGACGCTAAATAATTTTTAAAAGGCATGCAGCCACTAAAAAGCGCTGCAAGAATGGCAAATCCCACTGCACTCTGGATAAAATTCAGTCCTGCAAAGAGGGTCTGGAAAAGAGCCTTATGCCACAATTAAGGTTTTTGTCTGGAGTCTGGGCCTGACCCTCAGTGTGACTGATTTGCATCCCCGAGTGGTACCAGTGATTGATGGGAAAATCAGACAGAGATGATGCCAGTTAATTACACTGCCTTGCTGTATATTGGGACCTGATTTTGCTCTCAAATCTGTCAGCGGCAAAACCTCCCGCTGCTTACTTAGGTAGCGGGCTCCGAGCTGGTGATAAATGTTCAAACATTTTGAGCTGCATCTTTAATAGCAAAAACTAATTCACGTTATTCCCAGCAAATCTTCTAGCCTTGAACACGCTTTGTTCTGAAGCAAAGTTCTCCTCCTCAAAGACAGTGTCTTTGGTTTTTAGAGGAGTCGTGGGTTTTAAAAGGGTGGCTCTTCCCTGTGCAGGAGGGAGAGTGAAACAACTGAAGCGTGAGGCACTGTAAGGAGCAGGGCCTGCCTGGAAGGGAAAGCAAAACTCTGAGGATCATTCATTTCCGAATTAGTTCTTATCTTGGTAACTAACTTTTTATTAGTATTCTTTTCTTTAACAGCTCGCTTTCCGTTTATGCAAATACATTCAAAAGAAGAGGATTTTTAATGTACAGTGTAAATCTTGACTTGATTATATAGTCTAAGAACCAAAAAAAATTACGAAAAAATACAAATGTAAAGGATTTTCTATTATATTTTAGACAAACATATACTTTTAAAGTGTTTTAAATACTGAATCTATAATTTTTTTTAACCTCCAGTTGTAATAGCTAAATGGTTTTGCTTCATCACGGCTCCCAAGGGAACTTTTTTCAAATATGCAGTCGAGCAAAATGTTCCAGCTGAGTATCCACTATGTAAAAAAACCCAAATAAGCATTTCCCCTGTGTCTGAATTTCATCGTTCACCATGAAAAAGAAAATGCCATCGCAGGGTTAATTTAAAAAACTGTCCCTCTATATGGGTAGCACTTAAATACATTAAAAAATAAAAATCAAAAAGTTGTTGGTAACATTAGAATACCCAGTCGAGCTACACTACGCTAGAACTACAGTTTAGCTTCATTTTATTCAGTCTCCTCAATTAAAATATTTAGCTGTTAAACTGAATGCCTCTACATTAAAAAGAAAAAAAAAAAAAGAAAAAAAATACAAAAACCTTGCCTAAGTTTTGTTAAATTCAGCAACTTGACAGTTTGACTGATGTGTATTATATATAGCTCAATTATTTCTTTTTTTAATGCTAACTAGGCAAGCCAACCACACATGTTGGCCTAAATGTGTAATTACAATGAAATGTCTCCTCTCTATACTATTGGCCTTTAGGTATAATCCGTGCTAGTGATGTGGAAATAAGTAAAGGATGAAAAGCTATTTGCTATTGCTTCTTGTAACTCTGTCGCAGGTTCACAGGCCAAGACAACACGCAGCATATTTATATCGGCTATATCATCGGTAAAAGGACCAACCGTACCAGGCACCTTATATTATTCATCAGATTCGCTTCCACATTAAAACGCTCTTGTTTTCCAGGGGAGTGATCCTGCAGCCTTTCCTCAAGCTGCCAGTCTGGCCAGGCACCGGAGGCTGCCTGAGCAAGGGCTGCGGGAGAAGCCCCTGCCCCTCTCTCCCCAGGACACCCCTCTGCTGCACGGTCGGTCGGTGGCAGCGGCCTCTTCCCAAGAACCTCACTCTAAACGCTCTTCCCGGGCTCTTTCCGTCGAGGAGAAGTCCCGCTTTTCCACGAGCTGCTACTGGAGACTGCTCCGCTTTCCTCCTGCCCTGCCAACCCAGCCCGTCGCTGGGCTCTGTGCCCCATCCCGCCGCCAGCGGACGACTGGGACCGCTTCCCTCGCCCGCTCTCCCGGGCACGAGCAGGGCAGCGAGCCTTGGCCGGCGCCTCGCTCGGGAGGAGGTATTCCTGTGGACGGCATCTCTTGTTGCGCGACATCTGAAGCACGTTGGAAATCTCAGCCACGGACAACTGCAATACTTTGATTGGAAAGAAACGATGCTGTGATCCGGTTCCTTCATCCCCGGCCCCCCTTCCCCGAGTCAATTTATGCAAGCCATATTCGTAACGCTGCCTGTGGGAGACAAGTCGTTTGTGTGCTATCACGGTGTGTTTTATAAGGACGACGACGATGATGATGATGATGATTTATGGAGAATTTCACGCTGTTGGGAGTGAATTCCTGCTACGAAGCTAAATGTCTGCTGCCCATCTTCTGAATAGTGGAAAGTCAATGGTTCAGTGCCTCAGTGCGTGTGGATTTAGTGTGTTAACTGACTCTGTCCTGTTAACTAACAAGCCAGCTATAACTGTTGTTAAATGCCCAACTTTTGAGGATTCATATTTTTTTAAGCAACAATATTTAGTGTTGAAAACTAGCCTTTTAGTTTAGGCAAAATGTGCTTTTTAGCAGCTAATACCTTTTTAAAAAAAAAGCGTATAGAGTGAATTTATGAAAATTCATGAGGACCAAAGCAATTTTAAAACAGGAATCTATTAATTTAGTATTCACATAGAATTTTATAAAGTATTTATTAATAAATGTTATTTTAACACATTCCATTTGAACAGTATTCTTGTACAGAATCTGTTTGGGTTTTTTAAGTTACAATATTAGTTTTGCAATAAACTACTCTAGGTGTGTGTGCATCTTAATCTTTCAGGGTCTCAAGCAGAAGTCATCCATCTAAGATGGAAAAGCTTGCTGAGGTCAGTTGTACAGAAATTCCTAGAATTAAATCTTTTCCTTAAAGCAGCATCTGCTTTTTTTTTTTTCTTTTTTCTTTTTTTTTTTTTTTTTTTTTGGTAACAACAAAACAAATTATGAACCTTCAGTTGTTTCCTTTGTATTGGAAAATGTGCTCTCTCATTTTAGAAAACATGGGTCAACATATAACTGGAAAGCCTGTCTTTATTTTTTTTTTCTCAAGGCTGATTTTATACATCACCACGGAAGATCTAACCCCATCCTTGTTCCTTTTCTAATATTACATAGTGAGTTGCACTATACTGCCTTATCATTGCCTCTTCTGTCCTCTTACTAAGCAGTGTTCCTTAGATTTAGACCATTGAAACTCCATTATACATCAGAGAAAATTACTGGAGGGGGAAGAAGAGAAAAAGATTGATCTGTAGACATAAAAACTAAACTGTGCCTATAAAACAAACCCAGTTACAACTAATTAGTATCTTACTTCTACGTTTCAATTATTTATATTATTTTAAAATTGCACTTTAGCTCTCACTCTCTTTCTTGCTCTCCCTTGTTGAATCATTTATAAATACTCTTGTAAAACGTTTGCACCAGATACATTTATATGCTTTCACTGGTGGCATATCTACAACTTGTCTCTCACACCTGCCCGAATGGAGAAGCTGAGAACAGCCAGTCTGCAGTGTGACTTAGACTTTACACCCTCTTCATGACAGCATATAAATGTTTTATTATGCAAAGTGTGTGAGGCAGCATCTAAGCTACATTTATAATCTCTCATCCCGAGAACCAAAGTGTCCTGTATATTGTAAGGTCAGGAGACTGGCTCTGTTGTGCATTGTCGTGCACTTTTGACTGTTGTCCAACTCACGGTAGCTGCGAAGCTGCAGTGATAACAGTGGCCATACTATGTATTAGAGTTCTGAATCAATAAAATATGTTGCCTTATAACTTGACTAGGGGACAGCACCTTTAAAAAAAAAAAGAATAAGAAAAGAGACTAAAAACTTCTAAGGACAAACAAAAGCAATAAAATCTCAAGTGATTTGAACACCAAAAAAAAAAATTGTTCAGTTTTTCAACATCTGAAATAATCGTCTTGCTGCAAAGACAAAAGAGACTGTTTACATCCGTAACCTCTTTTTTTTTTTTTCCAGAGCTTACAGTTCTCTCAGTTTTATCAGTGGCTTTACATTTAAGAGCTAAATTGCTTGCCATTATTGGTTTTCCATAGCTCTCAAAATGACTTTATAGCAAATCCTAAACTGCATGAGGCCAAAAATGTCAGTGTTCACACACACTCACAGACAAGATTGATTCTCTAAGTGGAAATCTGATCTTTTCCCAGGATCTCCTTGGACTGGAATCAATAACTGCAACTCGCTATATTTAGACCAATGTGTAATACCTGGGATTCAGGATCTCCAGTTCTATATTTATGCAAATTAAATGTTAGTAATGTTAAGTTTCACCTGGTGGAACTGTTCCCGAAGCCCACGGTAAGAGCATGCCATCTGATGCCATGAGACTCTTAGACCCAAATTTCTTTCTTGACTAAAAATCTGTGCGACAGCCTTCTGAATAAAGACTTAAAGCTCCTTCTGGCTTTGCAGAAACTGCAGCAGTGTCAGGAAGCGAGGGAGGGGGGAAGGGCTGATAGGCCATTTCAAGGGAAATGTTTTCCTTGCTGGAATTTAGGAAATTCCAGAGAAATTTTTTTCCCCACCCCTTGGAGCCGAGGTTGCAGAAATCCCTGTCAGAGACAACCTTTACCATGCTTCCACAAGACAAACTATTTTGCACAAAAGGTGTATTCACTCTTCTGAATAATTGCCACTGAGAGTTTTGCCAAGGACTTTATCATTGGGACCCAAGTGTTTCCCAGACCGTGGCCGTAAGCTCTGTACCCATCTCTGTAACAGCTCTGTTCAAACACTGGGTAGCACTCATCGGTGAACGTTGCTTCTTCGGACTATTTGCCATTGTCCTGGTTTTAAGGAACTTTTAGCACTGCTTGGAGTAAGCCTAAACTATCGAAGTTTATATATAAATATATATATTATATTAAAAAAAGGTGCTGTCACAGTAAGTTTTGGGCTTGAGGTTGTTTGTATTGTATGCAAAGGTTTTGTGTTTGTTCGTCTGTTTGTTTTATTCTGTAAAGCAACCACCTTCCTTACCGGAGGGAGATAATTTTTTTTTTTTTTGGTACATAAGTGTAAATACTTGCTGCAGCATTTAATATGTTTAATTTTATGTTAAGCTTTTTGTTGCATTGTGAACCCATTATTGTTACAAATGGACAATGAGTTCATTGAGACTGTTCAACTAGGTCAGATTTTTACATCTCTTTCTAGCTAGAAGAGACAGGAATTTTGTGCATTTGTACAAATGTTAATAATATCACCGCAATTCCAATATAATAAAGCACTCAAATACAAATAGTTCCAGTAGTTTGGCTGTGTCTATACCCCGGACATTTTACGATATGGATAACTCCTGCAATTAAACCAAACTACTCTTCAGTGATTTCTATTCTGAGCTCCAATTCCTCATCTCCCCTGAAAGCAGAGGAGGACCAAGGTTCTGGGCATCCTCCTGCCTGGCAGTAGGAGCAAGGGGCTGTGCAGACCTTGCAGCCCACCGTTGCCCTCCAGCAGCAGAGGTGACTTTGCAAGAACAAGTTCTCTGAAGCTTTTCCAAGCAGGGAGGCTGCAAAGCCTCAAACAAAGAGACTTACGTGGTGGAGTCTGACGTGAGGCCTCCGCATAAGGATGAGACAAGCTGTTATTTTACTTTTCCTTGCAGCTGGAGTGTGCTTATATCAAAATACACTCTATGCTTGTTATCCCGCCAACCTCGCCTCTTGCCAAAAGCTGCCTGGAAATGGATTTCCTGCTGGGCTAATTAGCTCTAATTGTGATGCCCCTGTTATCTTGCCAACCTCATTTCTCACTATAAATTGGTCCAATACAGACCTTGGCACAATAATGTGCAAACTGTAATCTAAAGTTAGTCAGGATGGACCCATCTCTCCAGTGGGAAAGCCAGCTTTAGATAAATGCAACCTGGTGACCTTGCTGGCAGTCCTGGAGCGATGGCCTGACCCGATGGGGTCCAAAACCTGAGAGCTGCAGCCTCGGCTATGGGGACCAGCCCACCCGCAAGCGCTCGGTCCTGGTGTCACGCTGCAGGAGACTGGTCCTGTGCAGCATGACCGTGCTTCTCCCTTGGAGGCCCTGGCACGGACACAGCTTCTGCTGCTCTCCCCCTGGTTTTCAAAAGGCTAAATCTGGCCAAGAGCATTCACCCTCCTAAAATGGGTAGGAAAAAGGCAGAGCCATGCCCCTGTTCCCATTCTCCCTTTGTAAAAGCTGGAAGATGGGGCAGTGGGTGCGCGTGGCTCCCTCTTTAAGGGGATACAGCACATGCGTTCCCCAAACATCAAGGCATGGCATTAGCTGGAGCCATTTCTGGGGCCATGTGCTCCCTGCATCGCCTTTAAAGCAGTGCTGTCATGCCACAGCTTAACCTGTATTTCTACAGCAGGGCTCTTGCTCTGAGACCAAGTACTGAAAGAGGATGATTGTATCTGTAAAAATAGATGTCTCTCATGAAGGCGTATCACAGGACTATTTTATTGTCCACACAGTTATATTTACACCTGACAGTATGAGCTAAGCAAGATGTATTCAGGCTGAGGTAACACTGCCCTTTACAGCTGATTCATGGTTTCCCAAACCTGATTGCAGTATTTGTTTCTCTTCCAAGCAGTCCACTGTTACTATTGCTCTCTCTGGGCTGCTCTGGACATCATAACAAAGTTATTATTAGAGAAAAAATGAATCAGTGTGAGCACACGCTCCTTCGCAGTGATGCAGCCAGAACTAGACTGAGCTGAGGACGCTCTGCATGAGCGAGAGGATTGCCCCAGCTTACATCAGTCAGAGCAGTGGTGCAGAGAGACTCCTTCCCCTGCCACACCAGCCCCTTGTGCTTTGGCTGGACCCACTTTGCCTCGCAACCTGCCCCCAGCTTTCTCCCGAACCTCAGCTACTTGCTGTAAGGGCACTCAAAACTAATGGCAATGTAGCACAGAGTTTGAGTAGGGATGATAAGCTAGCACAGAGGGCACCGTACGTACCCCGTTGCCACATGGCAGGCAGCATAACAGATCACGAACAACCATCTGGAGAAAGCAGGGACCTCCCCAAAAAAGGGGTGTAGGGCTAGGGGAAGGCGTCAAACCCAAAGGAGCCCAGATGTAAACAGAGGCAAGAGCTGAGAAATTGGAAGTGGTCTTATGCTAAAGAAACCTTTCAGCAGGGGGATGGAGAAGCAGGCAGACATGAGTGGTTTTTTTTCAGTTTTGGGGTGATTTTAAAAAAATACTGGGATAGACGGAAGACTGAACATGCAAGGATGCAAAACTCTCCAATATCACACTGACTCTCAGCATAAAAGAGCCAAAGCGAGTCTGACCTCCTCCTGGGGAACGTCCCCACACGCAGCACTTGGGGACAGTCTCAGAAATAGTGCGGTTGGTTATGCTCTCCCCATCAGCAACCCTTGCCACCCACAGCTCTAGCAAAGACTTGCAGTACAGACCCATCTCTCAGCTCTCCCTGCCCACCCTGGAGTCAGCACTGCCTGGCTGAAGGCAGGCAATGGGCCGGTTTAGAGGGAAAACCAGTTTTCCTCTCCATAATAGCTACCGGCTGCTGAGGCCCCACTATGCGAGACTCCAGGCCTGGGACTACCCCCAGAATTATCCTGTTGCACCCACTTTCTTTACAGAAAGGTTTTACTCACAGTCATTTGAGAGCATGGCCCACAGGGAATAAGCACAAGATTAAACACAAAACTTCCTGAGAATTAGCTTCAAGGGAGTAAAAAAGTTAATCAGGAGTCAGAAAGGAGGGATCAAAGTTAAACCAGGACTACCACCCTTCAGATTAGAGACAGCAACTGGGGGTTTGGGGCTATTTGCTCAATTCTTTGGTCTGCTTTGTTATTGCAACTGCCCTAACTTCTTTTTGCCTCCAGTCTGCCCTGCTGCAGCAGGGACATTTGTTTAGTGGCTCTAAGCAAGGCATTAGTGCTTGCCATTTTCTTAAAACCCCCTTTCTGCAGCACTCGAGCACCATTTTTCCTCCAGCCTGCTCTATTCTCCAGTGCAACACAATGCCACAGTATGAGAGTGATCCCGCAAAGCTGATAAAATATTTAAGACGCGTGTTCTGATTGTGTTAGGTAAGCAAATACCACGAGAGCCCGACCATTAGTGAACCTGATCAGCCCATTCCCCCAGGACTTGCCAGCGGAGCAAGCCAGAGCAGCCTGAACTAGAAGCAATGGGGCAGCTGCGTTTCCCAAAAGAGACAGAAGATTGAAGGCATATTTTGCAGAGGCTCGAGGAATTTTCAACCTGTATGCTCCACTCTAAAAGCAAATTATATAGATACAGATTTAGTTATAGATAATAGATATAAACAGGCCGACATAGATTATATAGATACATATAGAGGATATAGCTATATAGATGCAGATGGTACAGATGAGTGCATGTGTGCCTGTGTATGTGTATACAGCAGGTCAGCAGGTGTTTTCACAGGGCATTGCATTCAGCTGACAGCAAGTCAAGTTAAAAGAAAGAAAAATACTTGACATAACTGGCCAGTTCATGTAGGAAATTGAGTCGAGAAAAAATAAATAAAGGCAGAAACAGATTAGTTTAAATCTGGGGCCCTCTGGATTATAATGGATCACATAAGAAGACAGAGGCTTTGTATGGAAGGACTCTATATCCTCCTCGCACTTTCTCTTTTGTTTCACTAAACATTTTCATTCTGTGTTATAAGGCGGCTGAGCCAATTCCAGCTTAGTAAAAGTTTTTCTTAGCTTCAAGAAGCTGTGCTGCAAAGACAACACGTAGCCAGGGATGAGAAAAAGGAACCGTCCGCAGTGGGACATGGCTGCGGACTCCGGTTGTGCAGGATTGTGTCTGGTATCACAATATTGGCCGCTGTTTCGGCTTCGTTTTTTTGTTGTCAGCATTCTGCTGTAGCTATTCCCTGCACTTTGATCTAGAAGTTAAATTGTCAGAATTAAAGCCAGGCAGTTTTCACAAGCTGAACGGGGAGGATGAGGGGGTGGTAGCTTTGCTTTTGTCCTGCCCAATGGTGGCTTGCCTTTACAGGCAAATTTTTTATCATTCAGCTGGAGTAGGCACAAGCCGCACTGACTGACACCCCCTTTGCACCTAATTCCCGCAATCCTAAGCTCATCCCCTAAAACAGCTGAGGGACTGTTAGCCCCCTGCAAAGGTGCTCCTGCTACCTCTTTGTGCTTGTACTCTGTGGGGTGAGGTGGGGGGCCTGCAGGGACACCCACAGCCCCACATTTCCACAGCAATACAATGTGGTAGCATCCTGCCCACACTGGCAGCAAGGTTTGCAGGCGTCCCACAGTACTGACCTGCTTGGCTCTGGCACTGCAGGTGACTCCTGCCACCACACTGCAAGAGCTGAGCTAAACCAAGGTCCTGTCATTCGCCTGACTGTACCTCAAGCCAATCTGACTGACTAAAAACCAGGGAGAAATGCAGCAGGAAGGTATTTATCGCGTTGCCAGCATAGCAAACTGGTCTGGCAAACCATGCAGCTCACTGTGCAGAGCCCCACGAGGGCAGGCAGGAGCCGCAGGTGGGTGGGCAGGCGGTGGGCCAAGCACAGGGAAGGCTGTGGGGTGGGGATGGCCAAGATGCTCGAGTTGCTGTGTGGTGAAGCCGTAAGCACGGGCTGTGCCCAGGGCACCAGATGGAAACTCGAGCGAGATGGTGTCCACAGCTTGTGCCATCAGTGGCGGTGGTGCTGCCCCGTTGTCCCTGTGAGGTTTACCCACCTGAGTGCACTTCTGGTGCTGACCCACCAGCAAGGCTTCACCCAGAATTGTTCTTCCCCTCCAAAGCCCACGAACCTAAAAGTAGCTTTAAAACATGACCTGCTCTCTGCCTTCAGAGTCAGCAAACCTCACTCTGCAGATAGAGGGAAACCCAAGCTGCTGATTAAAACAATGCTTTTTTTTTGCTTTAAAGAGCAGAACCCACATTTTTAATTGCTTAGGAAGACCTTCAGGCATATCTTCATGAGGGCAATTTCCTCTGCCATGTTATGCCACATGTCACTCAAGGAGAATTGTACAAAGTCCTTTTTGCAGCAGCAAAGACAGGTATCATTTCGATGCCTCTCACAAAAACGGTTCTCCTTCCCTCGCAAGCCCCAGCTGAGTGCAGGGGGCACGCAGGTTTGAGCCCTGCCGAGGGCCGGTGCCGCAGGAGGAAGCACGACACCCAACGGGGCCCTGTCACTCACAGCTTGTTTCTGGAATGGGATGAGAAAAGCCCATTTTTCCCAACTGGAAATTAAGCCCCCTCACCTTGGTGAAGCCACAGAAGACTTCAGGAGCAAGGCAGTCCCTTTTCAAGGAAAGCTCTGCTTCTAACGTGGTATGAGAGCAGTAGGATCCCATCGGTGCCGCAAAGTGGAGTTCTGTCAGCCACTGCTGGGAGGGGAAGCCAAGGACAGCTTTTAAATGCACGCGGTGGAGAAAGGAATGAAAAATATTAATTTTAAATGGATCGACGCTGGCCTTGAAACTAGGCAGGCAAACATCCAAGCCTGTCAGGAGGGAGTAATGAGGGCTTTTAAATTAGATGTGATCACCTATCTGTGGCTGTACAGACTATTTGCTGTGTATCCCCAGTACCTTAGGGAGAACCCCAGACACGTAAAGTTACGAGCGTGCTGTCCGTGTATGGGCTCTTTCATCAGAGAGTTTCAAGTGCTTCTCGAGCTTTAATTTAGTGCCTTAATTACCCATGTATTTAGCTAAATATAATTGTCTTCATTTTTCCCAGCAGCACACAGAGAGGAATAGACTGACAGAGAAACCAGAAAATGTGAGCACGTCCCCTACTTTCCTACGCCCCTTTCCTGCTCTTGCCAACAGCCCGTACATCAGGGCCCCGCCAGGAGACTTCAGGCAGGTGAAGCTTTACGTGCTGAAGGCATATGCATGCAGTCCTCTCTAGAAATTGTGATCCTTGCCCTCAAGGAGAAATGAGCTGTTTTGCTTTCCATTTGTCTTCTTCAAAGCTCTGGCCAAGCTCATCCTCATTAGGAGGCCACTAAAACACTAATGTTCTTCACATTACGATTTCCTCTTGGATTAGATGGGAAGATTTTTATACGTTGTAAAAAGATTCTCCGCTTCTGACATCTCTTTCTTTATTTGCCCAGACCAAAAGCTTGCGAGGAACAGGAATGGGAAACCATATCGGCATTCAAATAAAATGCCACAATCATCCACAGAGGCCAGGGGAAAGCCCTGCAGTCTCATTAGCCAAACTTGCACATGGTTCTAATCAAATGGGTGGGAGGGAGACATTCCCTTGGCCACGGATACCACCGATTTTTTCCTTAGGTTCCAATTCTGTAACTCTTATTCATCCGAAGATAAACGGGCTTTTCAGGCGGGGAAAGAGGGCTTTGGGACCGGGCTCTAAGGCTTTTCATGTATTCAGTTGTCACTTGCCTTTTACATTCAAATTCTGATGGGTCAGACTTCCTAGATGGTGTCTTTCAACACCTAATAACTCACCCGGCAAGCTCCAGTGCTAATACAGACATCTTCTTATCAAGCTTGAAACAGGGGGTTTGGGGGATTATTTTAAAGACACTTTTTGGTGCTCTCTCCCCCTATGTTTACACTGAGTCCTTCACAAGGATTATTTATGTGGCATTTGTTTCCCATTACACAGTTGAAAACATCACCTGTTTTAGCAGGAGATTTCTGGGGTGAATGCAGAAATATTTTGAGGAATTTGGTCATCGCCATTTGCTAATGGAAAATCTAGTGACCAAAGTGGGTTTTTTTTAAAACGACAATAAATTTTATATTTGTTACTGCTGGATTCCCATTAAATGCATTAATTACAGCAATGTTTAATGAAGCAAATAAAAAAAAAAACACACATGTATAGAGCACTGTGAAAAACAAGGTATTCAGCAGAGTGTGCTCTTATATACTCTTAATAAAAGACCTTACCTTAAGGTAAAAACCCAATAAAATACACCATAATGTGCTATGGGACCCACCGTTGATTTACAATGCATTACTCCTTTAGCAGTAAGCAACTTTTGCACAATACACAGCAAGCTTTTATATATTTATATATAAGACCTTTTTTCTTCTAACAAAGATTTATTGAATTTCCCCAGAGCATATTCATTTTCTAAAAAGTTCTTTGTTTTGCTCTACTATATTAGTTGTAATAAAGGTAACAATCTCCTTCCTGATTGACACTTGTGATATTAAAATCACAAAAAATGTGAGTCAATATCACAATACTTTATATAGAAATATTACTCTGTATGGTCTGAGAGGCTAAATGCAAACAGAGTTTTGCTAATATCTGGCATTTTGCAAAACCATAGCACGTTGGGCGAGGTCTAGAAATACATGGTGAAATTATCGTAAAGTCCCAGTTCCTACTTCCTCCAAGGAACTATAAATGAGTAACTTTTAAAATAAGTTCATACGCCTTCTGTTCCCCCAAATTTAAATGACGAATATGTAAAACCCATACCAGCAAGTTCGATCTAACCCCAAGACAGTTAAATTATGCGTAACATGATGAACATGGGTTGAAATCCTTGAAGAAAGAAAGGAGGATTCCCTGAAATGCACTTGCCAATCCTTCGCATGTCATCAAAAACTGTTTTTTCAAGCACGATGTAATGTCTCATGATATAATGGAACAGTTCTCGGTGTTCCCTATTAGTCACACTGATTATTATAGTTGGCACAGGGTCCTCTCCACGTTCGTTCCTCAGAGGTATGTTTGCTCTCCGATCCCCATTCACTCCACTATAAAATCCCCTGGTTTTAAAAGGGCCCCTTTCTGCCTCAGCTTCACCTGTAATAACGGGAGGAGGACGTGCAAGACCCTCATCCTGCAAATGCGGGCACACACAGGCAGAGGGACCGTCCCACTGAAGTCCGCAGCGGTCTACCCCCGTGTGCACGTACGTACACGCAGAACTGTGGCCTGCAAGTGGAATAAATGCGAGAGATTTTGAGGGGAAAAAATGCCTTTCTGCTTGCCTTGGTCACCTGAGAAAGGTCTGCTTTGCAGACAGCATCTTTGTTCACGCATCTTTGGGGCAGCAGGGCGGAGAGGAGACTTTTCTATGCCTCCCACACTTCTTCCAGCTTCCCCACAGACACTGCCAAGGCCTTTGCCACCCGCTCCCAAACCTTCAGGCCGACGGCGAGCGTGAGTGAGCATGACAAGGCTCCGCTCGCTTGCTCCCTCACCTGCCGCCGTCCCCAGCCCCGGTGGGCACAAGCCCTGCTCCCACCCAGACCAAACAGGCAGGTGGCCGAGGACAGAGCCGGGGAGGCCCCAAGTTTTGCAAGACCTCCGGCAGACGCGTTTGCTCGGCCAGGCAGCCCAGGCACCGCCGCAGCGGCCGCGCCGCGGGTCAGGGTGCGGCCATGACACACGGGGCATCTCCCCGGGCCGGGCCGGCCGCACCGGTACTCGCCGGCGGCGACGGGGCCAAACCCGCGCTAACCGGGACCGGCCAGCTACGGCACGGCACGGCACGGCACGGCACGGCGGGGCGAGCGTCGCTGGGCACAACGGGACGCGGTGCTGGTGCGGCACGGCTCGGCCCGGCCCGGCCCGGCCCGGCCCGCCCCGGCGCGGTGCGTTCCCAGTCCGGCCGTGCCCCCCTGTGGCGTGGCCGGGAAGCTCAGGCGGCCGCCGCCGCTTGGCCCCGGGCAGCCCGGCCGCGGCGGCGGCGGCTGCGGGCGAGGGGCCCGGCTTGGCAATTCCGGACCAGCGCGGGGTGATGGCTGGTGCCGGTGTCAGCCCTCGGTGACAAGCGGTGTTGCCGTTTTTCTTTCCTGCCCTAACACAGGTGGGTACAGGGCAAGCTGTCCCCGTGAGCTGATCTGACTGAAAATTAACTGATCGAACCCCAGCAAAGTCAAAATTACCACCAAAAGGTCTGGAATTGTTTCCTGCCCCAGCCAGCCAATGCCGTTGCTGCACGGTGGCTAGGTCCCACACAGGGAAGAGACAGGGCCATACTTTTTTTGCAGAAACAGGGGACAGGGTTCATCAGTTTGATGGCAACCCCACTAGTTAGCAGCAATGGGGAAACGCTGCCCTGATTCACGTAATGGCAGTCCTTTCTCAGGGTCACTCTTTCGTCTGGGGGAGGGCACTGAAAAACACCATGGGTTCAACGGGCTGGCACCTCACTCTCCCTGCAATGCTACCCAAAGAGAAGGGAAGGGAATTGCACTTGTGGTTTCTTCCCTTTCCTGTTTCAGAGCTGACAATTTTCACTCTCCTTCACATGTACCTTACTACACACCTGAAATTGCTATCTGCTTCTATTTTTCAGCAAGGAACCAGCTATGAAGATGCAGCTGTAGGAATGTGAATGAAGAATTCCAGCCAAAGAATGAAAACAAGGGAGTTAAAAGAGTTGTCATCATAAGTAGCATTTTTACTCTTTTTATGTATATATATATATATATATATATATCTCAGCTGCTTTCTCTGTGGACTGTGCTATTTCTGTTATCAACTTCAACCATTGTAGAAAGGACAAATTGAAAATTTGACAAGAAAATGCTCAGCTGGAGTAAAGCTCCAGAGCTTATAAAGAGCATACACAGCCATGTGCTGTGAATAATGCATCTCTTTCTTCTGTACAGCAAGGGCAGTCTTCAGCTTTCTGAAGCTTTTCCTGTTAAAATGCTAATCCTGAAAGAAATTAAATGAGCAGCATGGAGGTCTCTATAGAGGGGACAGCACAGCCTGTAGAGGGACCCTGTGCATTAGGCATAAATGGCAGGGGTTTGGTAGCAGGGGATGACCAGTGTGGAAGGAAGCCATGAAGAGTCAAGTGCCAAGCCCAGCCATCTCTGAAGCATGTCAAAACACCCCATTACCTGCCAAAACTTCTGCCCATCTGAGGAGCACATGGTGCCCTGGCTCAGACATACTTAACAAAGCAAGTAGCAGCCTTCAGGGAGAAGTGATGCTCTTGAAGAAGTAGGGCTGTAGATGCTGTGGAGGAGGCAGCTGGAGAGAGAGGGGCTCTTGGCTGGAGGCGCTCCCTGCCATAGAGAGGGACACCTCTGAGGGACCCACACTGGGGCAGGGACAACCTGAGGGACTGCGGCCGAGGGTCACCCAAGTAAGAGGCCAAGAGCAGCAGAGGGAAACCAGCAAAAAACATGCAGAAGTCAAAGGAAACCAATACAGCAGACATGGCAGACAGAAACCAGTTGCCTCACCAAAGGGATTGGGACAGACCGAGTGTAACCTGTGTGGGAAATCAGAGCAGCTGTGATGAGGCAGGGCTAAAAGAGAGGTGTTTGACCTAAGCTGAGCATTGGGAAGAGGGAAGAAAGCTGTTTACTTCAGTGTTTAATTGTTGGTGCTTTGTTTTTCTCAGTACCCTACTTGGTAGTCAGAAATTTGTGTTAATTGGCAATAAATAATAAAGTAAAGATTCCACAAATTGAGACTATTTTGCCCGTGACACCCTGAGCACATTATGCTGGCTGACATGAATAAGGAGGCCACAACCCCTTATTACCCATTCACACCGTAAATCTACCGTAGTACAACATACTCTGCACTCACCATCTTGAAAACTACATTATTCATCGCAAAAGTTACTCATGCATTTCCAATTATATAATTCATCTTTGGACCTATATCTTATGGGAATCTGGCAAATTATCATTTAGGTTATTGACGCTTGAGGCGTCAATGGGAAGAGCAGGAACTGAGAAGAAATCCAAATCTTTTGGTCACATAGGACTTCTCAAAGAAGCCAGATAGGTTTTGTATAAAAATATTTGAAAGTTTTCAGGCCATGTGCAAAGATTTCAGTCCAAAGGAGTGCTCATGCATTTTAGGTAAAACCACTAAAACAAAGGGTTTAGAAGGTAAGAGAAATCTCAACTACCTGAATAAAATTCTGAGTTGCACACATCTTACATTTAAAATGTTGTAAGTAAATAGGAGAGAAAAATATTGTTATTATTCCCTGGTAAATTGGTTTTCTCCATTTTTCTGTGTTTTCCAGCAACTCCCTTTTTTTTAAGGGTTCCTTAACAACACGGCACAGCTATCCTTCTTAATGCCATTGGTTAGAATGAACAGCTGAAGCAGACAACCCAAACAAATAAAGCTGCCCTTTGAATACTGCTACCAAAAGCGGGTTTTGCTGGAAACTACTTCTAAAAGACAGTCATTAGGTTAAAACCAAAGCTGAAACCCTCCTTCTTCAAATTGATACTCCAATTCATTAAAAAAGTGCTGATTTTTATGCCTGCACATAACTTTTAGTACTGTGGGACTATTTGTGGTAGTGCAGATAAGCACAAGCATGAGTGTTTGCAGAAACCGAACTTATATCCAGCCCATATTAGCAGGATTCAGGGTACTCAAGCAGACACACACTGCTTTCTCTCAGGAGCCATAGGGTGAATAGCCTCCAAGTTTCAGATCTCCTTTTCCACTCTGACTTTAAAGTTAAAACTTCAAAAGTCTGCAGTAAGAACCTTCAGGGATTAATGTAATTCATTCTTTCCTGTCCAAGTTTTACATTGTGGGGTTATTACGCTGCTCACCACAACTGCAAGCTCTTGGCCAGAGACAACTGTTTCAGTTTATTTTAACAGGGTGTTTACCTTATTAAAGTAATAACAAAGAAGGATGATTGCATTAATTACTACATCAAACTAGCTGCCATGGCACTCCCCTACCAACCCTCAAATCAATTAGTTGCATCTGTAAGTCGAGTGATTGAAGGTTTTTTTATTATTATTCCTTTTCCCCTCTTTTTTTTTTTTAAATCCATTTTACCATTAATAGTGTCTCTTCGAGTGAAAGCTATTGTTCTTCACTGAGAGGATGGGAAGATTTAGATGGTCTCCTAACATGTGGTAAGAGCTTCGAGGCTTGATTCATGGTTACTCAGAACCTTCTGAAGTGATACATACCCCACAAAGTGATTTTAAAATGCTACTATTTTCAACTGATAGCAGTTTAAACTCGCCTTCCCCTGGTGTAATTGGTTACAGGGCTGCCAAAAAGCAGTAAACCTTTGGGGTTGTCATATGTCTATGAATGAATGGCATTACTGGTGTCACACTAATGCCAATCCAGCATTAAGAACATGACCAAAAATAGCTACATTTCTTGTTTTTGTGTTAGATCTAGTTTCCTAAGGAAACAATGCATATGTGCTGTATGCAAGGGAGAGAGTGTACGTCTTTATCTCCCTCCTAATAACTTTTGAAACTGTTGGACAATTTCAAAAAGTCAGATGGGCAGCAGTCACAAAGCTCCAACCAATTTCATGAAAGGAAAGGGCTGGATAAAGAAGAGCAAGAACACTTGCCCCATCATCGAGGGAGAAGTGAGCACAGTCCTCCCCATCCACAGGCGAGGCACAAAGCCACAGTTCCACCACTCCCGAGCAGCATGGACTGACCATGTAGTCTCGTGGGTTTGGAGACACCCACTCTGCTTCCCTCCACACAGATCATTGCAGACGAGCACCCAGGGTGTTTCTTTGCCCCTGAGACCCTGACGGGACGTGTGCAATCAGGAGTTTTTAGGAGCAGAGTTCATTTTTACATCAGAGAGGGAGCAAGTGCTTCATATAGGAAGCTGCCTGCAGAGATGGCAGCAGGCACAGTGCAGCCTCTTGCATCTCTGATGGGGATGAGCAGCAAGTCCCTCAGCATTTTTAGCAGTACCCTACAGCTGCCAGTTGCAGCTATAAGGTAGAAGGATGACAATGGAGCTTGCTGCTGCTTCCCCGTTCTAATTTTATCTAAACCAGATCATAAGAAGTTAAAAAAAAATCCTTGGGGCTGATCTAAGCTAAACCAGCTGTTTATCAAGAGCTCACAAGGGCAGGGAACAGCAAGAGTATTCCTGTCATCTTCTGTCTTCAGCGTTCTGCCTGCCACCAGCTGCAGAAGCCACTGGGGCTAAAGATTTCCCAACGACGGAATAAATTGCATGGTGGGAAGATCCATCTCATTCTGGTCCCATTGTTCTAACAGTACAAAATGTCTCAGTGCAGCAGAGAATCTGGCTTTTCGCATCTCTCCCAGCTTCTAATAGGTTTCAGCAAGAAAATGTGTTGCTTGTCCCGTTTTATTGAGAGTGCATAATCACATAGCCATTCAAACAGATTTGGGGGGGGGGGGGAATTGTTGCACATCGGACTGTCAGCTTAGGTTGCTTGAGATGGGAATAGGGAGAAACACAGGAGAGGACTCTGCCTGTGCCAGAGGGGAGATCTTCACAGCAAAATTACCAAGGTGAGGGACATAATTTTTTGATGTAAATAACAACCTCAGTGTCACCATTGCAGTCAATTAACAGGACTAGGAATTTCTCTGGTATCCCTGAGTCAAATTCTGCTAGTGGATGCTCCATTTGGCTTCCATTTACCTCAGATGGGCCTCACGTATGCATCTAAGAGTAGCATTTGGCCCAAAAAGAGGAATCGGCACTTCTGTTATAAGCAGAAGCATTTGGTATGCCTCATGTGGGATTTCATTCCTGGGCGGAAAAGTCTGGGTAGATCAACAGGGTTCCTTTGTTGCCCAGTGATTTAAGGTGTGTTGATTTGCATGACTTCATCTTCCACCTTCCAACACCCATGAGGCTTTACTGAATTAACTGAAAGGAAAGAGAGGCAGCAGAGGAGTGGGAGAATGGGACCATCCCACACGAATCGTTCATGTGTGCTGTTCCTTACAACGTTAGAGAATTCCTGTGTTTAGCAAGAAAAAGAAAAGAGCCCACCCACCATCGCTGCACCCTGGTGCTTACGGTATTACGCCATGCAAGTAATAGAGGGCATGTTTGTATTTAAAAGAGCGTTTCAAAGCCAAGTGTGGTAAAGAAAATACCTAGCGTGATAATAAATCACTTAAGATGTTTGCAATCTTACAAAACAGGGATTGTTGAGAATTTTCATGTTTCATTCCATGTTTTCTTTCAAAGGGATGGGAGGAGAGAAAGTTTTCAATTTGTCTTGCAGACGTGTAATTTTCATGTTCATGTTATGTCTTTAATTATGTCATTGAGAAGCACTCAGCAGAATTTGCTTCCATTGCAATACCTTCTGAAATGAAGAATTAAATTCCATGCTAGTTGTAATGATAGGAGAATTTTCATCCTCATAAGAAAAAACATGTTCACGGCCAAGGTATTTAACTGGGACTCAGGGCACATAAAGAACAATTCAAGTGCCAAAGCACAGGCACTTAATGCAATAGATGCAAAGTAGCCTTTGATGCTCCACAGTTCCAAGACACCTGCTTGAGGCTGGCAAATGACTCTACAGCACATCTGCAACCTCTGGAAAGGCAGGTGAAGGGCAGGCAGGGTGTCTAAAATGGCACTGGTTGCCATTGCTTGGGCACTGGAATTTCTATGCACTGTTGTAATTTGTTCTTGCATAGGTTTGAAATTCTTCTGATTCTGGATTCGATGGGAAACACAAGAGAGCATGCATTTCTGCCTTACTTATTATAATATCTTATTCTGTCTCTCACCATAAAGTAAGTTCCAGTAGAGACTGGGGTCTTTTCCATAATACCATACTAAAAAGTTAATATTATAGCAATGTTATTCTCAGTAATTCATCACAAATCCAAAGATTACATCTTTTAATGCAAGCGGGTAATCTTACACAACATCAGACAATATTCACCTATTCTGAGGGGTTTTTCCGAGTACTGCATGGTACATAACTCTGATGATTAAGTGACCGACAGGTGCTTATTTAAAGGCTGCAGGAGCATAAGCCTTTGAAACTATGGATGAACAGCAGATAGACCAAAGCAAAGGCTGAAATTGAGCTGGGATGTATTTGATGACTAACATGCACACTGAGAAGACAAATGTACTAAAGAGCTTATGAAAGAATATTGAGACATGGAAAGACAGAGGTAACAGAAGCTGCTGGCAGGGCAGGCATTAAAGTGATGGTGGTTGGAGAGAATACAAGTCGATGTAAACTAGGAGAGGAAATAGCATCTCTATGAAGAACTACATAGCAAGTAGACTGGACAGAGTATGTTTATGTTGTAGTGACTCTAGAGTAGACATACGTGAGCAAGAAATGCATAGAAATTATGCCATAGTGTTTATTGGACCTCTCCTTCTATCTTACTGACAAGATGAAGATCCATCAGGAGTTAACTGCAGGTGGGAAATCCAAAGCAAAGCCAGGGAAGTAAAGTATGCTCGAAGGCATAAAGATAAATTCAGGAGCATTGGCTTCATCTAAGTTACCCTATGAAACCAGCATGTTCCAACTGACAAGAGTCATTCACCTTCACTGTGATCTGAGGAAAAAAAAGTCTCTGGACTTTTCTACAGTTGAGCATTTAGTGAAATAGTTACTCCAGAGTAAGTGTCCTTAGCAGCAGTTACCCAAAGTGAACCGAGTTGAAATCAGAATCGTATAGAATAAGACTGTCTATGCATGGACTTACAGCAAAATAACCATTCTGGAATATTTATGCTGGAGAAACTCAAGATTAATCAAACCTGTGGCCTTGCAAAGAAAATAAAAATATCTTTAAACAAAATCTATTGGGGTAGTGCTTCAAAGGTTTCCCTTGGCTTCTTTGTTTTTGGCCTAGGAATTACATTTTGACTAGAGCTTTACTGCTTTTGGAAGGTTGCAAATAAGAGTACTCAATTGTACAAAATCATGGAAATTAGAGCTCCTTTGGCAGCCCGGTGTGGTACTGTTCCCCATGGTCTCATTTGGAGGAGAACTGCCCAAAGGCCAAACTGTACCCGTGACTGGGAGCACACACACTTCTCACTAGTGTCAATAGAAATTCCATACACAGACCTAGGTAGTAAATCACGCTGCATACTTACTGTAAAAATTGGTGGTAAGGAGAAACATAGGAGATTTTTCAGGAGCTTGTGCTTTGTGAGAATGATTGATATCATCGTGCATAAAGTATTGAATATTTAAATGGGCTGGGGAATCTCATCTGCTGATTACTTGATGTTAAAATATGTCATTTCAGAACTCAGAATACCCTTTCAAAGAATTTTCTAACTTTCTCACTCTCTCTGGAGTCATTAATTATACGGTTTTGAGAATCAGTCAAGGGACATACTTAGGTTTTTTTTCTCCAATAGGCAGAGAAATCCAGTTCAAAGTATTCTACCTAGTCTCTCAGCAAATTAATAGACTGGCATATGTGCTTCCCTGGCTAACACTTTTCACCTGTGACAACTGCAGGTAATTATTTTGCCCAAGTGAAACTGATTCTGGGCATTCTCAATGAGAAAAACTTTCTTTCCAGGTTCAATAAAATTTGGTATGCATTTCACCCTTGGAACTGAGATCTTTCATTAAAAAGTTGTATGGCAGTAAGAGCTGACTCTTTGCATTTGAATTTGGTCTCCAAAGAGACAGCGATAGTGGGAGCAAGAGTGCCAATGTTATTCTTTAAAGATGAGGTAAGTTACATCCTGCCTAAACTGAAGAAAGAAATGGGTTTGTGACAGTTATTTTTATTATGACAGGGCTGCTTGCAATGGTTGAAAAAAAGCAGCCGCACCAAGATTTTTTTTTTTAGGATAAAGGTTGGTAAAAAGTTGAGTAATTCTCCTATTTCAGGTAAAACTGGCTACAAATTGACCCTGAAATCTAAAGACCAACAGAGCTTTGGCAAACCCCACTATTTTAGAATTACTTATTGTTGCCCAAATGTTTACAGAAATCCCGTCAGAGCAACATCAAATGAAATATCATGTTTTGAGGTAGACCTTTGTAGAAGTGTGTTCTCCTTTGCAAACATCATTAAAAAAAAAACCAAAAAACCAAAAAAGAGAGAGGGACAAAGCCACAGGTTCAAAACTGAAACTGAAGCGAGGGCTCTCTGGCCATTGTGGTCATAACCCACCCAGCAGACCACGTTGGTAATGCCTCCCTTCCAGTGTCACTCTTTTCAGACTGACACTACCGTGTGTGTTGCTGTACCTGATGCTGATGCCACACGTCATGTCCTAGTGAGTTTTCCTGTCAGGGTTCAGTTCTGCTTTCTGAGCTGTATGGCCGTTTCAGCATCCCGCTGTAGACTAGTTCATGTACACTCAAAGAAATGTCAGGGCTGGTGCAAAGAAGGAAGGAAACAATGGCTCCACTCAACTTCCATTATGTCTTAAGCCATTAACCTTGCCTATTCATTTGAATGATCTGAGAAGAAATAAACAGTACACTAAGGAGATAGCATAGAAAAACTAGTGCAATCATGGTGTTTTGAGACTTGTTTGCAAAGCACTTTCAAATATTCAAATGAAAGATGGTGGAGGTTGGGTTATTGCTAGTAAAATCCAAGTAACTTATTGAAGTATTCATGAGGTGAACGCAGGAGTTACATCATTAGTCTTCTTAAAACTTTTCACAATTGAATTCTACAAATCAGCAAACAATGAAATTACTCCATTGGTTATTGGGTGCGGTAATATTTACTTCACCACTACAAGTTGCTTTTATTGGGCATTGTTACATCAGCTAATCATTAGCAGGTCTGCCCTTAGGAAATTTTGTTTAACAAACCAAAAATATATCTCTTTTTAATGTGAAACAGTTGACATGAAGGATTATGGATATTAGATGAGGGTTTGGATTTCGAAAGGGGGAGCTGGAATGTGAGAGGCCCCAAAGCACATATATTCCTGAGCCATCTGTTGTGCCAGCTACGCAAAAGCCAAAGAGGGCCAGGAACAGCTTAAGCTTGGGAGTGCTGCCGTGAATACCAAGGGAAGAAGGACCCACAGACAGGACCCTAACAGCCACAGACTTTAGGGCTGGGAGGAAAGAAGAGCATCTCAAGGAAACCAAGGATCAAAACTGCATCCACTTTGTCTTTCAGACTCCAGCACGCCCACCACCCACATGCTAGAAACAATTGCAGCCTTTAGAGTGATGAGTACTTCAGAAACCTTTCAGGGCAGTGCTAGAATTTGGATGCTGGGGGATGCTCAATAAATTCATTTGCCCCATCTCATGTTGAGAATCTCTGCTATTTTTTTTTCCTTGAACAGCCAGCCTCTCTCTCCCCTGGAAAAATTCTAACACTAATGAAGACTGAGAAGCAATTTAAAAAACAAGAAATAGAAGAAAGCTCCAGCTCTTCATTCCAGGTGGAGAGGAAATCAACCCACTTTCCATAACTTTGTCAGAAGCACCAGAGCTGTTTCTTTTCTTTTTGCAATAACCACAGGACTTTTTGCTCAGTTATTTTACAATTCTTTAAAAGCTGGATTCTATCATAAGCTTTTGAAAAGCAAGTATTAACTTCTTGAAAGGTCAAAAAGTACTATGGGATTGATTGAGAATTAAAATGGGGCAAGATCGATATGCAAAATAAGTTTAAAAGCATAGAAGCACTTGATGAAAACTTCTGCTACAGCAGAAATATACAGTACTCACACCCCAGTAAGTGGAAACATATAGGAAGTGGTTACTTCAAAACCTACGGTTTCCCTCACAAGACTCAAACGCTTCTGAATGCCAGTGCAATTGCTTACAGGAGTAAGTAGAAATTCACGCACAGTTTTCAGGATGGGACTCCCTGAGTCAGAAGCTCCTCAGGCATGGACTCAGCCCTTTACCAAATGCCAGAATACTGCACACACCACTATATAAAAAATGGTGCAAACTCAGAAAAAACAGAAAATTAAGAAATTTGGATGACCACCTTGAAATCTGAAGTCTGTTATCCCTATGACAGTTTCTGTCTAGAAGATAATAGGAAGAGGCTGTCCCACCAAAGTGCCTTGAACGATGCTGATGGCTCTGTCCACTTCTGCTCGAAGCCATTCCTACCAGCACCAGGTGAGAGTTCACATTATAACAGGCTGCAAGCAAAAAGAGGAGTGCAACACATCCTATCTGTATTCATTTCATGTGGATGTCGAAGACTAAGTGCGATGCAGGGTAAATGTAAATCTCTCAGTCCAGGAAGCAAAAAGACTTTTTCAGTCTTCCACCACACAAGCCTCTCTGCAAGTCCATGGAAAGATACCTGTTGACATGGTGGTCTTCTGAGATGTAAACATCATGTCATTCAAAACAGAAGAAAGATCACCGAGTTGTTTAAACCAGTTGAAAGAGGTGACAATTTTCAATCACTGCTTAACTGAGGTTTAGACTTGAATCCTACTTGTGGGAAAAACGTATACCTTCCTCAGCCATTCTGTGACTGACTTGCAGCTTCTGGATTTCCAGGCTGGCAAGTATAGCTTTGAAGAGATTTTCACTGTTCTTGTCACCTTTGACTGACTCAAAAGCCAAGAAAATTAAATGTACAATGCCAGTGAGCCAGGCGTTATCAACCTCAAAGACTGTCCTCTTATCCACATACTCTCCATGTGGTACAGAGAGGCATAAATACAGAGTTCTCCCGTTTCAAATTTGGGTGATGAAGAGTTTATTTCTCACTAGAGTGGAGAGTCATTACTTATTTACCAAAAAAACACCTGTTTGTTTGGTGTATATTTACCATCATGTCACTAATGCCTCCCACCCTTTCACACACACGCCACCGTAGCTCCCCTCTGTTCCCAGCACCATATCTCCAATTTACACCCCAGAACAGCATGTGGTTGCAGCTCAGCTGGGCACCCAGACTTTCCAGGGTTGTTATCTTGACAGGGCTTATACCAGCCATCACCTTGAAGATGGACAAGGTGGATTCAAAAGGCAGTATTTTTCCGTCCCCTCTACAGCTAAGGAGGCTGCTGCTGCCAGCTGGGATATAGTTCATCTACCCACATGGAAATCAGTAGATAAAAACCACAAAAGAGAGACAGCTTGGCTCTCATGGTGTCCACTGCAGCACTGTCATTGACTTCAGGGTGGCTGTGAGGTCACCTAATACCTTTTACATGAGCTAAGTACATTGCATGATACCTCTGCTCCCTGTGGACAATTTGTTGCGTATGTTTCAAACTGTTGAAAAAGGACTTGATTTTCTTTAATTTGGCAAGTGAAGGAGGTCAGATTTTCAAAAGAAATTCTCCATTGCAATTAAATAATGAAAGTCGAAAAAGGAAAGAAAAAGCTACAACAGACTTCTGTTAGGAGAGTGTTGTGGTTTAACCCAAGCCAGCAACTAAGCACCACACAGCCGCTCACTCACTTCCCCCCCTCCCCTGTTGGGATGGGGGCGAAAATCGGGAAAAGAAGTAAAACTCGTGGCTTGAGATAAGAATGGTTTAATAGAACAGAAAAGAAGAAACTAATAATGATAATGATAACACTAATAAAATGACAACAGTAATAATAAAAGGATTGCAATATACAAATGATGCACAGTGCAATTGCTCACCACCCGCCGATCGACACCCAGCTAGTCCCCGAGCGGCGATTCCCCGCCCCCACTTCCCAGTTCCTATACTAGATGTGACGTCCCATGGTATGGAATACCCCTTTGGCCACTTTGGGTCAGCTGCCCTGGCTGTGTCCTGTGCCAGCTTCTTGTGCCCCTCCAGCTTTCTCGCTGGCTGGGCTTGAGAAGCTGAAAAATCCCTGACTTTAGACTAAACACTACTTAGCAACAACTGAAAACATCAGTGTTATCAACATTCTTCTCATACTGATCTCAAAACATAGCACTGTACCAGCTACTAGGAAGACAATTAACTCTATCCCAGCTGAAACCAGGACAGAGAGTAAGAAGAGTAAGATCTAATGGGTTTCCACAATTTTATCTACAGTTAACTCAGTGTTTAGAGAAGTTAGATAAGGTGTCTAGATAAGATAATGCTCCATATGGCATCACAGAGATTGCACTATAAATGTCTTCAGCTTTACTGAACCACACTTTATTTAACCTCATTTGTATAAATAACACAAATTATTTAATTGCTTTCCATCAAGCAAAAGTTAGACAAATATTACTGAAATACAACCTGACTTTTTGAGCTTTTATTTACACTGCCTTGACAGCAATGCACTCTTATAAACCAATGTTCTTCAGCACAGAGGCTTGATGTCTGAGAAGTGTTTGATCACAAAGCTTCAAAGGCAACACAAGGAACAGAAATTCAGAAACATCTTTCACATTTAAAGAAACCATTGAATATGCTCTAATAATGCAGATCACACCAAACCTTGACCAGATGCTCACCAGAACTCACCTGTGGTTCAGGATTGAGACCGGCTGCAATTTCACTGTAAAAAACGCCCAAGAAACCTCAGGACAAGACCTATTATCCCAGTGGTACAGTTATAAACCAACATAGAACCATTGTAACAATTTAGTGCCATAAGGGCATTGTGTATCTGAAGGGAAAGTTTTGAATATATCAAATGTATACAGGATGTGTGGTTATGAAGTATTCCAGCGAGCTTTTTGCAAGTGTATAAACCATGTTAATCTTAATGTTCAGCCAAATTCTAATTGTAGCAATTATTTACTATTTCTTTGAAGAGTAACAATGGGATTCAACCAAAAATAACAGCAAATGTAACACACACATCCCCAGGGTCCATCCAAACCATCTCACAGTTCCTGTCTTTGACTGCTATCATAGAATTCATGAAGTTTTCTACATTTCAAAGAGCAGTCCCAAATAACGCCTCAGTTGTAGAATTACTTAAATCCTGGTGAACTCCATTTGTGAAATTCACATGTTGTGAAATCAGATTTCCCAAACAGAAACACTGTCACACTTGAAGAAAGTTAAAACCAAAAACTTTATTTGGTGGCCCAAGCTTTGGTGTGATTCCTGTGACAAGAAGCAATAGCTTCCCAAACACGCACATGTCATGTTCAAGTGACATTTTGGAGACTCTGCTAAAGAATGTAAATTTATTTATCAGAAATGGCAAAATTACATTTTTATGATGCTTTAGTAAATACCTATACTATTCCTTACCTCACTGTCCCTCAGTAGGGGTCTAACTCATAAGAACCTTCTATTGGCCTCACTGAGTTTTTAAGGAAAGCCCAAGCATAACTTTATTGAGAAACCATGATTAAAATAAGAGCTTTGTTTAGTAAATAGAAGCAGGCATTTCAAAGAGGCTTCTAATTCTGGGTGCACCATGCTGGCATACTTTTCAAAAATGCTCAGCACCTGCAGTTCCCCCTGCAAAGGAGGCTGGAGAATGAGACATTCCACACCTCAATTAGTGTACTGAAGGCACAAAAGCTTTAATTAACATAAAATCCAATGCAGTGATTTATGCAGATTAACCTTATTTACAAAGTTGAGCTTTAACAGGTGTTTTGCTGTCCTCCCTCCAAATTTAACAGAGTTTTAATTTTTCACTTAAGCAATCAAGCTCAAACAGAAACTAAGTTAAATAAGTACATGACTCTGTTTTTGCCATTCTCACTTCACAGAGATCATTAAATCACAGAAGACTGGACATAATCATAAGAAGAAAGAATGCCTTATAACAAAGGAGAAAAGAATTATGAACAATCCTGCATGTGTAAGAGTGCCTTCCAAAAGAGACTGAAAACTGAGCAAATCCTTGCGGTAAAGCTTCGCATACTGTACCTTCACTCTTGGATTGTCAGCATTACGCCTTGCCAATTCATAATTAACATCTGCTGTAGCTAAAGAACCCAATGCCAGATGCGAACTGCTAAGGTCCTTTTAAATTGTTGCACCACAAATGCAAAAACCAATTTTCCAGTGAGGGGGAGAAAATTTTGGGACATGCTCTACAGAACGACTCACTTAGAAGTCATGTATGGCATGGTATAGCTAGGTTCTTTCTGTAGTTATCTGAAAAGTAGGGATACAGAGTCAGCTGGTGAGAAGACACCAGATCATCACGCTGTGTCACTGTCACCTCAGTGGCCTGTCTTTGAGACTTCATCTTCATCTGACACCTTAAATCACAGAGGTTGTTTTGCCTATGTCTTACCCAGAGCAAAGGCTTCAACTCCATTTGGCCTATTTGGCTGTTCAGGAAGGATTTTGTTAGGATCATCTGCAAACCTTTTTAGATGGTGACACATAAACCCAAGAAACAGATGTAAGAAAATAACCTGGAGATCTCTGGTCAAAAACACCCTCGTATCCAGCAAATGGGGAGGTGAATTTAAGGGTGACAAGAACCAGAGCCTCCTCCAAAATTAAAATTCACTGTGGTATCAGCAAGCAAAGCTGTGTGTGTGCATACAAAATTAACACTGTCTGTGAAAATAAATAGCCTTGGCAGCAACACTCCAGAGCTAGAGCATAATTGGCCTGCATTTTACTCCCTTCTTTTTCCTTGTAATTTCTTTGTGCTGTGTTTCTTTGTGTAAAGAAACCCTCATTCAAGGGATTTATAGCCTTTCAGGGAGGAAATTAAAGATTCAGTGTCTCTCCATCACTCACAAAGAGAGAGATTTGATTTTTAGAATAAATTATTGTTATTATTTGTGCATGCGGTTTATCTGCATATCTTCAGACAACTCTAGCTGTTCTTGCATGAGAGTTTGAAATACAGCAACTAGTGAGTGTGATGAGATGGAGGTTAAAATAGGAAGCTTTTTTCTTTTCCCTCCAAGGCATATTCAGAGCATGGGGTTCATCTGAACAATGAAGAGACAGCCCATATTTGTACCTTCCCCCACACACTTGTGTGGATCAGCCTGATGAAGGGACCAGATTTAGGTTCATAGCATTCCTTCCCCCACTCCTCCTAACACTTGATAAAAATAAAACTCAGGCAACCGATTATAGATATTTCCCCCCCCCTTCCAGACATTACATTGAAACTTCAGAAAAAGCGTATTCTAAAGGGGGCCTTAAAGAGCAGGATGAGAGGTTATTCATTACCTCCTGCAAATCGGACTGTGTTAAGTGCCTGGCCCTCAAATAGATCTGATCCTGCAAGAGGGGGAAGGCCTGGGTCCCACAATGGGCTCAGTGTGGCAGCCCCCCTTGCCTGCACAGAATCCCATTGACAGCACTCAAACAATCTTGCCCGCCGACAGACGTTTAGAGGTCTACACTGGCCATGCCACGAGGTTTTTTCCAAGAATAGCTATGGTTATTCATCCTAAATGGCCCAGAAAGTCTGGAGACAGCTCACGTATTTTTGTTGAACATTATGCGTGCAAACATGAACTCACAAGAGTTAGCTGTAGACTTGAGGAGGGAAAGACATTAAGTGGCTAGGTTTGTTCTACCCGTTTAGATCCGTTTTCTCGGAAAAGTGTGAGAATTAGTCTGGCAATATATAACTGTAGTCTGTCCTCTGAAGATTGCAGCAAATGGAAACAATGAGAAGTGCTAAAGCTAAATCCGACCCCTGGGTAAATGACATAATCCTCCCCAGTGCCAAAACGTTGTCTGAGGAATTCCTTGGTTTTACACTAACCTGCTGTAATTCTTTTAGATGTCCCTTAGCTCTCATACCCCTCCCACAGGCATGTGAAACATGACCATTTTACTGGGCTCAAGTGTTGGGACTGCACAGATAGCAAAAAAGAATTTCATAGGGAAAAGGAGCAGGTATATTATGGAACCAAACCAGGACAATTTTTAAATAAAAATAGCTTAAAGGATGTCACTGACTCTTTGTTGTACAAGTCTATGCAGAATGAAAATAGCTGCTCTCCTGACCTTGTTGACCATGGCCAAATTTCACTCCTAGTTCATTTTGCCTCATTATTCTGGGACAGACATCCAGTATTTCACCAACAGGCCTTTCACTTTTCATTTAAAGAAGTGCAATTAGCAGAAAAAGCTCTCTTTGGTTTAAACTCAGCTATAGACTGATCTGCTTGGTACTGCCTTATACTTTCAAACTAATACGCCTCTTTGGGCATATATATCTGCTTCATACAGCAACATCCCAAATGCTATAGTAACAAGTAATTCTAGTAACAGGACACTTAGGAGTTGAATCCAAAGGCAGTTTTCCTGGAGACACTATGAAGAAGACCTGAGTAAGACTCTGAAGTACAGAATAATGCCCTGGCCAAGAGAGGAAGGGAACTCATCACTTCTTCTAAAGAAAAAGGAGAAATCTGACTCTCTCGGCCAACAGGCTTAGAGTGCATCCACAAAATATTCCATAAAGTGTCAATTTTGTGTCTTGAAGAAGTATGTAGAAGGCTTCAGTGGTAGATGCAATAAAGTTTTGTGTAAGGAGTATTATGATCAGCTGAAAAATTCCACAGGCAATAGGGAAGAAAAGTCTCTGATACCTCATGAATATATTAGAGTTCATTAAACAAACCAGCCAGCCCATGGTCAAGGAAGCTACAGTTGATTGTTTGCCTGAATTTCTGAAAGACAATAGACAAGGTCTCTCACCAAAGACTGGAGAAAAAGCTAAACTGCCACGGAGCAAGAGGAAAGGTCTCTCCAGAGAGTAGGAAAAAATACTCAGGTTTCTCAATAGAAGGAGAACATCAAATACTCTGGTAAGAGTCTGGTGCTGGGAGCCATGCTGTTCAACAAATTCCTAAAAATGTTGGAATGGAGGTGGTAGTGAGACAACAAAATTGTTGAGGATTGTAAGAATAAAGGACAACTGGGAAGAACTGCAGAGACATCAGAAGGTACTAACTGAATGAAGAAAATGACAAGATGAAATTCACAGGGAATACAGTCAGGAAAACCAGCCACCACTTGTGTGATATTTACATGGTGGAGGCTTCTGAACAATTCATGACTATGCAGGAAAGATATTTTGAAGTTAAAATAGCTGTATGAAAATGGATCAGTTAAGAAAGGCAGATCATATTACATAAAAAAGTAGGAAAGGGGGAAAGAATAAAATGAAGAACACTCCAGTGCTGCACCTACAAAATGGATATTGCTGTGCAGTTCTGATTCTGCCCCACCTGAGAAGTTATAGGAGACCTAGAAAAGATGTGGAAAAGGCAACAATGGTGATCCATGCTAAGGTACAGGTGTCATGTCAGGGATGATTAGGGAGGCAGATTCTCCAGACCTGACTGCAGGGTGGTATGCTACAGGCTAATGAAATCATTAGTGACAAGAATAATGTAAATAGGGAAGGAAAGATTGCTCATTGTCTTCTAATCCAAGAACTAAAAGCCATCTGAAGATACACACAAGCAGCAGGTTCAAATAAGCAAGAGAAAATACTTTTTCATTCAATGTATTCTTAAGCCATAGGTCTGTGCTACATCCAAAATTACCCGTGTCATTTTGAAGTTCAAATTTATGGAGAAAAATCTACAGGAACCATCTTGGGTCCAGGCAGTCCCTGAGCATGAACAGCTGCAGGCTGGGACAGTCTGTCAGGGAAGCATCACTACATGTTTTCCACTCCTAAAACTCTCCCCCAGACATCTACTGTTGACCAGCGTCAGAGACTAATAGACACCTATATGTGAATTAAAACAAAAAAGCCTCATGTACTAGAGTTGCAGGAGAGTCAGGACTTAATGCTGTGAGGGAGCATCTTAGAAGACATGTAAAAAAAGAGACATAGGAACAGCATATAAAATAATGCATTATTCATGGAACAAAGGCCAAAAAGAAGTTCCTAATCTCTTTCATAACATGAACTCAAGGAGGCATTCAGTCAAAGTTAAGTGTTGACAAAACTCCAAGCTGGCTGAAGAAAACACCTTTCCGCATGATGTGCAAACAGGCTTCAGCATTCACCACAATGGGAAGCTGTGAAGGCCATGAACTTAGCAAGAGTCAAAAATGAACCAAATATTCATGTGGATAAATCATCATTAATGATGATAACTTTGGACGGGACATTAAAATTCACACTTCTGAGGTTAAACCTATCCTTAGAGGCTAACTCTATTGAGGGAGGCAAGTCATCCAACGCCTGCTGATGCAGGATTCTCACACCTTCCCTTCTCATCAGGCAGGAGACAGGCATACATAGCCCCTCAAATCAAATCACAAGCTCTACAATGGGAACAGGTTTGTACCTTTTTCTATTTTTGCACCAGTTGCAGTTTCAAAACTGATTTATTATGTGCTTCTTTCTCTTTTTAATAAGAATTAGTAAGGATATTTACGATGTCTTTATGTCCTTTCTGTTCTTTCGGGAAACTAAGAATGGGAGAGGCATGGAGGCTCCAAATGTATTGTCTGTGACCATTTGCCTTGGCCAGGATCTTGATTTATTGGCCATGTCACCACATCCTTGGTAATAATCATAATAACCAACCTGTGAGAAAGGGATAGAAATGCCCAGCCATATCAAAAAGGAAAACACATGAAAAGCAGGTCAAAGTGATAAAGCATGGAGGTATTACCTGGAGCCTACAAAGCAAGTACAGTTATGGTACTCATAGCAAGGTCTGTAATGGTAACAGAAAACTGCACCAAATGAATCCATCCAATTAACAAAGAGCACACTAAACCAAAAAAAGATAACATAATTAACTTATTGAGTCTGTCACGTATAAGTACAAGCCTGGATTATGATTCCCGGGCAATCAATAAACCCCCCATTCACTAGACTGGGAATGGTGAGAATTATTTTAAAGCAAAACTAACAGGTTAAGTTTACCCACAAACCATTTATTTTCATAAAATTGAAGCCAGTCTAAACGTATATCCCACAGAAACATTTCCAAGTTAGAAATTAAAACAAAATCGATCTCTCCAGAAAGCAGTGCATGAAAAGTCTTTTTTGTCCCAGCAACACTGTATCATTCTGTGAGATGAACTGAAAAAGGAGTTAAAATAAATCCGATTAATATATTTGCATGTGTAAACAATAGAAAAACAGAATACAGTAAACCTAAGCCATGAAAAAAGTTTTCATATTTTAAGGTGTTTCAACAACCACTGTTACCGGTAACAACAGGCGTAATTCACATCTTTTTTTATCCCCACAGAGGTGAAACACTTACAACTGCTAATTTAGTCAATGGCGTGACCTGTTGACCCAAAGCTATCGTATTTCGTTATCCACAAATTGGACACAGTTTGACTCTGTGGCAGGAGACACCTGCATCACCCACACCACCACCATCCAGCCACCACCAAGGGCAGGGCTGGGAGAGTGAGCAAGCAGATGTGGGGGGCGAAAGGAGAAGGACATGGGTAACCCGGAGAGGACATGGCAAAAGCGGGGAGGTGGCTTCCTAGGAAGGACTATGGAAAGACACTTCTGGAGTAAAACACTTCAGTCCTGGTCCTCGTTCCCCACCCTTTCCCAAGTTATCACACTCATTAACTTCATGAAGGTGGCAGGAGGCTTCACTAACATCTGTGAAGTGCCTTAAAATTATGTCATGTTATTAAATGTGCACTTTACATGCCAAAAGGGCTCAAATCCTGCAGCTCTGGCTTGCCCAAATGGTTCAGCCAAAGCCAATGGGAATAATAATATCTGGGTGAGCAGGAAACAATTCTCTTAAGGAATAACACAGATCAAACCCCAGGGCATTTATTGTGAGAAGCAGGGAAAATGTGTATTTTATTCATTTTATGACAACTATTGCACAAAGCTGCCCTCACTTGCTTACCCCCAAGGGGTTATACCCTTTCCAGGGATAGTGGTCCTTGCCATTTGCATCAGCCATTTTAAGTCCCAAGCTCTGTTCTCATCAAAGTTAAAAGAAATTTCACAGGGGCCTCCCACAGCAGCCTCCCTAGCCTGGCCGTCGTTGTTGACATTTAGTGCAATCAATCTTATTTCCATCACTGAAATGAGGAACTGGGTAATCTTCTGTGCACATAGTTACCAAAATAAGCACTTAAAAATGAATATACAAAGGACTTATTTGAAAGCAACACAAAGAGGACTTGAGAGGGTACTGGACTTTATGACCCCAGTAACAGTTAAAGTGGATGGACAAAGGGGTGGGGAGAGACATGAAAGAGTTAAAGAGTTGTAAGGATGGAGTTTTAACAAGTTTTTTGGCATGAAAATTAACATGAAAGGGAGACCCAGAGGACTTCTTTTTTGAATGAAAACCTGTCCTGTGTATGTTTTAAGGCAGGGTTGTGATTCAGTATTTGCCTTAGTCCATCCTGCTGCAGAGAGATGTTTCCCCGCCTCACCCTTCTTGTGCCACTTGCCTCACCACCTCTCTCAGACCAAGATGGCTCTGTGGAATTGATCCAGCTGAAACCCCCCCATTTTTTCTTGGTTTACTTATCAACCAGCTCAGTTCCCAGACCTGTCTTCCTCCAGATATTGGTGGCACAAGATGATGCAGGCGAGGAAGGACCTAAACCACAGATAAACAAGGAAGGGACAGAAAGGGGGAAGGACTGATCTACAGTAACAGATAAACTGATTTACTAGGAATTGCCAGAGAGATCCCTTCCCACTCAAAAAAAAAAAAAAAAAAAAAAAAAAAAAAAAAAAAAAAAAAAAATCCAGCTGTGGATTATTGTGAGCTAGCAATCTCAAAGGGAAAAAAAAGATCCCCAAACAGTAAAATTATGAAATTTCACAATCTTTTTAACTTGCTGGCCTTGATAGCAATTTGTTACACAGCTGTACATATTGCTCCAAAAAGAGCAGCATACAAAATATGTAGAGACTCCCCTGTTCCCACATTCCTAGTTCCCACCTGTTTAAAGGCTGAACAGGATAAGTCCACCTGGATCTATACTACAGTAGTATGACCAAAAACCTACAAGAATAACAAGAAAGTAGGTTTTTAAACAAGTCTCTTACTAACTGTCTGTTTAACCTGGTTCTGGTGGGAATATGCATTTGCGAAGCACTTTGTTCAGCACTGGTCTAAGTCCCCTGTAAAGCTTTGGGCTCCCCTGTGGTCAGCTGCTGAAATATCAGCCCAAGCTCTGAAATGATCATCTCTTTAACTATAGCACAAAAGCAGGAATGCATCAGCAAAACCAAAGCAGATTATTCCCATTCTTAGGGGAGTCAATAAATTTTGGTACATTGAACAGGCTAATGTTAATTGCATACTTAAACGAAACAAAAAATATTATCTCCAGCATATAATAATTTCAGGTCAACAGTTCTATATTAAAAAAACCTGGTTTACAGGTATCTTCTGTTCTGGTGTAGTTGATGAATCTCTCTTTCTCCTTAGCTTGGTTTTCTTTGTTTTTTGCTTGTTTTTAATTTGCCAAACTAGAAAGTTAAAGCATACCACCACAGATCATGTTAAAATATTTCAGAACCAAGCCTGGTATTGAAATTTGAACTAAAAGCCTAATGAAAAGCACGGTATTTTCCAGAACGCTACATGTCCACACACATGCATAGTGACAGGTTGGGGGCATGAATAAGCTCTGATATTTAAAAAAAAATAAAATCATAAAGCTGCTGAAAATTAAAGATGGAAAAACCTTACTAGATCATCTAAACCACCACTCCGCTGCCGCACAAAGATCTCAAGTGCATTCTCTGGCACCGTCCAGACTCTACATCTTTAGTTCAAGCTTGAAATGGTTAAACTGTAATGAAGGCCTTGCTGAAATAAAATAATTTTAATTTAATCTTTTTGTATGTGACTAGGAAGATTTTAGACTCTGCAAAATGAAGATACAAAAGGGGAAAAAGCCACTATGTTAAGTATTTTTCACTGTCTATGGTACATTTCCTTTTTACTTCAGCTTTGTTTCTGGTTTCATTTTCACAGTTCACAGACACTAACTAATCATACAATAAATACACTAGGCTGAAGGGGTTTTTTTGGTAATTTTTGCTGCCAGTTTTTTTAGAGTTTCATGAAAACCACCTGTTGGGTTCAAGAAGATTTTATTTTCACAATCTATATAGGAATCAAATAATTATGCTTTTAAAACATGCTTTTTGCTCTGGCACATTTAAAAAAAGGCCAAAACAGATTCAGACTTGAAGGCTTCCTGTAAACATAATACAGAATTAAGCTCTGTGAATCTAATATCAACAGAATAATGCAGTTAATGATAATATGGCAACTACAACTTATGATTAATCACATCCTTTTTCATTCTTGCAATATTTAACAATCGTTTTCTCCATTTTTTATAACTCCATGGAAAAAAAAGAGATTAAGAGGGTCTTACAGCACTTGAACAATCTTTGAAACCTTGTTATAGCCTTCCATACATTAAATAATGTTTTCATTTCCCATTTACAAAGAAGCTGTGATCACTGACAGCATTACAACTTTTTTGACGCTGCATAAAATTTGTGGGTATCCAAATACCTGTAGTTTGCAAGTTAATATACACATGTTGTTTTGCAGAACTATTGGCAGAACCAGAGTAAAACAGTTTGGAACACCTCAAATACAAGCAATCCGTTTGCATCCAAAGGAGGTAATGCCACATATTTTTCTGACCCTCTACTTCTTTCTTGCTTCCAGCCCTGGGAAGGACATTTAGCATCAGCGAACTTAGACCACTTTATAGCTATTATTGGCCTCGTTTCTCTCTGCTTCTTCCACTACCAAGAAAACCACGGCATTTTTACGAAACATAAGCCAAGTCGGATGAAAACCCTGTAATAATCCCCAGCACCACTGGGTGGTACTAGGTGTCTTCGGGTGGGAAGCCGAGCGGAGCCGGCTGCGGCCGGCAGCGTTTCGCATCCCATACAAACCACACGGGTTTTACGGAATCCACAATTTACTGCAATGGCAGGTCGTTTTAAAGGGCTGTGGATATCCTGCAGATGCCCCCTTGCCGTCCGCCTAAGCTCTCGTTCCTCTCGAGAGGGCAGAGCCTGGCAGTGCCTGGGTACCGCTGCTTTCATGCATGCTTGGTGGTTCCAGCACAGCTGAGACGATCCTCTTCCAAGTTAAAAAAGAAAGTTTTTCTAGACACAAATACCACCTGGAATCCCATAAACAAAGACGTTCTTACATGGTAGTCCCACTGAAACATGCAGCAAGGTAGACACATATGCTTTTATTCACGTTTTTGCAACCTCAGTATCTCCACACATGTAATTGGCATTATTCTTTAATCCCAAAGAAACTCTTTTTTAGGAAGTACGTATCTTACCAAGCCAAATAGCACTACCTTCAGTTACTCTATCCACTGCTGAGTCTGGACAGACAGCTCACCAGCCCTTGCAAGCAGACAGTGTTGGTGTTAGGTTCACAAGCAGAAATACCGAGTAAGCTGTGCTTGGCCCAAGCAGGGTCAATAGGGCTCCACAGGTATTTTTCAGCTTGCAGAAATCTTATTACTAGTGATAGATGAGCTGGAAAAACACAGCTTCCATCTCAAACTCAGCTAGAGCTTGGGACCTGAAGTTAAAAAGGCATCTTTCTACTTCTAACCTGAAGAAATAGTCATAGAGTTATTGGAGAAGGCTAAGCATAAAAGTAATATACAACTTTTCAAGCCCTCTAAAACAGCCAGTGAGTCTTATTACAGCTTATAAAGCTGTGCTGAGTGTCATTAGTTCTTTCCAAAGTAAGTGACTCTAAAATTTTAAACAGACTGAGGACATTTGTCTCAAAATCACATATAATTCTTTCACACCACTGGAGTGGTAAGCGATTTCTATAAGCTTGACTGCACTGTGGCTCAAGTGAAGGGTGTTTTTTTCTGCCAGAAACAGCACACTGTGAAAAAAATGTGAACTATATAAGGAGTGGTTTGTTTAGCAACAGGAAGATGCTGGATTAGCAGCCAGTGAACTGTTGTAAAGATCTGTCCCAGCAGCTCTGTGGCCTCGCCATCTTGATCCATTAACTGCACCAAAGTTTCAGCATCCTCTCTAGCATAGGTCAGTTAGCTGTTGCTTAAAGCACCATCTAATCATGCTGTGCAGGCTTCTGCTTCAGGGCTGAAATTCAGCCTTACAGCTGAAGATAACCCATTCAGGCTTTGGAAGTCTACATGCTTTTGTTCTACTGTGGAATGCATTTGTTTGACTGTAAACCAAGCCAGAAGAAGCACAGAAACCCTGTGACCATCTCACTGAGTTTGGTCTCCTCCTTGTCTCTGGACATTGAGACTGCACACTGCACTTAAAGGAAGCTGATTCTCTGAAAGCCAAGTTGTCTCATACAGCCCCTGCCTGCAACTCCAGCTTGGTCCAAAGACCTTTTTTTCAGTTCTTTCCCCTGAAGCGCCCAGGGTCAGCAGCAGGACTTTCCCTCTTGAGCTGCTATTAGAGCTGGAGCTGGTGAAGTTCCAGCACATGTACTTAAGATGCATTTATGTGATTTGGCTTCTGTGCAATTCCCCCCCTACACATGCACTCTCTGCAAAAAGGGCTGTAATTAATGCTACTCAGTGCACTGTGGATATCTTTCTTTAATTAGCGTTGTTAAATTACATGGCAAAAAGCAATTTCTCCTCTCCTTTCATGTGCATGAAGGGTTCCACAGACAGCAGAACCAGTATCTTCCTGGGAAGCAAACTTTTATGACATCAGACAGGAATTGCACATTCCTTAACGCACCACAGACGGTCTCTGCAGACCCTGTGTGTGACTGGAGGCAGAAGCAAGAGTCTGAGGAGCATTAAATTGCAGTGCCTTTTAGAGCAAGGTCTAGTACACTGTTGATTTCTTTCAGCCCTGTTGCTGGATCACTACTGTCTTGAACAAGGATTACTTTTTGCCCTATTTCTTTCCTCACTGAATTTATTTCCAAATTGTAATTTTGGACAATGTACAAAGGAGTCATTCTCCAGTGTCCAATTAGCATGACAACAGGAGACTTATAACTCGAAATGATGAGTAGGAAATAACTTTTAGGCACATTTTAAGAGTCTATGATCCTAAAACATGATCTCACTAACATATCCCACTTTCCAGGAATGCAGATTTCAGTACTGCATCAATGTTACCGCCTTGCTTGGTACCCGAATAAAATAACTTTCCTGCAAGCATTTAACTACTGAAGCTGGATGTTTTATTACCTTTGTTTCCTTACATCAAACTGATCTTCTCTAAAAGCTATATATCTTTCCCTGGTTTAAAAGTACTGGTTCTGCTCCAGCACATCAAGTCATTTTATTCTGTAACACAACTGTACAGTGCAAGGAAATGATGGGGTGGGGGGGTGTCTTCTCCATCTGGCAGATGATCCTCAGGAGTGGAAAAGAAGATGTGCAGGCTTATGCTATTAAACTTTTTGCCTTCAAATGGAATCCAGCTGTTTGGGATCCACAACATTCTTGTAGTTTAACTGCTCACAGTATGTATACTTTCAATCCCTTTATTTTTGTTTTCTTTAATTTTTGGGCCTGAGATCATAAACGCCTCAGTCTTTCAAATGTGAAGTGCAGCTCTTGGTAATTTGTTCTAATCAACTGCAGTAAGAAATGTCTGCTCCGTAACCTTGAATGCTTTTTCTCTCCCCTGACAACAGAATAGACTTCTTGCAAAAAAATAAACATCTGGTTTGAATTGAACATCAAATTGTAGTTACTTTACATGCCAACTATTAAATTACCTCAAATGCTTTATGTTTGAACATGATTTTTCAAGACAGCTAAATTTTTTAACTGTAGTGCAAATGTACATGTAAAATTACTTTAGAAGGTTAATTCTCTTGAACACACTTTTTTAAAATCATGTGTAGCTTGGTCACTTTTTTTGCTTTCTGTTTACAGAAATTGTTATTCACAAAGGTTTTTATATAACCAAATATGCCTCATCAGATGGTAAGAGGAAGAAAAGCTCTATCTAGAACTCAGGGACTAGATTCTGAACTCTACAACATATGGAGGGATTGTCAAGACTGTCCAGAACCCCTTAAATCAAGCCAGAAAATCACATCGACCAAGATTACAGTCTGTATTTTGATCAGGAAGCTAAATATTCAAATTCATATCTAAGACTTCCCTCATCTGCAAAACCGACCCCCTTTCTTTATCTAGCACTATTTTCTGGTAATGAGTCTTACAGTCTGACTTGTATGGCAGCATTTCAGTTTTACAACTTTACATAAATGTTGCTATTTTCCTTAAACTATCCAGCTCTTGATCCACCACATTTTTGCAAGAGAGACTTTTCTTTTTTTTTTTTCTTCTTTATTTTTGAGTATGGTTTCAGCCCTCTCAGTCACAGGGAATTTTTTAAGATAGAAAACAGTACAATTTGAACTATTGAAAGCAAATTAAAATGAACACAAAATCCACTGTTCTGCTAATGCTTGCAGTTTCTGTATGACTGCAATTGACAGTGTTGCTGAGGCTTCTTTATGCTGCTCCAGGGAGGAAAAAAAAAAAGTGAATATTTTATTCATTGTGAGAGGGCTCTAAAAGGGCATGGAGGAAGTGTAAATGAAAACCATTTTTGTAATCCCTTCAGTATTTCTGCAAAACCCTCCTCCAAAACAAAACAGAGTAACTGCAAGTACAGACCAATACTAACATTGTTTACTTCTTCTTCCCAGACACTGATCAAAGTGAAACTACAAGGAAAATTGACGCAAAAAAAATTAAATTAAAAGCACAGATGACTGCAGCTGGGCAAATTGCTGGCAATTACTGTGGTGACTTCTAAATTGGACATGACCCAGTGTCAGTGGTTGTCCGCGCTTATGTTTTCACCAAAGGTGATTGTAATTGTTGTGATGATAAGATTACTCCAAGGAGGAAGCAGTAGTTATGAAGGTGGTAGATCAGAAGTTTCCATGTTCTTTAGATGGCTATTTATCGTACTGACTGTGGTTTTAGCTATAGTATTTGAATACTAAAACACAGATCAACCTGAAATTCACTGAGAAACAAGATGAAAGCTCGATCATAATAAAAATCTACTGAATGGTTTTAAGTACTGCATGGGAAAAACAGTGACTATGGACAGTAGACAGATAGGAAGAATGGCTTAATTTACCACGTTTTCTGAGACTGATCTGAACAAGCGTAAAAGTCACAAAGCTGAAATCCATCAAAGACTACAAAGAGGACATTTTCATTCGGGGGAAAAAAACCCCTCTAACTAACCAACCCCACTATTGCTAGACATTCAGAGTGTATAGACAATGGATGTATTTGATTTTTCACTTAATGAACTCCCACAGCACATATACTCCAGCGTATGCGATTAGGGGGAAAAAACCTACATGTCTTCAACTAGCAGTTCTGCTTCTAGCTTGGGTTAGAATAACTTCAGTTACTATTTAAATAATGCAAATAGATATGGCTGAAAGTTAAGTCACAGAATCACAAAAGGTGAAGAGGTGAGGTTGGAAGAGACCTCTGAGGTCATCTGGTCCAACCCCCTGCTCAAGCAGGGCCACATAGAGCCAGTTGCCCAGGATGGTGTCTAGACAGTTTCTGACTGTGTCCAGGTGGTTTTGAAGTCAACCTCTCACTAATTCTATTCTTTCACTTCTTTAGTTTGACAAAGTCATTTCGATTTATGTTACTTATTAGCAAAACTTTTCTGACAGAAAACATGGTGAAAGCTATGTGGTTTCTTTAAGTACTTTGAAAGAGGTGATGCTGTTATTTAGGTTCTAGAGGAAAACTGGATCAGGAAGTAACATGAAAATTATTTGCCACAGAAACAACACAATGGCAAGGAAAATATTAAGTGGGGAGGTAAGTCCTGGAGGCAGTGCCCCTTCTCATCAGATGGGCATAGGGCTTTCAGCCTGAGCTGAGAGCTGAAGAAGTGTTCTGGGATCAGATGTGTTGACTAGTATGTGGGTACTCAAACAGACATGCAGACAGTACTGTTTGCACCTGCATATCCTAACAAGTAGATATATTCCCAAATACCTATTCAATTACCTAAGCCAGTTTTAAAAACAGTATTAATTAACTTCCTCCCACTTTCCCCCCAAAATTCATTGGCCTGGTTAATGTTAACAGTAAAAAAACCCGAAGAACCAACAACCTTAAACTAGTTTTCAGCTGAGATGTGTTACTGTTTATTGAAACCTGTGCTGAAGTAAGCCCTAGCTTCCTCAGGCAGCTTCCTTTCAACATAACCCATGAGGGTAGGCAGGCCCTAAGGATCTGAGGCATGTTAACATGTTAAAATGTTTTCCTGTTGAAATAATTTGTGGAAATCTATTCCAGTTGATGTTAAGACATAATTATGGAATAGCATTCAATATCTGAGCAGGATTATTTCATGACTTTGCCACACAGGAGTCTACAGTCAGTCTTCAAACCAAGTATCATCTACTGAACTGGACATGCCTTGAGCAACAGGGAGTTTGAAACCTAATAAAGCAATTTTTTTCTATGTCTATGAAAGTGGTTGGAAACTGAAAATTAATAATTTCAGAATAAATATACTTCCAAATTTTATGGAGACATATAAACTCATTCACCAAGTCAAATAAGGATGTTTGGACAAAGGCGAGAAAGAGATAAGTGTGCTTTCATATTGGGAAAGGGGATCCAAGTAAAACAGGGAGAAGAGGGTCAAAGAAAACTAGCTGCCCTAGAAATGCCCCACAGTTTTCAGGAAGAACCATTTACAGTGAGAAAAGGCCTGGAGTCATGGATGTTGCAGACTTCTAGGGAAACTCAGGCAGAGAATACATGTGCCGAGTTTTTTTGTGTCATCCAGTTTTATACATACATTAAAAAATTAATGACTAGCTTGTTTATAATCCTAATATATGAAGTCTGTAATTATGTGCGACAACATCAAAATTCTGAGGAGGTAAATTGTGCATCACCAAGGATGAACTTGTGAGGAAATATGCTTGAACCAAGACTTTTCAAGGGGCTTAAATGATTTGTAAGCCTCACATTTTTTAAGAAGGAAGAAGAAGAGAGAAGCTGTGCTTAGGAAATGGGTCAAAGTTACCATGAGAAAATCTGTCAGCAGAGATGCTGGGAGTCTTCAAAATATAATTAATTTGTTTTTTTTCTGCAATACAACATAAAAGGTTAATGAACACTCAGCCAGAAAGAACACTGTGAGGGCTCTAACAGATGTGTGGGAACAGTGTCAGTAGCAGGGAGTTAAGACAAAGTAGAAGGAAAACAGAGAAAAATGGGTGAACATAAAAAGTGAAGGAAAGAGAAAGAAGGAAAAACCAAAAATTATACAAAGACAAAAATAGCACAAGGGTTGCATTTTAAGAAATGTATGTATGTTTGTGCTCCCTTCTCTGTATCCCTAGTTCCAAAAATTCAGCTACTATTTTGGACATCCAGTACGGCTTTGTCTTTCAGTCAGATTCTCTGGCCTTACAGAGTCTGTAGGGGTTTTGGCTCTTATGAATCTCTGACTCAGTAGAAAAGACGGGAGGTTTGAAGAGGACGGGTACATGCAGAAAGTCTGCATAGTGCCTGCAGTGAGTAGCCCAACTGTTTAAATGGATGATTAAATAACTGCGTGCCTTGAGCTCTTCTCAGAGCTGAGCCCGCCAGGTTCTCTAGGGGTACACACCACCACCAGTTGAACTCTCAGTCTAGGAAACTCCTTCTCCAGAGGCCAAATCTTCCCCCAAGACCTCTTCTACGAATCCAGGCAGGTCAGCCACAGCAGGGGATTGCTCCACACCTCTGCACACTCCACATGGGACCTCCAGCAAGACCAGAGGAAGAAGATCTCATTCACTCTGGAAAAGCACCTACAGGACTCAACTACCTTCCTGTTTTGTGGCTGAAATAAGAACTGAGTTTAATCCTATGTACCTGCCCACATATCGCCATCGCTCTTATAAGTAGAAGAGCAACTCCATGCAAGGTCGACCTACATTTGCTAAAAATTATCCTGCAACATCCAGCCAACACCCACATTACCTTGATGGGAGCTTACACATACACCTCATTCAGCAGTGCAAGTTTCCCATGACTTTCAGCAGCTTTTAAAGAAATTACTTTTATTTCCAAGAAATGTGATATGTGCCATTACTTGTGATTTAACAGCATCAACCCACAGCCGTAAGCTCATGCCAGGTGCCTGGCAGAGTGAGTGCGATGTACTGCAACACATGCAGGGAAAAACAGAGAAGCAGCAATGCTGTTTGGCAAAGGTGGAACTTGGCTGTGGTGCGTCTCCTTCCAGCTGTCCCAGAGCCAGGAAGAGTCTGTGATCCTATTTAAAGTGCTTTTAGACCTGCTTACTGCTGAACAATGAGACTTTACTGCTGGAGGTAGCAGCCTACAGTCTGGATGGGCCCTTTTTTTTCAAGAAAAATCCTGTCACTAGTGATCTCTGACTACTCAGTGCACAGGCGGGCAAGGGGGGTTGTGGCATGGGGAGAGTGTTGAAACACTCTACTCCTTTCTTCTAAAAAAACCCCAAGCAAACAGGGAGCTCTATCTCCTGGCTGTTAGACAGGGATGTAAGAGTGGAAAAATTCAGCAGGCCAAAACAACCCCATGAGCACTTCTGGCCTTGAATTTTCATAACCCAGTCAAAGGTTCTGCATGCTGCAACCTTTTTTCCTCACCAAGCCCTTGTTTGGCCGTCATCCTGTTGTCACTGCAGCTTTGTCTCCAGGCAAAGTCTCCCTCTCTTTTTTTCCCCATCCCTGCCAACTCGCTACACAAATGGTCTTGAAGCTACAGTTTGTTCTCTGGGCTTCTTGCCCACACATGGCTGTGGTGGAAACCTCGATGTCCTCAAGCCTTCCCACTCTCCTTGCAGCTGCTCCCCTCTGGAAGGCAGAGGAAGGTTGTCCTTTGTGTCCCATCCAGTTAGGAGAAGTGCTTTCACACAGGGAAGGACTCCAAGATCTGAGCATGAGGAACTGCTGTGTATGGAAAGCAGCAGCAACAGCAAGGAGCAAGGCACCCTGGAGGCAGGCTGCAAGTTAGAGAATCACCTGTGATATTGAACAACCAGTTTGAGCAAACCAAACCAAACTACTCCTAGTGCACTGAAGGTCTAAAATTTAACCTACTTAGGTAGGTCCTTGGTGTATAGACCTACCACATAAGAATCCCAAACATCATAACAGCTAAATGTTTGCATTTATCCTCCCTTCCCTGATGACTGCTTTATCTGTTCACCTTTTAGAGCGGGATGTCATTTGATTACAGATCTGTTGTTTGCTTAGGAGAGCTGACTATTCCTATTACTCGTGCATTGTCATTCACAGATGTAAATAAACACCCCAGTGATCTTGCCAAGGAGCAGCAAGGAGCGGCAATATATACTACCAGTAGTGCTGTTACCCAGCATGTGCTGGATGGACAGATGGAAGGGATGAGCATCCACCAGCAAACAGGACTATTATTTTAACAGCATTCTGGCTTGTGCTAGCTTAACCTTACTGGGAAATTACAGTTTGTTTTCCTTCCCCAGCTTTGGTCAGCACACCAACAAACAAGGGAGTCGCAGATCTACACAAGCACAGGGAACCTTGAAATCCACACGGTATTTTAAAGAAATATGTGAAAAAAATATTCAGAACAAGTGTGTGTTAACTTGCAACAAGAACACTCATACCGAAACTGCAGTCCACTGGGGATATTTTCATCCTATGAAATAGCTTTTGAAAGAAAACCATTTCCCACACAATGTTTTCTAGTCCTTTGTTCTTCATCCCCTCCCGTTTTATTGCTGCTTGAGATAGCCCTTGTCAGAAGAATCTAGACAGACTTCAAGAGGTGCCAAATTACAGAGACCTCAGGTTTTTCACAGTTAGTTGTTCCTTTCACTGCTGGACTGTTCTAAAGCAAATGAGATTGAATTAATATGTTTTTACTGTATCTGTTCCTCTCCTCTGCTGTTTCCCATGGCCTAGCAGAGGAAGTCTGATTGCCAAGTGTTTTCTCATTTTGTTTAATCTGATACAAAAGGTCACCTCAAGTATCCTTTTGGTATTTGCTCTAGAGCCGAGTATAATAGGTGGCAGCCCCAAGAAGAATGCATGTTGCTAAACTTCAGAAATGTTTGAGTTTTTAGATACAAACAGATGTTTCCTTTTGGTAGCTTCATTTCCCGTGTGATATTCCAAGAAGTATAATGGCCGCAGCCAAATCACAGATGAACATTTTCCAGAAATTAATTAGTTTCACACACTGTGTCACAAATGATGAGAATATAACTTCACAGTTACGTGAAAGAGATCAATAACTGAATTGTTTAATCAGACTCCTGTTTAAATAGACGACCAATTCTTCTTAATATCCACAGCTAATTTTTGCAGCGGAAGCAGGAAAACAGAAAGTTTGGCTCATGTTCAGGTCTGATGTAGATCCACTGAAATTAGCAAAAACTGGGCTGCCTTGGGATCCATTGTAGTACAGCAGTTTGGCATAATGTATTTACACTGATAAATAATTCTAGGAATAACAATTTAATCCAGAGGATTAGTAAACAGCTGTGGTTTTATGCTGTAATTCTGTAGTCTAAGTTTGTTAGTAATATATAATAAACATAGTTTTAGTTACATCCCTACTCTTCTCCAAAACAATCCCTTTTGCAAAGTGGTATTTAACTTCATGTAGTTTTAAATGGATGGTTAATAAAGTCTTCCCGGATATATTGAGAGGGCTTCTGTCCCCTCAGGAAAATACATGCCATTCCGACCTTTTCAGATGCAAAGTATTTGCTCTTTGGAAGTTTATATTTATGGGTCAGGCATAATGACTTTGCATGGAAAAGATGAGTCAGAAAAACATCACTTACTTTTTTAGAAGAGTAAGTTGAGAATTTGAGGACACGAAAAGAGCAGAGGAATTATGAAACAAAGATTGTTTAAAGTGTTTCAGCATTAGGGTTAAGCAGATAAAGCATTGATTCTAACTCTTGACTTCAAAACACAGAGGTCATTACATCAGTTTCAGCAGCTCTGCTGTAATGACCCAGTTGCCGTAATCCTGACGTTTAAAAACCTAATAAGGCAAAGAAAGAGGGGACATGGATGGGGCCTATTATACAGCAGGAAACAAAGAAAACAAGAAGCAAAAAAACCCTCCAAAGGCTTCTGAGAAATGCAGGCTAATCCCAGCAGCACACAGAAGGGTGGCATGGGAGAGAGCGACCACTCTGCAGGGCAGCTCCCTTGGGGACCAGAAAGAGAAAGCTGCCTGAAATGAGATTAGTGTCTTTGAGAAGAATTATACCAGTTTCGGAATTCCTCTGTATAATGTATGAATTGTTCTTGGTTTGAATATTCAGATTAATGAACAAAAATTCAGTTTCTGACTGTTCCTGTCTGATTCTGACCACTTTAGGTTCAAAGGGCACTGTCTGAAAAACAGGCAGCTACACAAGCTCTTTGATGTGAAAACATACACAGGTGATAAAAGCTCTACCACTGGCCCGTATGTCAGGATTTTGACTTGTGGTGGATTGACCCTGGCTGGACGCCAGGTGCCCACCAAAGCCATTCTATCACTTCCCCCTCCTCAGCTGGACAGGGGAGAGAAAATATAACAAAGGGCTCGTGGGTCGAGATAAAGACAGGAGAGATCACTCACCAATTACCGTCACAGGCAAAACAGACTCAGCTTGGGGAAAATTAACTCAATTTATTACCAATCAACCAGAGCAGGGTAATGAGAAATAAAACCAAATCTCAAAACACCTTCCCTCCACCCCTCCCTTCTTCCCGGGCACAACTTCACTCCCGGATTCTCTACCTACCCTCCGGCAGCAGCGCAGGGGGACGGGAAATGGGGTTTATGGTCAGTTCATCACACCTTGTCTCTGCCGCTCCTTCCTCCTCAGGGGCAGGACTCCTCACACTCTTCCCCTGCTCCAGCGTGGGGTCCCTCCCACAGGAGACAGTCCTCCATGAACTGCTCCAAAGTGGGCCCTTCCCACGGGCTGCAGTTCTTCACGAACTGCTCCAGCATGGGTCGCTTCCACGGCGTGCAGTCCCAATACATACCTCCTTCTGTAAAGAAACTTAAGAAACTAGTTTCAGCCAAACCAGAAAGATCACAAACGCAGAAGGGAGAAGTCTGACAGCTTTTCCCCTCTCAGGAGAGACGCAGCAGTCTTTCTGAAGAATCAGACCAAATTCGACATCACTGGGGCTGTCTGCCTGGTTTATCATCAGCTGAGTGGTAAAGCTTTAGGCAAGAAACACATTTTCTAAACCCATAATCTTTCTTGTTCTTTGTCAATACTTGATAAAAACAATATGCAATACATGTACTGGCTGCTTTGGAGAGAAATGCAACCTGGGTGTCTACAGTAGTCAGGACCACCTCAAAACACAATGCAAGAGGTACAAAACTTGACACCTTATTACAGATCACAAAGAGAAACAAAAGGCAGCTAAGCATGATAAGGGATAAACAAGGATGATAACACATTAATTCGGACAGCTATCCGTGTAGTGACCACAATGTTGAACTTGAATGCCTCCTGAAGTCTATATTTTGCATATTTTCTAAGGCATCATATTTTCTAAGCACCTGCAGCTTCTCAGACACATTGGATGCTCAGCATCCTTACACACGTTCCAGTCATTCTTGCTGTATCAACCCAAAAGCCTCTAGCCAGCTGGAGAAGGAAAATAGAACAGGGAAGAAGACAAAGAACATTTTGGGGAAAAAAAATCACAATAAAATAACTGGTAAGTCCTAAAGGTATAAAATCAGTTCTAGCGATGTTTTGCACATGCCCAAATTTTTGTAGAGTTCCCAATCTGAACAGCCAAATGATTATTCCAGTGCATACACGTTTGGGTCCTGCCACTACTGTCACTACTGGTAGACTTTGGCAACTGTAGCGTATTTGCAAAGCTCTAATCCCTCAGTTATTTACCACGGCAAAAAAACCCACAAATCTGGTTGTTAGAGTTTGGTTGTGTTTGAAAGGCTGTGAAAACTGTCAGGTCTCCTGTTTCATAAGCAATTGCATACCTCAAGGCCTAGGAGCTCATAGATTAAGATGATTTTCTACCATGGTCTAAGTGAAAAGGCTAAAAGTAAAAAGCTGTAAGTGAGAATGGCAGCAGTTTTCCAGGTACAGTTGTGCTAATTGGAATGGTAGGCGATTTTAGCAGGTTGGATAAAAACGTATGATCAGACTGAAGTTCAGGAACGCCTCAGGTGCACTTGCAAGTGCAAATGTAAACAACAAATGATTCCAAAATCCAAGTAGGTCTGTATCATTACAAGCTAACAGTTTGGAATTCATTAGTATTTTCCGCCTGGGACATATTCTAAATACCTCTAAAAAATATATATATGAGAGACTATTTTAACCAAATAAAGTGTACCCAGTTGCACATTACAGACACCTCAAAGAGCTGTTAACACCTTCAGCAAACTGCCAGTTACTTCAGCCTGTGCTGACTTCAGTTTTACAGGGGAAAAGTAAGGAGGTTTTGTCTCCAAAAATGTCAGGTTTTTGATACTGCCTTTAGTGTGAAACCTATTTATAGCTCTCCAGGTACAAAATCAGCTTAGGTCAATATATATTTTATAGAATAAATGAAACTCTTAGCCATTCCAGTGAAAAAGATGCTGACCCTGAATCTCTTTTCCATTTGAGCCACAAAAATGGAAGGAAGGGATGTCTTTAGTTCCCACTGGACCTCTGCAGTCTCAGGTTCTTAGGGATACATCCTGGTAGGAAAACCAGAAGCCTCTGCATTTTCCTTTGTGCCAGCAGAATAGTATCAGTGGGATCCCAATGAATCATTCCAATCAAAAATTGTTCCCGAATAAAATAACTTCCATTTAAACAGGATTTATTTCAAGTTCATGTACTCCTTCCTTCTCTTTCTAAGAGCAGATTCTATTTTAAAATAAATGGCTGTTATCTCTTATTTCAAATCGGATAAAACAAACCCAAACAAACTCCCATTATACAGAAATTAAAAAATGAAATAAGAAAAATCAAATAACTGAATGGATACCAGGCTGAACAAAATGTCCCTTATCTGTTGGAGAAAACCCTGTGGCAATGAGTAAGATGCTGGAAGAAGGTAGTGCTGCACCACTAAGAGCAGTTAGGTGGAAGGCACAAGCAGAACTGTACAGCAAGGATCCCAGCTCCTGCACCAGGCTTACGGGAACTACTGGCAAGTTCCAGTTTTGTTGGCACATTTACTACTTTATTCATTTTCATATTGAACTCAGTGAGTACAGTTAGCTCTGAGTTACTTCTGCCACGCTTACATTATAAAGTTGCAACAGGTTGTAGAGTTCTATAGTGTCAAAACCTAATGCAGGAGCACTGCTGGGAGAAAGAAAAACTGAAGGTTTTGACAAAATATTTTAAATAGTAAGTAAATCTTTTTAGGCATCAAGAGGAAGTGGAGAAGTTTTGTTTGAGGGAAAATGAGTTAATTGGGTCCTTATGATAATGTCATCAACAGAGAAACAGTTGGTGTTTAGTCTGGCATCTTTAGGTTTCAGAGTTAACAATTTACTACAATGATCATGAAAGATTCCCCCTCTTCAGTAATTATCAGCTGAGAAAGACATTTCCATGCTAGTTAACACTTGGGTTCATCTCTCTAAACTGATCAGATCTGAGAACTAAATATTTTTTTTCTTTTTTAAGATGAATCTTAGAGCACAGTTCTGCAATACAATTAATTCCATTGCCACAGACATATTATCGATGGGTACCTATATTAAGACTCTTGAAATCTTTTCACTCTCACGCAGTGAAAACAGAAGAAGGATCAAGCTGTTGCTGCAAGAAACTGGCATGCTAAAACATCTGCTGTATGTATTGAGCAACGCTCCAAATTGTCTCATAAGTCTAACATATGATCCTTGCCTTGCAGTATACTTGTTCAAGATTTAGATCATGACATAGTAGTGGCAAATAAACCATGTTACCCTTCAGTCATAAACAAAACAAATATTTTTTTTTCTGAAACCATGCTTTTCCTGAGTGTGTTCCTCTAGAGTAAAATTATTTCTGACCTTTCCTCTGATAGGTATCACCACTGAGAATTCTCCCTTATTTCAAATTGTTTTACAGTAGTCAGATGGGGCTGCTACAGCACTAAGTAACTTCAGTATTTAAACTGAATTTTAACTTCAATATTTAAATATTAAGCAACATGGGAGGAAAATTAATATCAATGGGACAATGATAGATGTGTCAATGGTACAATGACAGCTGAAGCTAAAGATTGTACTAGAACATGGATTTTAACATATAAAAAGAGGTCTTTCTCACTGTTAGGATGAACTACAGCAGTGTAACAGTGAATCCCTTAGTTTAAAAGTGACAGCACAGACATCATTTCAGTGAATTTTTCTGGATCTAGATAGGCTACATGCATATCCTCATGTAATATAATTTGTTAACATAATGCCAATCTTTGCTCTTATTGGCAAGGAATTAAATAAGAGAGTCGTGTAATTATTTACAACCTTCCTACTTTCTTCATGTTCCAAGGAAAGAGAATTCCTTTCTTGACTTAAAACTGGCATTCACGTTTATTTTAAAGACAACATCCCTGAAATATTTGTCCCTTATGAGATAAATCAGTCTCTCAATGAGATGATTTTTATCTATTATATGTATCCAAGCCTTCTTCAAATATTCAAATGACTTCTAAATATTTACTACAACCAAACAAACATATACTAAACTAATGACAACGAAACAAATTACACATGTGAGAAGTTAAATGAACCAGGAAAATTCTGGTTCACAGGATTTTTGCCAAGGACCTCACAAAACGCTTATCTGCTCTATTTCCTTGAAATTCATATCTCATAATCAAGTTTTTTTCTAGTCTCACATGGCAAAATAAAATGAACTAGGCTAGACTAGACTGATGCATAAGGTGCTATATTATAGTAATACATTTTCCATAGCTAGAAGGCACAGCTGTGGCCCTGCATGAATGTTTTGTTAGTCGTTCATTCTCACAAGATTATAAAAAATAGAACGCTCACTTCACAACCTCTGAGCAGTTGCTATATTACAAAGTGGTATCCATATGTTGACTGACAGATTGCTCTAATGTTTGTTCACATTCTCTCTCGGTACAGGTTCCACATGGCTGGATCTCCGAAGAGCGGTAAAGTATTTTGAAATAATGAATGTACAAAAAATTGAAATATTTTGAAAAAAAAAAATTAAACGTGATTTGAGAATATGTTTGTCTGAACATTAAAAAAAACTTTGCTAAAGTAAGGAATAGGATTACACCTATCTATCTGAAATCAAGAGACACCATTTAATGTATTAGCTAAGGACTGCTCTGCCTGGCAGCAACTTCACATGGGCTTTGCAATGAAAATACAGGTAATACTTTAGTAAGAATTAATACTTTAAACAGTACCCCAATTTTCTTTGTAGCACTCAATAGCTTTTAAGATTTATTTACGTGGGGACCTCCCCATCCCTGGACAAAATAGTTTATTTCTATGACATAAGATTATTACACATAGATTATCAAATTAAAAATAAATGTACCTTTAAAAATCCAACAACAAATGAGATATGCATCACACTATAAATAGTGATAAATTCTCTTCAAAGTGTCAGGATCTTCTTTGTTTGTAAATATCTCTATTATGTTTTTAGGTAGTTTTCTTCCAGCTATTTATTCATACTGTATTATTAATTTTAATTCTTACAGCCTTGTTGGTAAAAACAAATGAGATATAGATTTATTTAAAAAAAAACATATCAAGGAGCATCTACATAAATAAACTCATGTACAATGATATTAAGGTAAATATTTGTGTTTAAAGACAATTGACTATTTTTCTATGGGAATTTGATTTCTATGGGAATTAAAGCATGCTCTTGAGAAAACTCAACTTTCTATGGAGAAAAACACAACAGCAGTATTCGGACAGGCTGCCAAAACTGTGCTATATTTAGCATGGAGCAAAAAGAACAAATCCAGCGTCCAGCACACACATGGTTTCCTTACATTTAGTCCCCACTTAACAAATATCAGATTATAGATCAATGTTTATATAGCAACTCATCTCAAAAGAGTTGCCCAGATGAAAAATCAAGTACATCACTGTGTACACATAATTTGGCTGATTTGATTTTAAAAATAATTTTTTAAACCAAAGCTTCACTTGTGGACCTCACACAACATATGCACACCCTTGGTGGCCAGAGAAACATGAATTATTGTCAGCAGCCAGGTTTTTGGAAATGAAGTAGTATTTCTCTTGCTCACTAAAGGAGTTTTCTGCAAATACATACACTGTCATGAAAACAAATGATTTTTTGTGGACTCATCCACTACAATCCAAATGTCAGTTTACTAGTTAAATAAATATCCTTATGGAACTGGAGTAGACTCTTTTTTTCCTCCCAATTCCTCATGTTCCAAATCTCTCTCAGTAAAGAGCAGAAAGGAAAAGGCACAAGAGACATATATAATTTACCATGTGCCTTCTTGTAAGGGTAATAACATGGTTCAAATGATGACAGTATTTTAAAATGTGGCATTTGCAGTGCATTGTGAAAACTAAAGATAGCACTGCATAGAGAAATCAGTACTTTTATAAATCCAACTGTGTTAACACAGGCTCTGATAGTCAAGCGGTGCTTTTCAACAAGGGTTTTTCATGCACACATAGACCTTTACTGACACCATTACAGCCCTGTTCTCTTCAGATTATTTCTCTCTAGCCCTGTGTAACATCCATGTTTCTAGGATCTCATAGAGAAGTTTTAAGCATTTTCAGTTTTGCAGCTCATTAATGATTTTCTAGTAAAGGTATATCCTCTACATAGGATTTTTATCTAACGTAAACAGTACAGATTTTCTTAGACTGCGGACAAACTGGATGTCAAGACTACTTGAGATTGTTTAAGCAGCTTCCCATCTTTGTCTTTTCCTGCCTCTGCACTGCACCCCCATATTTTGCCACTTCCAATACTTGTGCGAGTTGAACAGAACCAAAGAAACTGAGCTGGCTGAAAAATAGGGGAGAGGGGAGGTACTAGGAAAGGTTATTTTCCAGGAGGATCAATTTTGCAGTTCACCTTCCAGCTGCACAAACAACTGTGCCAGCTGGCTGCAGCAAAGGGTCAGGGGCTGGGGTGGGGAACAGGAGGTGGGCAGAGGCTGCCGGACCAAGCACTGCCGCCACCAGGGAAGCCCTGGTACCTTTTGCAGACCCCCCAGCAGTAGGCCACTTAATTTGATGGGACAATATTTTGGTGATTTTTCAGTCTTTGATAGATAACATGCTTGGTAATTACTCAGCAGGAGAACAGCGCTCAGTTCACTCTTCCCCAAGCTGCGTGGATTCCAGGAGAGGACAGGGCAGTAAAACTCTACTTCTGCTAGAAGGACAAACATTTTGAGCACAAATTGATGGCAGATTCATCCATTTAGAAAGGGCTGTTTTTACAGTCATTCTTTAGAAAGACATTTACTTTAAAAAAGACCCGAATACATATCAATACTTTACTATTGGTAAATTGAATGTCACTGACATTTCTTTCCTCAACCACCTGCCAGTACAGCTTCCCCCTGCCCCGGCAAAGAAGCTGCAAGTAACAGCTGCACACAAAGGCTAAGTATTCCTACAGTTACAGAACTTGTGACTTTTAAGAAGTCACCAACTTCATTCTGTTAACCATCTTTTGTTGTTGTTGTGTAGATCTATGTATCTACTTCTCCTAGGCTGGAACAGAGCCATTTACATTTCTTTTTAGCAATTCTCCAGAAGTTTGTATAAATTCAAAAAGAATCAGTGAATTCTTAATTAGAACAACATGTATATGTTCAACATGATATATTGATACCATTAGCCTGGTAATGCTGAAAAACCTCTGAATTGTAACTTCCAATGAGCATAAAATATTTGTATTATCCCAAACAATCATTATTTCTTATTCAGCTTATAAAGGGTCATTAGTTCACAGCACCTTATTAGTCTACCTTGGTACAGTGGTCTACCTGTTTGGGACAGTGGTCTACCTGTTTCAGAACCGACGATTTTAATTATTTTAGTGTTTGTACTATCCAAACATATCACAACCAAAATAGAAAACATAATGTGTGGTGAAAAGACATGACAGATCGAACGATGAGGCACCCTCTGCAGTCCTAAGAAACAGCAGTGCTAGTAATATGAAGAAGTTACAGCCAGTCTATGATTGAAGTGATGCATTATGAGATACAATCTAAGACAGCAATTTTCTTTCAGCAAATGGATTTATTGACATAATTGATTATAACCATGTACAGCATCTATGCATCTCCCATTGGAAGAATATCCAGTGATAGAGCTAATGTTAGTGTGATACACAGCTTTACTCAATAATCCCCACTGCATTTCTAACAACAAACAGTGGTGTATTCCACAGTCAATCGTAAGTGGCCAAAAGCACCCAGGTGTCCAAAAGAACAGAAATTTAAGATTCTTAACAAAAAATAAAACCTGATCCTGCATTCCTTCAGTTTTAATTCCATTCATCATTGTGTCTATAAGAGTTACAAATTTTAATCTATACACTGACAATCAAGTTTGGCCCCTGATAATCATGAAAACTACTGCCTGTCAACATGAAATCCCAAAGGACTCACTGCTACTCACTCAAGAATCAAGACTTTGATTTTTTTCTACATTTAAAAGGCAAAGATTAAGGCAAACGACCTCTACAGTCTCTCCTTTTCTCCCATTTGAATTTAGAGATTGAACAAAATTCCCTCAGAACATAAAGTCTTTTCTCTCCATTCAATCACTGAACTCCAATTGAAGGTACCAGTTACTATGGTGTCTTTTGCAAACACTTGCTCATCTGAAGGAAGGAAAAAAAAAGGGGGGGGGGGAGAAGGAAAAAAAAACCCAAATCGCTTACTTGCAATTATGATAATAAACAACTTGTAGCCATGAACACCTCAGGTAAGCACTGAATGCATGATATTGAGACGAATGTCTCCATAGTCCACTAACACTTCCTTCAAGCTATTCAGTTCCACAAGAGTTCATCTGAGGTTGCACATTAAATTCAAAGCAGCAGAAGTAGTATCAATGGTCTCAACAATTTACCAAACTCCATCTAAAACATTTGCATTTAAAGTGTAACCCCAGTTTGGACCTTTTTAATTAGCTCATTTCCAGGCCACACAGAGAGAATTATTAATGTAAACTAAACCACCATATTTCATAGTAACAGAACCACATTCTGTAAATATTTAGGAAAGTAAAAGTCTGAGAAAGTAGAGAGCAACTGATCATAAAATGATTAGCATTGCTCTAAAACCAAAAGCAAAATTCAAATTAAAAAAAAAAAACAAAACAAAACCAACTCAAACATCATATACTACTGCAAAAGGGTTTAACTTTAGCATTACTCACTCAGCTACACAAAACACAGAATCTAGATTAATATACCAAAATGTTTTATTTCACAGTGAGGTACATAAAGCTTCTAACTTTAGTAGGCTAAGGCTAAGAGAGAATTGCCTGTTAGGATAAAGACTGTTTCACATTCCTGAAATATTCTCACCTATTATTGTTTCTGAAGAAAGGCACCAATATTATTTATCCATCAACAGTTCACCTCTGCATCCACCCATTTAGAAATGAAGATGGATTACGTGAGGGTCAGTGACATACTGACCATCATGGACACAGACAACTACAGCACACGTTAATGTGTACAAGTACCAAGCAGTATTTATTCCAAACCAATTTAAAAATAGCTCATTTGTAAACATATTACAAAACTCTGTTAGTTTTTTCCTAGTGGTGTCAGCAATATATTCCTGTAAAACTAACCAGCTGCACTGTTTCCCATTTACAAAAAAGTATGGAAACACACTCACGCACGTTAAATCGCCTCACATTCAGTTTGACTTAAAATGGCACAGCCTTCAAACTGTCCAGCGCAAAACATACATTTCCAGCCCTCTAGACGACTCGCAGGTTGCACCCATTTCAACAGTAACACTAAGAGACAACCCTCAGTCCAAATTTTTGACGAGGAAGGGCTGGTGCCTTGAAAAGGTCTGTTCAAAGCATCCTCGCGCAGGGCCGGGCCGCTCACTCTAACTGTTGTTCCCTGCTGCAGTCTGAGAAAACCACCTGCAAGATACCACGCTTAAATTCACGGCTCTGAGTTCGCGTAAGGGAGGCACCAGCTGCTGTTTGCAGTAGCTCCCGCCGTTTTGCTCTCCTCATGGCAAGGAACGGTTCCCGCCAGTCGGGGCTTTCGCTGGGGCTAGCGACGATTTCTGAGAAAACAGTGACCTCCTCGCAAAGGTGACCGAGCAAGCCCGTCTCACAGATGGCATCGGCCCCGTCCTGCAGTAAAGGGCGGCTGAAGGCAGCCACTGCACCACAGCTCCCTCCGCCGCGGGGGGGGGGGGGGCCGCGACCCGGCGGGGCCCCGCGCCAGCCCCTCACAGACCAACGGCCGCCTCCCCTCGCCGCGCTGACTACAGCTCCCAGCGGGCCTCGCCGCAGGGCGGCGCCCGCCTCCCCCGCGGGGCCTGCCGGGAGCTGTAGTTTGGCGGGCTCAGTCGGCGAACCGCTGCAGCAGGTGGTCGTCGCCGTGGCGGCCGCCGCCGCCGCTGTCCATGAAGCGCTCGCAGGGGAACTCGATGAGGTCGGCCTCGCTGAGGGCGCAGGCGGCGCCGCGGGGCGGCCGGTGCGACTGGAAGCCCGAGAAGTCGGCGGAGACGCCGGTGCCCATGGAGCGGAGGGGCCGGCGGGTGGAGTAGAGCTGGCGGACGTGGACGGGGGCCGCCTTCCGCCGCCGCCGCCCCAGCACCTTCTTCCGCAGCAGGCGGGAGGCCCAGGCGGCCAGCGCCGCGAAGAGCAGCAGGGCGTTCACCGCCAGCAGCACCAGGACGAGGAGCTGCTGGTCGGGGCCGCGGGGCCCGCCCGCCGCCGCGCCGCCCTCGGGCAGGGTGACCAGCCCGGCGCAGTGGTCCCGCGGCGCCACCGGGCACACGCGGCCGCCGAGGACGCCCTCGACGCAGACGAGGTAGGGGGTGTCCGGGCGGAGCTCCCGCAGGGTGGCGGCCGGCTCCCCGCGCTCCGGCAGGTAGACGAAGCGCTGGAACTTGACGGCGGCCCCGAAGCGGTCGAAGAGGAGGCGGAACCGCGCCGGCCCCAGCAAGCGGGGGCTGCGGTGCGGCCGCACGGCCCAGCGCACCGTCACCGAGCTGGAGCCCACCGCCTCCACCGACAGGTTGCAGAGGAACAGCTTGTTGAAGTCGCACGGGTCGGACACCAGCGGCGGGACCCCGGCGGCCGGCGCCGAGCGGGGCTTGCCGGCCCGCCGGGGCCACGCCGCGCTGGGCGGCGCCGGCCCGGAGACCGCCGGGCGGGCGGGCAGCGGCGGCGTGGGGCTGGGCGCCGCCGCCGCGCCCTCGGGCGCCCCCAGCAGGCGGGCGGTGGGAGGCGGACGGCGGCGGCGGCCCCGGCGGCCCGCGGGGCAGCTCAGCGCCGCCGCTGCTGTTGCTGCCGAGCCCCTCGGCGGCCGGCGGCGGCCGGCGTTGCTCCTCGGCCGCCGGCGGGGGGGACGCGGAGGGGGGAGAGGCACCGTCGTGGCAGGCGCCGCCGTCTTGCGGCGGCGGCAGCTGGGCGTCCTGCAGGTAGTCGAGGGTACTTGCCGGCCAGGGTGGGTGGCAGGCGGCACTGCACGAAGACGGTGAGCAGGGCGGCCCTGGGAGTGCCAGGCCCCCAGCCAGTGCTTGAGGCCGCGGAGGCGGCAGTCGCAGCTCCAGGCGTTCCCCTCCAGCTCCAGGCGGTAGAGGGCCGGACTGGAGGCAAAGAGCTCGCCGGGGAGGGTGGCCAGCGCGTTGTCTCGCAGGCTGAGCTCCCGCAAGCGGCTGAGGCGGCCGAAGGTGGCAGGGTGCAGGGCGGTCAGCGCGTTGCGACTCAGATCCAGCGCCTCCAGGCTGCTCAGAGGCTCCAGCAGGGCAGCAGGCAGGTGGCTCAGCAGGTTTCCCTCCAGGCGCAGCTCCTTCAGCGAACCCAGCCCCGTGAAGGCATCCGGGGCCAGGTGAGCCAGGCGGTTGCCACTGAGCGAGAGCTTCGCCAAGCTGGGCAGGTGCTGGAAGAGCCCCCCCGTCAGCTGCTGCAGGCTGTTGCTGGCCAGCAGCAGGGTGTGGAGGGAGCGCAGCGGCCCGAAGATGTCTGGGTGGCGAAGGGAACTCTGCTGGTTCCCTGAGAGGTCGAGGAAGCGCAGCTTAGCCAGGCCGGTGAAGGCACCACGGCTCAGCCAGCGGATGCGGTTGGACTCCAGGTGCAGGTAGAGTAAATTCGGCAGCCCTGAGAAAGTGGAGTCGCCCAGCGAGCCCAGCTCGTTGCCGTCCAGGCGCAGCTTGACAAGGCTGCCGAGGCCAGAGAAGGAGGCGGCGCTGAGGCGGCCGATCTCGTTGGCGTTCACATAGAGGATGCGCAGCTTGGCCAGGGCGCTGAGGGTGCCGGGGGCCAGCGCCAGCAGCAGGTTGTTGCCCAGGTAGAGCTCCTCCAGCCGACCCAGGCGCTCAAAGGCCTTGGGATGCAGGGAGCGGATCCGGTTGTACTGCAGGTCCAGGCGCTGGAGCCCTGCCAGGCGATGGAAGTCAAAGGCGGAGATGTTGGCAATGAAGTTGCCCCCGAGGCTGTAGGTGAGGATATCCTGGGGCTCGGCAGCCTTGGGCACTGAGCGCAGGCCCCGGTTGGTGCAGAGGAGGTGCTGGTGCTGCTGGCAGTCGCATGGCTCGGGGCAGATGGGCTCGGCTGCGGGCAGCAGCATGAGGAAGAGGGGGATGGAGCCCCAGAGCACCCGCGGCAGCACCATCAGGCGGACCCGGCGCGGCGCCCCCATCCCGGGACGAGCCGTGGGCTGCTTCCCCCTCCGGCTTTGTGTCTCAACGGCATCCCCCCCCGCTCCTCCTCCGCGGCTGCTGATCGGCCCCCTCCTCAGCTGCGCGCCGGGCCGAGCTCCGCGCCGGGCAGGCGGGCGCGGCGGCGGCTGCGGGTCGCGGTGCCCGGCACCATGGGCTCGCCCGAGCCGGCCGGGGGCGCGGAGCGGCCGGGAGGGCTGCAGGCTGCCGCCGCCGCCGCCCGGGCTCTGCCGCCCCTCGCGGCCCGCTGACCAGACCGCAGGTTCGGCGGTGGCGGGGCCGGTGCTGCCGCTGCCGCGGGGGGCGGGCGGGGATGCGGGCGGGCTGCGGAGCGGCGCGGCTGCCCGCTGCTCCGCCGGCTCTCCCAGGGGCGGAGGGGGCGGGCGGGGCGGGGAGCGGGGCGGGCGGGGGGGGGAGCGGCGGGCGGAGCGGGTTGCTGGAGAAAGACGAGCTCCGAAACTTGCCGAGAAAACTCAGCGGAAATTCGTACTTCCCACACTGTGCCCTGGGGGACCGGAGGATCGGATGGAGCGGGGGAGAGGGAGGACGGCGCGGCGGGGGGGGGGGGGGGGAAGGAAGCCCGCGACCGGTCCTGGCTCGGCTCAGCCCCGGCAGCGAGTAGGGGCGCAAAGTGGGAAAGTAGGAATTGGAACCGGCTGTGGCTGCCTCCCAGCCACATGGGCTGCAGATAGAGCTGCGCATCGGGGAGGGGGAAGGGAACAGAAATAAACTAGTTGTCGTCTGCCCCCCCCTTCTTTTTTTTTTTTGCTTGTGTTTTAGAAACCTGCCAAAAGCAATACTTACGGTTTGCCACAGATTAAGGACTTTGTTTTGTTTTAAGCAAATGGCAATCAGAGGACCAAGCCACCTATAGTACATCAAAGAATGAATTTTCATTCTTTCTCCGCACTATCCTGCCCGGTAGGTTCCTGACAAAGCTGCCAGTGAAGATGCAGTTGAACATAGCTCTGGCTCTACGGGGTGCTCGTCAGGGTGATTAAGATGCTCTTTAAAATAAATCCCATTTTGAAGAACCTACTCTCTCAGCAGCACACAACTTCAGACTGAAAGGAGCGTGTTGGAAAGCATACTGAAAACAAATTAGACTGTGTACCCATACATTCAATGACTTGCCTTTCTTCCCTGTTAGCAGTTTTTGTTTTCCTAAAATATTGCCAGTGGGGTAAATAAGTGTCTAAGGGCAGGAAGAAATGCCTAGATATGAAGGCTACGTGGGGCTGTCAAGGATGACGAGAGAAGGAAGATAATGCCCAAAATATCACATTGCAAATTTAATAAATACATTGGAAAGTGTGTCATTAGCTGAAATAGTATCCAACTGAATACACTTTGCATACACTTCTGGACTGAAGCAGAGTACAAGCCATGCCATGCCCCTTTCTCTTACCAGAAGGCACGATTTAGATAGCTTTCAAGGAAGCTTTGTTTTTAGTGGCAATGTCAACATGAGCAGATAGTATGGTATGGTAGTTTGTGCCGAGTCCCTGTTGTCTGATTTCATGGAGAGCTGTTACTTTGAGGTAACTCTGATTTGGTTCTGCTTTTTAGCAGTTGGAGATAATGAAGTGTGCTCTAAACCTGCTCTAGAGCATGAAGCACAGTGTTGTGCGTGGAGGTGATCAGCAGATTTGCCTCAGGAGCACACTGGCAGTCTGAAGAAACCTTGAAGAGAAGGGATAAGGCTTGGCTTGGTCAAAGGAACATCACTATGAGCATCTTAATTCTTCGCTCTGGTAGTTAGCTGAGGCTGGGTCTTATGAAGAAGAATCTTTTTGTAGTGGTAACTGCATTGTGCTGGTGTGAGAAGTCGTATTTGGGGCAGGAGGATGATATTTTAGATAATCTGGATGAATTTTGAAAATATCTTCTAAAATCAAGTGAGCAGCTCTGAATTATGACTTGCTTATTGGGAAAACCCAGTGTGAACAATAATGTGCTGGAATATGGTTACGGCAAGGTGAGCTGGTTAAAAGGGATCATGAAATTTAAAGCCAGAGATTTTTTTTTCTGAGAAATGGCAGTTGCGTAGGCAGTCTTGATAAGCTAGAAGAGTACCTAAAAGATTAGGTACTTATATCCAAAAATCTACTTATAGGGGAAGGCATCATAGTATATTGCATCCAAAATTAAAAATTTGGAAGCATAAATGGTGGAAATCAGAGTTGTCAAACTCCAGAACTTGCTAACTTCTGCAGACGTGCGCTATCTTGTCATCAAACAAGCATGTTTTTAGATTAACTTCATTTAAAATTGTGTCCTAAATTGTCCCTGCATTGTTTTCTGAGAGTGGACAGAAGTTTGTCTGCTTCTTGAGTGAAGTTGCTGTTTTGATTATTTGTAACTGCTTTATTTTGAGCAGTACATGCTTGATTAGTAAGGTATTTTTTTCCTGAAATAAATCTGAGTAGTAAGTTTCACAGGAGGAACTTTTTGCTAGACTTTTTTCTTCTTTTCCCAGGTCACAAAAGAAGCCCATCCAGCATTTGTTCAAGATTCTAAAGTCCATGCATTAAGAATCCAGACCTTTCAGCTCTCTTCCTTATTGAATATGTTTTCACTTGCCAGCTTTTTTTTCTTTTCAGTATCTATCACATCATGTCTAATATTCAGGACAAAGTAGAGGGTTTTTTTCACCCTACAAAGGCTGTGTGTTTGTTTTCTCATTCTCAAAGGCGCTGCAGAGCAAGGGAGGACATCCTGGCTCTCAAAGTTTTCTTTAAATCTGAGCAAAGCCTAATTGACTAGTGACTTTTCCCCCCAGCAAATTTGCTTCACTGTGGTGTACTTAAATAGTGAAATTTTAGAAAACCGTTCTGTATAACGGTACGCTTATTTTCTGTTCCTTTGGGTTTTTCTTTTGAAACATGCTCAAGCTTATAAGGGCAATTTATGAACTGTCCTTCCTGTAGAAGCACCATAGATCTTTTTCTAGTCATGTGTCATTGCAAATACTAAAGGTTTAAGTCAAATTGTGTCTTATGTATTGCTTTTGATTTATGCTGTCTGACACTTAGCCAACATTATTATTTTCACTGGGTTTGGGGAATTATAAGTGACAGGAATTTAATAAAAAAATTTCCTAGTGATTCTTAAGAAAAGAGTTCATCACACACTTGTTCTCATACTGGAAATATTTTATACCAGAAACAAAATAAACAAATACAATGGGCTTTTTGCTGATTTTTTTTTTTCAATTCAAGTAGGAAGTTATTATTCAAAATACATTAGGAACACATCTGTTCAGATGAAGGATGCCACATTTGTTTTCCTACTTGGAATAGTGGAATAGGAGCTTCACAGCTGCAGTAGTTGTTGTTTCCTTATCCAAGCACACAATAAAATTTTTAATGCACAATTGAGAAATAGTAATCTTTTTTTACCCCAAACTGAAAAAGCATAAATCTGACTATGAAAAACTGGGGGGGGGGGGGGGGGGGGCGGGGATTAAAAAGTAGGCTATTCTTGAAAATAGGTTATCTTAAAATACACCTTCACGGTTAAGATTTGAAGTATGAGGTCTTTTAAGGGTCAAGAACAAATAGCAAAACCAGAAGTACTGTCTTTCTACTGATATGTATCTATTCCTATCATGATTATGAGATAACTGACCTTAAATAAGGTATTGTTTCATGGCTAAATAGTATCCATATGTTTGTTATACTGAAGATCAAATACCCCTGTGATGTCCTTTTTTGTTCTTTTTGTTTTTGCAAGAGATGTTATATAGGCACTGGTCAGAGGACTGGTGGTTGAAAGTGGTGAACACATATTTGTAGGCAGAATGCAAAATGAAGTGAAAGAAGCAGCGTGCCCAGTGTAGCCTATCCCAGTGTATACTGGGACTGTGGCAATACCCCGTGAGAAACTTCCATTAAACAAAATTACTCTTTCTTGATTCCGGAATAAGAGAACTGGTGCTGAACTAGTAAGTTTAAGGGCTGATATCTCATAGCTTTATGTTGTTACCAGGAATGGTAACTAGTTCTGTGGAACTGGAGCTTTATCTCAAAAGGGGAATTTTTCATTGGTCTTACAATTCTTCTGCCCACTGCACAGCACAAGTGTTTTCATCTGAATTTGTACAAAATGTTTCTAGAAGTGTTAGCTTTGAACTTTCTAACTGAGCCAGCTGGCTTCATAGAAACTTGAAACTATTCAACTTCAGTGTCAGAATTCCTATTTTAAACAAGACGAAAAGCTTCTGTAAGTTGATATATCATTGTGTTTAGTTGGTTACAATATAAAAACTTAATTTGGAGTTATTTGGCTTACACTGTCATTGGAAGTTGTGGTATACATTACTCCATGAGTCATGCTAATTTCCCCCCAAGTAGGCATAAAGAAAAACAGAAAGATACTACACCATTCCTGTTTTCTAGCTGATAGTGTCACTGTATGAATTTATACTTTTGTAGGTATCTTTGCTTTTTGAAGAGATAAAAATATTGTGGAGCACTGCAAAGTATTAACAAAACAGTTTGTATACCATCAGTGTCTTTGTTAGCGGCTCCTGCAGCTCGGGGATTAAAGCATCTTTTATGTGGTCACCATTTTCAGTGCTGTTCTATATGTCAGTGCCAGTAATGCAAATACCATAGTGTAGGAAAATATGAGAATTCTAGTGCCAAACGTGCTATATTTTTTTTTCCTTTGAAATTGCACAAACAGTTCACCTATGTTATATAATTTATGTTGGTTGCACTTACTGCAGTAATTAACATTTTAAATAAAACTTTTTCCTGATATGATGATTTGTGTTCATTTTTAATGAAATGTCCCTTGCCACATCCAGTTCTTCAGAAATAAAGGACGACTCCCAGGCCAGCAGTTAATATTACATGCCTGTTCTGCTCCACAGAACGAAAGCTACCAGATGTTTAATAGATATCTGGTCCCATCATCCATAGAGGTCTGTGGCCTACAAGGCTCTGCTGATTGCACATATCTTTAAATCTTTTCAGAATTAAACATCTGAGTAAAGTATTTGTGGTTTTTTGACATATGATGCTAGTCTAGACATGCTTTTACTGTTGTGTGCATGCTCTGCTAAACAATCAAAACCCACTGAATTTCACATAGTGTAGGTTGTACCTCTCAGACTTCCTCTGGGCAGCCGGTTCCAGGACTTCATGTTAATTATAGCAATTGGTTCCTTTGTGCATATTAGTTTACTGCCCAAGCAATTTCAAATCTGTTTTTTGGGTTTCCCTCTGTAGACTATGTGAAACAAATTGTAGCTGCATCCATAGGTAACAATGTATTCACATGTTCTGTCTGCAAGTGAAAATTAGCTAGCTCAATCTATACAATTAAATGCAAATCAAGTAATGGGTGTTGCTGCTATAGTATTAGTATTTCATAACAATAAATGGAGAGTTAGGTGTCTGCGTTCTCCTGTGTAGTGATCTGTGCCAGTATGGATCACTTACAAATTAGCTTTCGTCAGTTAGATTGGCTGAATCATACTTGCAAAAGTCTAAGTGATTATTTAGCTGATATATTTTGCTAACACTTGTTTCCTGAGGGATAAACTCTTTAACGGAAGTACATACTTTTTGTGTAGTTCAATATCTGCGACGGCTAGAGAGGAGAGAACCCTACTTGTGTCAGGATAAGAGTGGTGTAATTTATGTAAAACAAATGCTTATGTAGCTTATGCAGGGCCAATTAGCTGTTGCAGTGTCTGCAGTTCTTTCACATGATTATATGTTTATATTCTGAATCCTTGCAGTATTGTTAGACCAGTTTTTCCATAATGGGGTAACAAATCAGGCAAGTGTTCTTGCAAACATTTTCTTCTTTTCTTTCTCCATAAAAGGATATGTGTACTTATGGCAATCTCTTTCATAATGGGTAATACTCTCTTGCCATGTTTTTAGTGTGATAGATGCTATTTTCTATTCCTATCATCCTGTAATTGGGAGAGTCTGTAGCAGAAAAATCCTAAAACAAAATACCACTTGGACTAGGACTTCTATTACTAATTGGTAAAACATGTTGCTGATAGATACACAGAAGAATAGAAAACACTCACAGTTTGACACGACCTGTATCATATTAGAAGGGATTGCTCAGTGTCATTTAGTCCAGCCTCCCAGCTAGATCTGGTTGCTCAGGGCTCTGTCAACTCTCCAAGGATGGAGGTATAGCTGTCTTAGAGTTAAACAAATCCTCTTCTTTCAGTCATTCCTCATACATTGACATGCTTCAGCTTCATGACCATCTGTGTCCCTCCACTGGACTTGCTTCAATATGTTCAATGTCAATGCTGTTCTTGTATTGGGGCAGCCAAAACCCAACAGCTAAAACCCCAGGGCCACTAAGATGATGAAGGGACTGGAGCATCTGTTGTATGAGGAAAGGCTGAGAGAGCTGGGACAGTTTAGCCTACGGAAGAGAAGGCTCAGGGGGATCTCATCAATGTATATTAATACCTGAGGGGAGGGTGCAAAGAGGACAGAGCCAAGCTCTATTCAGTGGTGCCCAGTGACAGGACAAGAGGTAGTGACTACAAACTGAAACACAGGAGGGTCTGTCTGAACATCCAAGAAACACTTTTTCACTGTGAGGGTGATGGAGCACTGGCACAGGTTGCATAGGGAGGTTGTGGAGTCTCCATCCTTGGAGATATTCAAAAGCTGTCTGGATGTGGTGCTGGGCAGCCTGATCTAGGTGACACTGCTTGAGCAGGGGGGGTGGACCAGATGACCTGCAGAGGTCCTTTCCAACCTCAACCATTCTGGGATTCTAAAGCTGGGCACAGTACTTCCATGTGCTTACAAGTACTTAATAAAGGGGAGTGATCATTTTGTTTGACTTCCTGGCTACACCCTTGCTAATCCAGCCCAGTATGTGGTTGGCCTTCTTTGCTGGAAGGGCACACTGCTAACTCATGTTCATTTTGTTGTCTGTGAGGTCTCCCATGTCATTTACAGCAAAGCTGCTTCTTAGCCATCTTAGATTGTACTGCTGCATGGTGGTTATACTGTCGCATGTGCAGGACTTTGCATTTGCCTTTGTTCAATTTCAAGAGGTTTCAGTTGTCTCTTTTCTCCAGCCAGTTAAGGTCCCTCTGAAGATCAGTCTTGCCCTCCAGCATATCAGGTGCTTCCCCATGTGTTACCATCCATGAAGGTGGAGAGTGTGCACTCTGACCCATTATGCTGCTTGTTAATAAGGATGTTAAAGAGTATTAAATGATGTTCAAGTGTGGGTAAAGACCCACTTTTGGTACTTGGGGATGCCCATAGTAACTGGCTGCTAGTTGGACTTAGTATTACTGATGAGAACCCAATCTGTCTGAGAGTCCAACTGATTTTCCATCCATCTTATCCACTTATTTAGCCAGTGTCTCACCAATTTTGCTATAGTGATATTACAGGACATTGTTGAAGGCTTTGCTAAAATCAAAGTTAACATCACATTTTGCTCTCACTTTGTCCACTGAGCCAGTCATATTATCACCAAAGGCATTTAGGTTGGTTAGACCCAGTTTGTCCGTGATGAATCCACACTGGGTGCTTTCAGTCACCTTTTTGTCCTTTATGTGCTCAGAAATGACATCCCAGAGGACTTACTCCATAACCCTCTTGGGACCAGGGGCAAGGTTGAGTGGCCTGTAGTGGTCTGGCTCCTCATCGCTCTCCTTGAAGATAGGCTTTTTCTAGCCACTGGTGACCTCCCACAATTCCCATGATCCTTTGAAGATAGTAGAGAGCAGCCTTGCAATGAAATCAGCCAGCTCAGATGCAGCCTATCTGGGCCCACGGACTTGTATATATACAGTTAGCTTTAGTGGTTCCTGATTTGATCATTGTTTGTCATGGGTAATACTTCACTCCCACAAACTCTGCTACTAAGATGAAGGAGCTGGGACACCTAAGAAAAAAACCTTACCAATAAAAACAGAGGCACAAAGGCATTTAATACCTCGGACTTTTCCATTTCCTTTATCACTAGGTCCTCTGCCCTGTTAAGCAGTGGTCTCATCTCTTCTTTAGTCTTTTTTTTGCTGCTGGTATTGAAGCCTTCCTCATTTTTGCTTTTCACATCTCTAGCTAGTTTTGGCTTCAGCTGAGCTTTGGCTCTTGTGTCTGCATCCCTGCATGCTCTGGCAATGTCTCCCTTTCTCCCAGTAGTCTGTTTCTGTGTCCATCTTCTGTGGTCTTCTGCCATACTTGCTTGTTTTCCTGAGTGTCAGAAAGGACCATTCTTCTGCTTTGGTAAGGTTGTCCTTGAAAATCAGCCAGCTCTTCTGGGACCCGTGTTCCTTCATGGCAGTGTTGCATGGGTCCTGCCGAACAGATCCCTGAACAAGGCAAGATCTGCTTTCCTGAAGGCCAGGATTGTAATTTTTATAATTTATCTTGCTCACTTGACTCAGGATTTTAAACTCCACAATGTTATGGTCATTGCAGCTAAGGTTCTCCTCAACTTTCACAACCCCAACTGGTTCTTGATTGTTCATGGAAGCAGGTCCAACGGAGTACCTACTTAGCTTGTCAGTCACCTGTATCAAAAAATTGACATGAACACACTTCATCAATGTGTGCTCCCAACTCCTGTTTCATAATTCATATATATGAGTCTTAAATAATTGAAAACTATGTGCTAGACCCTGAACTGGAATGACTCAGCATACCTTTGACGTTAATAGAGCCATGTGCTCACGTGCTTTCACCCAAAGATCTGGCCTCAAGTCCTAGATGGTTTTTAAGAAACCATTTAAGCACATGACTGAGGTTTGATTAGAAAGACTGACTGTATCATCAGGTTTAGTCATCTGCTATCAAAGTATGTCATATGAGTCCATTCACATCCTTTTGAGAAGTTATTTCAGGGTTTTTTGCTGCTTTTGCTGCTACTGGAAGTATCTTTGAGAACGTTCTGGCTGTAGCAGGCAACCTTCCAATTTCTGACATAACTTCCTGTTTAGTACGCGTTTCTTCTTGGGGGTCTAAATTATGCTTTAATGTAAAAAAACTACTTATCTTTTGGCATTTAGTGTTCTGATATTTACAGAGAGCCCAGTCCTATCTCTTCAGGCTGTTTTGCTGTGATAAACAATCCAAGCTGGTTTAAGCTGCCATAGGCAAGATAGACTCTTGATTCCCGTGTAGATGCCAGTGTGTCTCATCTTTGGTTTAATTACTCTTTCTTGGATATGAGTGATAGAAATCTACACCCAACTCCAGATAAAGTCTCTTTAGTGCCTGAAGAGAGTTTCATATGCTTAAAATTATGCTCAGTTTGAAATCACTTAGGGCCATTTCATTCAACCCTCTTCACTAACTTGTACATTTGTGTCATATGTCAACAGTGACATCTCTAGATTTAATTGAAAAATCTGTAAAATTTTGTCACTGTTCCTTAATACCACATTTTTGCTATATATGGTGATATGTAGTACTAAGAGTCATAGTTTTTAGTGAAAATGGACAGTAAGGCAGCATTATATATTCCTTCAGACTTAAGCACTGAGCATTTCTATGTAAATTGACCTGTGGATATATGTGTATTTTGGGGGGCAGACATAAACATTCTGTCTTTCTCTTAACACTGCAGACAGTGAGCCTTTGAAGCAGAGAAATACATATTTTTTGTCCTGTATTGGGAATTGCTCTGTGCAGCCACTTCATTTGGATAAGTACCTTGATAAAGTGTTTGTGGAGTTTTTCAAAACATTTATTAATTAAAATGAGAGGACCTAGAAAAATGAAATAGAAGCAAAAGCATTTTAGCCCTTGCATTCTTTGATTTTTATAAATATTTGCATTTTGATTACACTGTACTTAATACCACATGATGAAATGTGATATTGGATCAAAGCTGTTGCTCATGCTGTAGCTGTGACTTGTTTAAAATGGCTGATTTATTGGTGGTATTCCATTATACTTCATAGTATTGGGTTACAAATTACTTCAGCTGAATATGTTCCAGTTAGCTCCAAAGAAGAGTACGTGATATTGTCCGGCATTGTGGACAAAAGAGAGGCTTGCTATGACATGTAGCTTAATGTATAGAGCTGGTGAGGAAAGAATTATAAGAACACCTAACATAAATAAGAAGTTACTTTGATATTCTCAGGGTCTAAGAACATGTAGGCTAGATGATAATAGTGTAAGGTGGGTCTAAAAGTGGTGGGAAGACCTATGCCTGATCTGGGTTGGTAATTACTCTAAAACTTGTCAGGTTTATCAGCTTTGGTTCTGCAAGGATTTATCCTGTGTCTACTGTGCATTATTATCTATCATTAAAAATCTGGATGATGGAATAGGATATGGTCATTTGATTCGCTGGCAATGCCACACAGAGGAGGAGCTGCAGATATCAGAGGGTAGGGTCAGAGTTTGAAATTGACTTGACAATTAAATGGTCTGAGGAAAAAAGTAATTCATAATCCCCAAAAGGATATGGTGAAGGGGACAGTGTAGGCAGGGAGGGCAGCAAGGATGATGAGTGTTACAGCTGTTTCCGTAGTAGGAGAGAATATATAGGCTGGTGTAATGTGCATGTCTGTTGTTTTCAGCACTGTAAGTAAGAAGTTTTATCTTAAAAAACAAGCTGCTGAGACAGGGAACTATTACTTTTATTTTTGGGGTGGTTTACTGAGGAGCAGAGCTCAATAATTTTTGAGTGTCTAAATTGAGAGGCTCATCACCTGTTTTATAGTCATTAAAATTTATGTAGTATTTAAATATTTAGTATATAGCTTCTGCTAACTAAACGTGCACCTTTAATTTAGAGGTCACTTCTGAAAATCAGACTTCCCAGATGTTTCAAATTACACAGCCATGAAATAAAGGACTCCAGAGTTGTGGGGGTTGTGGGTTGATCTGCGATAGAGACAAAGATAGAAACTACTTCTCCGTGGCAGCATTTAAGTATTTGGACTAAAGAAATGCTTTTTCTCATTAACCCTTCCTGTTCTTGTCTCCTGTACAATTTCACTCTCATGTCCTGCTGATAACAACCTCATCAAGCCTTTGAATTTCCATGCCACTACTCCAAGATCCCTGCTCATTCATAAAGAATTATGCAATACTTAATATCAGAAAGTGTTCATATATATGTACATAAATGTTGACAAGGTTGATGGCAACCTAAATTCTGGAATTTCTTAATAGCTAAATGTTTAACTTCTGGAATCACAGTATATTTTAATGTGATTTTTATGTATTTCTAACATGAGTTTTTAATATTTGAAGTACTCTAATACTCCTGTGAACTATGGGGGTACTATATTTTTCTTCATACATTATAAAAGAAAATATCTAAATATTAAGTATTTTTCTTTTCCATATCAGATTGTGAAGAACAATCCTCACCTGCTCCCAGATATCACCATGATAACTGATGGTCCTGCTTAAAAGTCACAATCTTCTGGGAAGTCTGAAGTTACTTGGACAGTGGATACTGACTTATGTTCTAAGCTGAGTGTTTTCTTTGATTAAGAACTCTTACATATTTCTCATGTAGCCCACTGGATTTAGAGTATCGATTTCTATAGTCATATACAGTATAGTTTTTATTTCTGTAACCTTGTATAATATGAATAGAATAACATGTCGTAGAGTCTTGAGAGGGCTTGTGCCTAGTCTTGTTCAATTAGTCACTGTAAAATTGTCAAGAAGAAGCTTTTTCAGATTAATGTTGGATATTAAATACCTACATCAGCATTGTTCTGTCAATGTTGTTTTAACTCGGTCTTACTTTTTTTCCACCTCCCCACCTCCATTTGTTTATCATGATGGGTAGTGGTTTTGCACAAAATTAGGAAAACAAGCCTGTACCAAAATTAACATCCTGAAAGTAATAAAACTTAATAGAAGCCACATTTGTGATGGACTGCTTATTAACAGCAATCTATAGAATCAGTGCAAACATATCATGTTACAGATATCTCATTCTTAATCAATGTAGGTTCAGAAGGTTGCTTTCAGAGGCAGAGGAGGGGAATAGGGGCAGAAGGGAGAACTACAGACATAGGGGAAGAATCTTTTTGATTTGTATTTTTTATGATATTTTCAGGTAACTTACTGAGGGATTCAGTCATTCTGATCTGTTGTTTATTACTATAAATGGCTTATTTGATTGTCCTTATTCTTTCATAAATAATTTTATATTGCAGTGACTAGTTATAGCTGACATACTGTTGATTGTACAGTCCATCTGAGAAAAGAAAGTAAACACTAATGCCACCAGGATACTTGCTTGACACAAACCAGTGCTATCCAGCCTGAAAGTATGGAGGCTGGTCTTTAAAAAAATACACATTTAGCTGGAGTCTCTAATGAAACAATATACTTGTGTGGTATAACATACACATACTTTTCTTAAGGAAAAGTGCAGTAAGCACAGGATATTTGGCTTGTATTGATTTCTCTGCCTCAGTGACTCCTCTGTTAAGCTGAACATATGCTGTGTTTTGGGCCAGATCTTCAGTTGGCATTATTTGTTATACCATTACTGGCTTTTCCTTGCACCAGTCCCTCAGCATGCTACATTTTTACTCAATCCCTCCTGTAAAGATTTTAAAATCTTCTATAACCTGGAGAGATCGAGTTATATTTGAGGCCAAATTACCATAAAAATGAAACATCCAACAAAATAAGTCTTTTTTTTCCAATGGTAATATTACTATGTTCAAAAGTTGAAATATAGTAAGAAAGGTGCAGAAAAGATAGTTGCAACTTTTCAGTTATAACATCCGTTTTATTCATGCTGTAGAGCAAAAGTGTATCTGAAGCAGGTCATTCATTAAGATTTACGGAGGACTTCACCCTGTATAATAACCATGATGCAAGGGGTTTAAGATTCAGCATGAGTTATAGTGATAGCATACATTATATATATACACAGAGTATACAGTGATAGAATTGTTTAAGCACGTTGCTAAAGTTTCTAATAAAAGATTAAGCAATCTTAAACCTTTTTGAGGTAAAAAACCTTTTCTGATTAATCCCTTACTTCCTCTCCTCTTCTCCACTGATATCTATGTTAAGAACAGCTTTGTGGTTTGGGGTTGTCCTCTCTGGCTTTCCTCCTTGAGACAGCTTTACTTGAAATAAGCAAAACCTTCCTCCGTGGACTGCTGCTTGTTTTTGTACTTGAAATATCACATGAAATGTAATTTAAGTGTTGAAGAACTGTTATACCTTTGGGAGATGATCCTTCTCTTTTCCTGCTAGTAACAAACAATGCAATTTTATGTTATGCCATAATTAATTGTGAATACAATAGATTTAGAAATTTGCAAGTTAAAATTAGCCAACTCAAATATCAGTTCTCAAAAGAATAATTGTATTAATAGGTCAGGAAATAAATATCTGAAGCAGAAGGAATGGGAGATTTCCCATCGGTTGCCAGTTGGGCCTAAAGGCTGTAACCTTTTTTGTCTTATCATGTGAGAAGCTTTCAAGCTTCCTCATCTTAATGAAAATTCATTTTTTCCCATTTCAGAGTTGTCAAGTCCACCAGCAGAATAAACACAAAATGGAATGCTTGCAAGGAAGCTTGAAGTACAGGTGGGACTCTCTTTCTTCAGCTTTAGGGATCTCAAGTTGGAAATGCCAGTGGCAGTGGGGTCAGTCCACCCTCTCTGGCTTAATAGAAGTGAAAGAGAGTCTCTGGTCTTGCTCCTATTTTAAAGGCATGCTTCTGGCAGCAAATAAAAAAAGGCCTTGGTAGGCTAGAGAATAAAGTACACATTAAGCCCACTGCTATGTTTGTGTTTTAAATAGATGTATTTTAAAAAGTGGAATAAAAATATGCAGACTTTAGTCAATTGACAAACATGACAATAATGACCAAGTTTCTGAAAGAAAAAAAAAAGCAAGGAATAAGATTGTAATTGTGCAGAAACAACTTTAGGTCATAATTTTACTTGAAATAGGTTATTAAAATTATGACATTTTAAAAACTGTACTTGGATAAGGAAGTATGGGACTGGAAACTTCTGCTGTGGGCTAATCTGGCCTTAATTGTCCTCACATGTAACAGTGATGCCAGTATATAAGAAGATAATGGTTTCTGAGGCCAATCCAGGGCTATGTGTACAGTGTTGTGGAGTAGGGTTGTTGCTCTACTCTCCAACTTGCCTGGCAGTTGGAGACAGAAGAGAATTTAACGTGTCAAAATAATGAGGTAACAATAACAAACTAAAAATATTGCAGAGGAAGGTGTAGAATAACCTATCCTACCATATCCATGAATGTCTCCTCTTATTCACAAACCTACCTTTTTATCTTTTTTCTCTTTTTCTCTTTTTTCTCTTCTTTATCTTTTTTCCTCCCTCCTCTCTCCCTCTCCTCTCTCCCTCCTCTCTCTTCCTCTCTTTTCCCATGATTTAGAGTTACCCATAAAAATGTCAGATATTCTTATTTTTAACACCCTTCTTAATTCTTTCCTTTGATTTAGATATAAAGATCTATTTTCTGGAAATTAAACTTGCTTCAATGGTAAAGGAAGATTAATAAGCTCTTTATGTATCATTACTTGCAGTTCAATATGAAACTGCTCTTGTGCAGCCTGATCAGCTATTTCTGTTGGCACACAACAGAGCTGGAGTTTTGCCTAGAGTAGCACAATCTTTTTATTCGCTGGAGAAACAGCTAGTCACCACCTCAGCTATATGATACTCTGCCTACTGCTATGCAGGGACATAGTTACTCGCTGTTTGTGCTAGTGCCCACACCTCTAAAGCTCTGTGATGTCCACACTTTATCATTTCTTTTCCTAGCACTTCTCTGTATCCCTGGTTTTTATGTTTCCGTTGGTTTCTTTCAGCTTCTTACTCTCAGTCGGTGCCTGACTTGACTACTTGCTTACAGTTGTCATGCCAACTCCCAAGCCTGGAAACTCAAGTAGAGAGAGGTTTTATCTTTTTTTTTTTCCCTCTTTTTTTTTTGTCAAGTACTCACTTCACAGTTACCAAGCTGCATGAACTGAATGCATAAGTATGTCAAACAGCTCTGTGACTTTGGTCTGACACTTAAATTTCTAAATATCCGTTTCTGCTTCATGAAGACTTTTTTCTGCCCTTCCTTAATCCTTGCTGCTTGTCTGCATGCTGAAAATCAGGAAAATTAGAAAGAGATCAATGAAGTGGGGAAGGGATTTTATAGACTAGTCGGTGCTTTTTCCTTTTTTAAACAGAACTGCAAACATATTTCAAATATCCTACGTAGAAGTAATTTTTTAAAAATCCATGAGTCTGTTCAGTCTTTCTGAAAGTTAGATATTACTGAATTTGAGTCACTTTTCATGCCAAGTCATTCAATATTTATGTGTATCAGCTTTCCAAATAACCAAGTGAAAAATATAAGAGAGGTACAGGAAATTAAAAATGCAAACTCTTAACTCCTTATACCGAGGTCGTATGCAATCATTATGCCTTGTTAGTAATGTATGTAACAAAGATGTAGTTCTGTGAAATAACTGCTATCCAAAATAAACAGTAGTTTTAATAGGTTTGCTGTAATTGACAGCTACATTCACAGATGAATCGCGTTGTAAAACATAACGTGTTTAAAGGGAATTGGTTTAAAGAGGAAGAAACATGGAAATTTCGTCTCAGACAATATTGCTCTTTGGAGATTCCTATAGGTAAGTTTTTTCTAGGTTTCACAGGAACCACCTGTATGACTTGTATAATATTGCCTCTAACGAGTATCTTGCTTTTCTCAAGTTCAAAAATGTGTGATTTATCACTGAAGATATTTAATGTATAAATACTTACTGTAATTCATTACAGTTCTTATTTGAAATTGAGCTTTCCTGGCTGCAAACTTTTATTGAGAACATGCATTTATTTTGCATGGAGGACTTTAGAGAATCAAATAAACTTGCTCAGACTTTTCACAGTTGGTTAATAGTAATTTCCTTTTCTTCTACTGTATCAGACAAGTATGTTTGTTTTAAGTGAGCCCATTCTGAAGTGGAAGGCTTTTATATCTCATTGAAAAAGGCAAGAAACCTCAGATATCTAAAGAAGCTTTAACCTAGAAGACAGCTGTTGTGGTTCAGTGTTCCAGAGCTATATCAAACATTATCCTACACTTGGGCCACCTTGTAATAATCTCTCATAATTTCACACCAAATACTGGAGACTCTGCAGTTTATCTAAAGCATTGACTTTTTCTTGTAGCTGCAGCCCTCTAAAAGAAGAGTCTACAACTTGCATTGGTCCTTCATAAGGACAGAGTAGTAGAGGTAGTTGCATTGGTCAACAACTCCAGGTCTTAGTGATTGTAGATAACTGTACAATAGATGTTTAATCTAAAAGGATATAGAGGCTATTTGTACCTCTTGCCACCACACACTCTACAAAAGCCTGTAAAAAAGGCTGAGAGTTGTAAAGTGCTGTAAGAAGAAAGATGAAGCGTCGGAAATGTCTTGGGATCCTGTGGTAATACAATCTTTGATCAATAGTTTCTGCATGATCTTTAGAAGTGTATATATAGTGTATATATACATGCTGTAGGAGGAAATCCCAGGCAGGGCTTGTCTTTCTGATACTAGTTCAGGTGACTTGTTTAAGTGGGCATGTGAGCAAGGTGAAACAGGCTGTCCTTGAGAGGTTTTAATACTTTGAGGAGTGCCAGCACAGCCCAACTTGTTTATTTCTTCTTGTGCTTTCCATCCTAATACTTGCTAATGAAGAGGCAGGATGTAAAACACATAAAAACAGATGATCAAGCTGCAAAATGACCAAGAAAGATTGTTTACATTCTACATCTGCCAAGAGGAAATAAACTCTTGGTCTTCTATGCTAGGAATGTAGCTTGAAAGGCCATGTTACTTTCACATCATCTCCCTGGTACTTCCTTGATACTGCATTTTATGCAACTTCTCCTAAAGAGATTTATTGTGAGAAGATCCTGAGATGGGAGGAGGCAGAGCCAATTAGAAGAGCTAATCAGCTGGAATGCTGAGAACTATTGCTTTGGAGGCCTCCCATCTGCGCGGCACCATCAAATGCACTTTGCTGAGGAAAGGACAACTTATTTGTTTTGGCCATGGCTCATGTAAGCAGAGATAGCAAAAAGCCAGGGGATCCAACTGGATAAAGAACATCTGCAAATGATGTTCTGTTAATGCGTATTCTATCCAAAGAAGCCTTGATGCTTGGTCTCAACTCTGGTCTTGGCCACACATGTTGCTTTGTCAGGTTCATTCAGAATCAGCTTTTGTTTCCTGTAAATAAAAGGGGTGCAGAGTCTGTTTCATACTATTCCACAATAACAGTGTAAACTATTTAGAAAAAAAAAAAAAAAATTGTTGGGTGTATGGAAATCCATTATTGAACTAACTTTAAAAACTCACTGTGGATTTAGAAGCTTAGAGTCAAGTCTTTTCTTGTTTGAATCTTGCCTATATTTCTCTCTGTTTTCTTTCACTTTAGTAACTAGAGAAAATGGACTAATTTGGCAATCCACCACTAGAGTGTGAGAAATGAGTGGCCTGATGCTCCATGTGATATAGAGGCCAAAAAGTTAAATATAAAATTTTGGAGAATACGCTAGGTGACTTTAGAGAGGAAATTGGGTCATGTTGCTGCAGGAGGGGCTATTTAGTGTTCTTTGTAAACTGTGAATTTGATGTAGACAGCTAGGAGGACTGATTTAGCTTGGACTTTTCGCCAATATTGTTTCTATGGATACTTGCAAGGTAAAAAGATACCTCATTCAGTATTTGTTACCAGTTATGTGAACTAAGTTACATTCTAGGACAAAGTAATTGGCCCTTCAGTCTGATAATCCTTTTCTGAAGCAGAAACATCTCTTTAATTATTCACTTTCATGGTCCTAATGTATTAATAATCATTAATAAATGATTATTACAGTTGTACGATTTCTTCATTCAGCACAAGTTCAGTTTATTTCTAGTAGGGTCAGATGAGCACAATCTTGAAGTTGTTTCCAGAGAGAAAAATATATACTATTTTGAGAACATAGAGTTGGAGAAAATTTGCATTTGGGACAAACTCACATTTAGTTCAATTGCTTGAAACCACAGGCTGAATTTCATGTCCTGCAGAGATGCTTCGCATGGAGTCACTGGAATTGATAGCTGATATCATGTCCAAGGTATTGTTGCAATACCTTTTATGAATTTTCTGTCTCAAGGATTCAACCCTTGATTTAGGTTATCTTCTCTGCAGGCTTTTTTTAGTGAAGAGAAAAAACAATTAATCATGGAGTGACCTATGACACTTTAATTTTTATGGTGTAGTCTCCAACAAGGTAAGCAATAAGTTGATGGCCAGTATTTTGCTGTCTAACAACTGCAAACATTTGTATCTACAGCATCCCTTTATAAGAATTTGGATTGTTTGGTAAATTAAGGTAATATTAAGATAATGTTAAATTAAGATAATAACCTTTATTTATTTTACTACAAATTAATTTACTCTTAAAGCTACTTAACACTTATACAGTTGTTTCAAACTTAATTTTACAAATCAAAGAGTTTTAATATGAATTATTACATGTGCAATAAACCATAATAAACCAATCAATTAAGCTTTCTTAATTGACTTTCAGAACTGACTGCTGTTGGGTTAATGCAAACATTTTTTCTCTCTTTTTTGGTTGCTTATATATTCTATGTAATGCATCTGTGTCACTTGGCTAACAGTGAGTGTTTCTTAGTTCTTTTTTTGTCTCATCTGAAGTTCTTTGATCCTCTACTTTTATTAAACTGATTCTGTTAAACTGATAGGGAAAGAACACACATGCTGTGTCTTGGCACTCAGCTGCCGTTAACTTGGCCATGGTGCCATGCTTCTAGATTATGAAGAACATATAAGAAAACAGTGAGATTTCCAATATATTTTAATCTTTATGTGTAATTCTTGTTCTCCCCTCTGCTTTTTCAATATTAACATTATATTTAAATAATAAAATGTCTTTTTTTTTTTCTTCATGACTATAGTGTATCAGACTGACTTGTCAGCAGCTTGGACACTTTGGGGAAAAGAAAGTTTAAAATTGAAGAGATTTAGCTCTTTATATATATACATCACTACTCTAATCTATGAAAATTTCATTTTGTAACAACACAATTCTAAATCAGCCTGTCAAAACTGTCAAATATTCTAAGGAGTAGCTGAATGGGAACCAACTGCACTGGTTCTCTGTCAGTTGGGAGCTCCAGTCAATCTAGGAAACATTTAGTTGAATATACCAGGCTGCTTTCCACTTGAGAAATGCAAAGAATCTGGAAGGCAGTGCAGAATGGACCTCATTACACAATGACAGACCAAATAAAAAAGTTTCTGGTGAGATACGCTGCCTCTCCCCTCATTGCATTAATTACTTCAGCCTATGAGGATCTTTGGGAGTTTCTGAATTCACTCAGGAACTTTGCCAGTCTCTCCAACTCAAGACACATAAACTTGAGTCAAGATACATAGCCTGAAAATTTGCTGCTATGTGGACAGAATAAGAAAATTTTTTTAAAGCATTTATATGAATATATTAAATAGTGAGTCATAACAAGTCAGTTTATTGCAAACTTCAGCTTACAGGCTCAGACTAAGAGCCAAAGTCCTAACTCTAGAACTAGCTGCATTGCCTTCAAAAATTATTCATGCTTGATACCATACAACTGCAGGAATTAGGGCTCCTATGCATGTATGTAATGTTAAGTAGTTTTTGTAAACTATTTTGTATCTTTTGGTAGATTTTTTTGACTTTTTTTCAGATTTAAGCATTTTAGTCATAAGTCTAGGCAGCTTCAGAAAGTGAGATGCAGACATTGTTCTCCCTGGCATTTGATCAAAGTATAATTTTCATCAAAGAATGAAGAAAGAAAAAAGGATGCTTCCATCCACTTAATTACTGTTGTTCTCATTTTAATGATATTTCCACATGACAGTGTTCTCTCTAAAGTTCAGTCATAATTTCTTTGAAAGACTTGGAAGGGCAGCTGATTAATACTGTCTTTTTAATCTTCATTGCACTATCTTCTTCCAGGCCACATCTGTCCATCACATCCAGTGTTCTTTCAGGCTGGCTGGGGTAATGCATATAGTCCATCTCGAACAAGTACCTTTGAGATGGTGGGGGATGGATTAACACTAATTCTTTAGCATCAAAAGGTACCTTTTCAAAGTTAATTACTGGTTTTAAGAATATAAATTTTGGATAGTTTGATGATTTGATGCTAAATAATGACTCAGAGTCAATAGTCTGCAAACACACCCAGTTTTATTACAGTCGTGGTATGCTACACCCGGTAACATTAGGATTGAAAAATAAAAAATTGCAACCGATAGTCTTTGATGCATCGCAGTAAGGACAAGGGTTAGACTTCAGGTTAGGTTACCATGTCAGGCTAGGTAAGGTTATGATGTTGGCATTAATCTTGAGTTTGAAAAGAGCTTTTTGAGGTAGAGCTGGACCTGGTGCAGGTTGGCTTCCTGTAGATAGTGTTTTTGTTTCAGCTGGGCAGACTTAGTTTAAAGGGTAAAATATTTTTAAGGGCTAGAAGTCAAGCTGACATGGTGTTTCATTCCACATTACTGTGGGATTTGAAAGGGAATGCTAGAGTATTCTGAATGTGTTTTAAATGGAAGCTAGTAAGCCATGCTTAGCTTTTGGTGTGGCAGGGGTTGCTAGTGGAGCATAAAGAGCTGACATACAGAAAGGCCTTATAAGGGGCAAGGTGAAGGATTGGGTGATATGAATCACTGAGTCAGTGGTGCTGCCCAGATCTAGGTGTTATCAACATGTCTTTTAACATCATCACCAGGAGCCACCAAGCTGTGCTCAGTTCAGAGTTTGACAGGGGTTGCTAATCTAGGTGTAGCTTTAATTTCAGGATTAGTGTTAATGTTAAGGTTCAGGCTGGCATGAGCAGTGAAGACTCTGCAGCTTCTTGGTCTAATCACATCAGCGAGGTTCCAATCACGACAGTAGGTTGCAAACACTGGCCCTAAATGTAACAGAAGGTCCTTTCCTTACACTCAGCCCTGTAACAAACCCGAGAGCCCTGCTCGTCCGAGCTGTAGCCTCATGCTTTGTGGCCCATTTCATATGAGGGCAGCTCAGTGACAGGACTCCATGGGAGAACCCTGCCACATGAAGATGTAAATAGGGAGAAGTGTTCCTGGTGACAAATGGTGTGCAAAGGATTTGTTGCTGCTTGTAACAGCTAGCCCTTGTATTAACCTTCTAGGCTGAAGCTCAGGAAGAGAGTGATGCTTCTCTCAAACCTCACAGCTGAGGCATGGTTAGGTGATTTCTAAAACTCTTGAAGTTAGCTCATGGATCCTGTTAGGACTTTGATTCACATTTGAAAGCAGTGCTGACCCCAATCCTAAGATAAAAGCAATGACTCCTATCAAGTCCAGAAGTACTTACATTGCCCTGGTCCTTAGCAGCTTTTTGTAGACTCAGCAAGAAATCAAGTTCATCAGGCAACCCTGATCCTTTCATTAACCCTAAACTGTTCCTAAAACTCTGCTGTATTCAGAGGACAGTGGATTAGTGTCACTGTTAATCACTACTCCAGGCAGAGCTTGACAAGTTTTCCAGGATCTGCAGCAACTTGGGTTTGCAAGCCAGTATCCTCTGTCTACCCAGGACTACGGTAAGGGAATCTGCAGACAACAACTGTCCACCTACCGCAAATTAAGTTGCCTCTCTCCAGCTGCAGGATTGCAGCTCACTAGTTTTTATCAGCCCAAAATCTAGTGCTACACCCTCTCTGAAATTTATTTTTCAGCCTGAAATCTCTTACAAATGCTGCAATTAAGTGGAGTCTGCTGGCTGTAGCAACTCTAAACACACCTTGATGGCACCATCTTTAGTAACCCAAACTCTCCCATCCATCCTGGGCTGAAACCCAGTCCTCTCTTACAACCTCTTTGCTCAGCAGAGTGGTCACAAATCTTTCACTGTGTCTGGGAAGTGTTAGTAAGTAATTCAGTGCCTCCTCACATCATGCAGAGATGCTCCTTCAGTGTTAATCAGGGGCAGAATCCTTCTGATTCAATAGGTAATTCTTCTTGCTGCGCTGGTTTTTAATGTGTAATACTGAATATGTCTTTTGCAGCCTACTGAAGTACAAAGCGAATTTTGCTTACCTCCAGATCACCATACAGCACAAAAAGGGTATGGGTTGAAGTTTCTGAATTTCTTTGATTGGCTAGTAGAGGATTTTGAAGTGGCAATTAGGAGAATCGTTTCAAATGCCTTTAAACAATATAAAGACTAAAATTCTCTCTTTTTTTTGATGAGTGATTTATGCTATGCATCCAACTTGCTTTTGAGAATAGGATATTAGTGGCTTTTGAAAATTTCTCCTCGTATTGTTAAGATACAGTTTTTTTAAAAAACTACTGAGCAGACATTTGAAAATTAATTATTCCTATAACATTTGCTCTGCTAAAAAAATTTGAATGGATTAATCATGTCAAAAAATGAGTGCAGTTAACTCAGTACATATTAGATTGCATACAGCTTCAGCACAACTAGATACATCCAGTATCAAATGACATTTGAATGATTCTTGCAACTATATGTAAACATGAGCAAGGCAGTCTATTAGCTAATCTTTATTGTTTTTAAAAAAGTAAAACCCACTAAAGTAAAATAAGGGAAAATCTGATTTACATTACAGAATGACAGCTTTTCTTTAACCTCTCTGCTATATTCTTGTCCAACAGCATGTGTGTTAAACCCCGTATCATTTATGTTTTGTTGTATTTTGGCACAAAAGACTCTAATCCAGAGTACTACTTTCAACTCATAAAGTTCACCTTAAAAAAAAAATTACTTCTATCTAACTCATTTTACCTGTTTACTTAAATTCCGAGAAGAAAATTTCTGTATCTGACTTTCTAACGTGTGAGATTCTCTTTTCTGGAGACACGTTTAAAATGTATAATTATTCCCATGGGAAGATTACTAGATTTATTAAAAAATCTTTAGGTTCCAGGATTTCTGATATTCACATGAAACAAGAAAATGCAGGAGGAGAAATATTGCTGCGTTACTCTGTCCCTTCACCTTGACACTGACTGGGAAAACCTGGACTTCAAAGGGTGAGAGAAAGTTCAGGCTTCATGCTAAATCAGTTTTGGGCCTCGCTCCCAGGATTTGCCAGCTATGGCAATTTTTTTAGGACATAAACTGTAAGAAAATGTTAACGGAAAGAAAACCACAGCCACCACACTCATTTTCCTTTGGCTGGGGGATCAGTTTAAATCCCGAGAGAGGCCAGTGCTGTATCCTTCCAGACAGCCCTCTCTCCCCTAATCCAATCACCACCATGACCAGAAGCTGCTAACTGTGCTGTGGATTTCCAGACTTCTGCCTTAATTGCTGTCCTGCAGGAACTTGAGGCACAAGACAACAACTGGCCCAGTCAGAGGGGTAAACGCCTGCAGCCCCCCTGCTCCAGGCTCTGCTGCAAAGGACCGCCGGGAGCGGGTCCCCCGGCAGAGCCCGCGTGCTTCAGCTGCCGTTGGCACCCAGGTGAGAAACGAGGGTAGTGGTGGGATGCGGTGTCCCTCCTTACATTGGCTGTGACCCAGGCTTCCTCTTTGACCTCCGTGTTGCTGGTAAGAAGGGCACTGGCTGTAGGATGAAGCTACCTTGTGTGATTCTATCAGAAATAGCGTGGCCAGCAGGACTAGAGAAGCAATTGTCCCCCTGTACTCGGCACAGGTGAGGCTGCACCTTGAGTACTGTGTTCAGTTTTGGGCCTCTCACCACAGGAAAGACATTGAGGTGCTGGAGCGTGTCCAGAGAAGAGCAACGAAGCTGGTGAAGGGTCTAGAGCACAAGTCTTATGAGGAGCGGTTGAGGGAACTGGGGTTGTTTAGCCTGGAGAAAAGGAGGCTGAGGGGAGACCTTATCGCTCTCAACAACTACCTGAAAGGAGGTTGTAGCGAGGTGGGTGTTGGTCTCTTCTCCCAGGTAACAAGCGATAGGACAAGAGGAAACAGCCTCAAGTTGTGCCAGGGGAGGTTTAGATTGGATATTAGGAAAAATTTCTTCACCAAAAGGGTTGTCAAGCATTGGAACAGGCTGCCCAGGGAAGTGGTGGAGTCACCATCCCTGGGGGTATTTAAAAGACATGTAGATGTGGTGCCTAGGGACTTGGTTTAGTGGTGAACTTGGCAGTGTCAGGTTTATGGTTGGACTTGATGATCTTAAAGGTCTTTTCCAACCTAAATGATTCTATGATTCTATGATTCTATGATTGGGGAGAGTCAGGAATTTAAATAAGACCAACAAACGTCAAGTTGGTTGAATGACATCATTGTGGTGTGTCTCAGTGGTCGTATGTACAGTCCCAGTTAAAATAATCCTGACTAAAATAGTCTGGTCTCTGTTTTCAGTTGTATTAAGACTTGCAGGAGAGATTGCATGCTCCCTTGCATGCAGCAAACTATATCTATGTCAGGCAGAGGAAACTGCAGGTAGAAATTGTTGCTTTCACCACGTGTCAGGTTTACCATGTGCAAGGACAGACAACGGGTTTACTATTGTTGGCCCCTCTATGAAGGAAGCTACAGCAGCTGACTGACCTGGTACCATGGTGCATCCCACAGGCCAGTGACATGCTGTGCAGGGCAATGTTTCCTTCTGGCTTGTATTTACCCTCCATTTACTTTAAGCTGCCTTTTGCTCTTTCATAAATAACACAATTTAAAAGGAAACTGAGGGTTTTTTTTTCTGTAACCTGCCTTTTCCGGTAGCTGAAATAAGTGCCGCCAGCTCTCTTTTTCATATCCGTTTCCCTATCCCTTCCTTCCCCCCAACACTTCTGACAGCTATTATCTCCTGGCTGAACCTTTCCAATAGTTGTGATCAATGCTGCTCTAGTGAAGAGTGGTCAGGTCTCCACAACACACCTCCTGCAGAGAAGCCAAGATCATTATGGACATAAATACTATTGTTATTTACTGTATTCAGCTATGGACTGAATCCTAACAGCTGTCTCTGGTGGCTTGCTGTCAGGTAGGCTTTGGAAAGTCCTCAGAGCACTTCTGCAGCACTGCACATGAAAGAGCTGGAGGGAAAGCATTTCTCCGGACTGGACTTTTCCAACACAGAGCAGCATTGTCCCACATCTTAGATGAGCAACAAAGCCAATGTCCCGCAAGTGATGACTTCTAAAGTTTAACCTAATTTGTTAAATGGGTAAGCCTGTTGTTTAGAATAAGTACTAAAACAATCAGTGGAAGTAGCCAGTCTCCCTAAAGGGTATTATTAGAGAATTAATGGATTATTAAAGGGGCAGTATGTTTGTCCTGGGTCTCACCAAAAACAAGGACTTGATGACATCCTTCCTTTTCTCCAAAAAAGTCATTGCTAAGGGCAAGTCAGAGATTTGGAGTGAAGATTGCAGATTTTTTAAGTAAAAAAAAGAATTAAACTTGTGTGTGTAATTAGCAACATCTGCAAAGAGAGAATTTATATTATATTTATTTCCGTGATGCAGAAAAAAAGATGATTTTACATTTATTTTTGTTAAAATGCTGATATTTATTTGTCTTTCTTTTCTCCTTTCTTCATTAGCTAGCTTTATGCAAGTGGTTCCTTGTGGTTTGTCTAGGATATCAGTAAGCATGTACAATTAAGCCAGTGAGAGGAGTACTGTGAAACAGATGTGGACAGACCCCAGCATAATTGGGTGGGTGAACTGCTGGAAGCACTAAGCAGAGAAGGCCAAGTGTGTTCTTGTTTTCTGATCTCTGGCAGGGGAATGGAGTCGGCTGAGAGTGGGTGTTTTGAACAGCCCTGTGGCTTTGTGGTAATACAGTGCAATATCATTTGGGAGAGCAGCTGGATTCCTGATGCGGAATTATTGTTCCCTGGCTGGGATGTGCTGTGGAAGCAGCAAGCTCTGCTCCAAAACTCAAAGGGCAACTTGCCTTGCCTAGGGAAAACTGGAGAGCAAACTCTGATAAGAGACAGCTTCACTCCTCATGCAGACGGCTGGCAACTGCAGGAAACAGAGACACTCAATGTGAAGTGAAAGACAACCAAGAACTGTGGGGTGGGTGGAGATCCAGGAGCCTCAGACTGATTTTGGAGTAGCTCTGAATGAGCAGAATGGGTGTCTTGGCTTACGGTCTCATCTGCGGTTCCCAGTAGCTATAGAAAACCAGACTGGAGTACCAAATAAATAAATATCGACATCATGTAATTCATATGTTAAGCTTTTTGCAGCCAGATTTTGTGCAGATCTTAAACATTATTTGCATACTGAAACTATGAAAACTTTGTATTTTTAGATAAAGCTGTATGAAACATTTGAGAGGCATGTTCAAGTTTTCTTCAATTTAAACTTTAAATTAAATATAACTACAGCAATTGCTTTTCTCTGAAGAGTATGCCCTGAACCTTCTACAATGGCTTCACAGTAATAAAGAAAGTGAGAATTTAATGTGAACCAACTCACATACCCAACAGGAAAAGATGAAGCAGCATCCTGACCAGTCAAACATCATTGTAAAATCTAAACCAATTGTACCATTTAAAATAACAAGGCCAATTTTTTATGAACCAAACAAGTGTGTTTCTTTTGTTGGGTCCCTACATCAGCACTGGAAAAGGCCAGTTTATTGTCCTTTACGCCTTTACTTTTTGCAAGAGTTAATGCAGTGGAGGAGGATCCCGCTGTCTTTAAGGAAGAGCGTGCAAGACAGATTCACTTCTCTCTCCACAGCACACCCCAGAGAAGTCGCCACTGATTTGTAATCAATGCTTGCAAAGGCAATATCTGTTTTGTGTCAGCTGTGAACACTAGGCAATATAAAGACCCTTTTTATTTACTGCTGCTTACTTCTATGAAAAAGAAAATTGTGCTCTTAAAAGCCCCTTTTTTCTTTGCCAGCACAAATGGAAGTGTCTTCTCAGCTATTTTCCATACATCAGTGCTCGTGCCTGTCCAGTTTGACCCTCACCAGCTGAAATGAATGCAGCAGTTCTTCATTCCGCGCATACTAGTGGCAGCGCATGCCATGTTTTGAATGCGCTACATAGGCTGTTCATTGTGGCTACCCTTGTGTTGTATGTAGCAGTTGTGTCCGCTGTACCACTCGCAGTCTTACTCCAAGACAGAGGAGTCCCTGGTGATTCAGCAACTAACTGGAGGAATTTGGATCTTCAGAATAAAACTGAGGTCACCAAGAACTTGTTTGAAGTTAGTTAAAACCATCAACTTTAAATAAATGCAATAACAATCTTGGAGGGGGAGGTGACGAGTTGCTTGCTTGCTTGCTCTATGAAGAAGGTCCCATCGATGAACTAGATTGGGGTCAATCCTACTTTTTCATGTGAATATAATTCAGAACAAGATCATTTAATCATAAAATAGTATTTTACAGTAGTGCCTATGAAACACCTAGTGAAGACTGCAGTTTTCTTGTGCTACACATCTACAGGCGCAGGAATTTATTTGGAGTCCAAGGCAGGTCCTTGGACTTAATTTGCAGTCCAATCTAAATGGCTTATAGCGGGTCACTTCCATACAGTATGACAGTATGGTGGGAGGATAATTAGTCCTGTGTCTTTACAGGACATTTTCAACATTTGCTACTTATTTGCTTGCATATTTACCTCAACCAGAGACTGCAAAGTAAGGACTGTGCTATTTTTCTTGGTACGTGTGAGTAACCTAATTGATTAAGTTGCATCTGTGTAAGTAGCTGAAGTGAGATGTTCGCATCCACTTCACAGGGTAAAAGAAGGAGTGAGAAATGGACAGAAAAAAAATTATAATTTTCATATTTTCATTTCATAAAGGTAAGAGTTAAACTACTATATTGCATTTCAAAGTGTTAACCACACAGGCATTTGCATTACTCAGGCTACTCTTGGAAGCCCCAGCTGCTGCTGTAGAAGTCCTGGAAGCACAGTAGGCAATCCAAGGCAAGACTGAGTTACGATGTATGGGTCTGCAGGCATATAATCCCAATTTCACAAGCAACAGTTCAGGTGGAAAGCTACAAATCATTTGGCATGTTAGTTTTTTCAGTGGCTGGACAAGAAGTGTTTATTTAACACATTAGGATTACAAAGGCTGTGAAAATAAGCAGGGTCACACTAAAAAATAAAACACAGATTTTAATAGAATGGACAACCACCAAAGATATTTTAAAATCTAAATTCAAAAGGTGATATGGTCGGCAACAATAAGCTACTGTTCTCCCACTTCCTAATTCACTGAATTGTTTCCTATTTAAAATCACTGCTATCTTGAGAATGCAGAAGATGGGTTAATTACTATTGTATTTGACTACCCAAACAAAATCCTAGTGTAGTTAAGCTTCTCTGAACTCAGCCTGTGGTACACATGATTGAGTTTTTTGGTAGTGGAATTGTGAAATGAACATACACTGAGGATTATATTGGGGGAAAAGAAGGAGGATCTAAGGATGACAAAATGTGTACCCATCCATCTATCGGGTTTGCACACACATGTATCTAGCAAGAACTAGTATCAAATACTCAGGGGGCCTGTGCTGCCTATGTACTATACCCAAACTGTCTACCAAGTTTTCTTTTCAGAGAGCTGTGCCTAAGCAGGAAATGTGAATCCAGTTCCATGCTTTGCAGAGCAGGCATCTGCATTTTTAATTTAACAATGACCACAATAAAATCAAGGTTTTCTTCCTGAGAAAGAGCTGCTCCAGCAATAATTATCCCAAATCTATTTAGCAGTTTGCAGATTAACTAATATGATGTAATGCAATGGGGAAAAGCAGAAATACTTGATTAGGACTTGTCGGTTTGCTACCTGTATATTTTGTCTTTAAAGGGTCTTGCTTGGAAAGTTACTAAGCATTTGCTTTTATTTATTCAATTGCTTTGGTTAAAATTCTGCACTACCTCCTCTGATGTCATTATATACAGTAATATTTAGGCTTTAAAGATTATGTTGCAAATATTAAGGTTTGATGAATATCACATTTGTTTCACTGTAATTACACTAAACTCTCTATGCAAAGGGATTTGGATTTGTTTGGAGAATTTTTTGTTTTGGTTTGCTGCCAGGCCAATATATCTAGACCTGTTCTAGTATGGTTTAATAAACTAGCACTTGGAAGATTAATCAAAATCCCATTTTCAATGTACAAATGTAGTAGGTTATTACTAAAATATGCTTTAACGTGACTTTACCTCAAATGCTTTGATGTTCCAGTATGTCCATCTTTCCAATGTGTAATCATGCTACGCAAGTTTTTTTTCTTATTTTACCAAGGTATCAGCATGTGACAACTTTGCAACTATTTTCCATCTCTATCATGTATTCCCACAAAGGTTGAATATTGCATGAGTTGATCTTTTTACCCTCCACTCCCTCCTCCACTTGAAAGGGTTAAAATAGAACTGGGAAAGGTGCAAAGGGCAGGAAGAGCAATGAGGGGAGTGGAGCAGTGTCCACATAAGAAACGGCTGAGCAAACCAGGTCTCCTCAGTCTGAAAGAGTTGAAATAAGATATGCATCTAGTAAATCATGAGAGGCATGAAGAGGGTGGATAGCAATTGGGTGTTCACTGCCTTTAATGCAAGCACCACAGAGTATCTAATGAAGCTAATAGGCAAAGTTTAAAAAAATGGAGGAGGTTCTTGATCAAACTCACAGGCAGGCTATGGAGCTCGTTGTCTCACAGTACTGTGAATACTGGAAACTGATAGGGAGTCAAAGGGAGACTATGCAGAGATTGCATAGACATCACGTTTGATTCAGACAGTCCCTGAGTGATCAATGGCTGCAGGCTGGGACAGCCCTTGCTCAGCTCCCACAGTCTTCCCTGGGAATCTGCTTTTGGCCACTGTCAGAGGCAGGACTTTGGGCTAGCCTGACCTTTAGTTTTACCCAGTTCCTCTAATGCCGGCTGATGTATGAACTCATCAGCTGTGCTAAGAGTCATATTGTTGTCAGTACTGGGGTTGCAGCATGTCATTAAATCTTCATGTTCTCCTTTCCTTGGCCTCATCTATACAGGAAGACTGTACCAGGTAAAATATATTGTAAAATTAATCAGCCAACTGTGCAAACTGAGAAAGCGTACCTATACTTAACTGTGTTGAACTTGACTTCTTTCAATCTACCTTAAGTTAGTAATATGGTAGCTTTGGTTCATTCAAATAATGAGCTTGCACTGCATTGAAGATCAAAACTTAACTGTACCCAGTTACTTGGACTCGTGTTTCTTTGCTCTTAATTTTACGGGCTTTTTTTAGCGATAACATATTCTCCCTTCTCTTTAACACACTGAGCATAGACAGTAAGCATCTACCATACTGTAGTTTGTTTCAAAGTTAAGAGCCAAAGGGTTTGGCAGAAAAAGTTTTCATTTTGGTCAACACAAGCATACGCTTCTGGTTTAGGTAACTAATGCTAAAATGAAAGTCCACAGCAATTACAGCCCATTTTCCATTACCACACGCTTACCATTTGTAAAGTCTCTACAGATCCAAGTTTCATGAAGAATGCTTTTTTGTTACTGCTCAACAATTGTGTTTGATTTTTGAGCAGTGAGAAGACAGGATCTTTGCCAAAATTTTAAAATTGCCTATATAAAAATGCAAAGGCCTGGATACAGAATTAAACACTTCTTATGTATCGCAAACACATGTAAGTCTCTTTTTTCCCCTTTCTGCATGTTATGAAATGTTAGAATCTCTTCTCAACATATGTGTAGAGGCAGTGTGGTCTATTGGATAAATCACTAGGCTTAGACTTCTAAGACCCAGATATTCTACTCTTGACTTTGTTACAGGCACCAGGGAAAATGCTATCGCATCTTTCTGGACAAGCTTTTCACCAGAAAACTGTAATGACAATAGAGCCAGCTAGAGGGTATTTATTTATGATTATATGCTTTAGTTTATGGAAAGAATTAATTGTACCCTGTAATTTGCCAGTAGTTTCTGATAAGGCTTTCAGTAAACTAATTTTGCCTGTCTTTTCACATACATGCAATTGGCTTACTCTGGTTTAAATTGGATCCGCCTTCCAGCCTGCTAAGTACTCCAAGAGCACCAGCTGTCACAGAACCAGGCAGAAATGTGGGAGGGTGCATACACAGAAAGAAAATCCAGGAGAAAACCTGAGGGTTTCCTAAGACCTTGTTTTCAAAAGGGGAGCTTGCTGTGCCTAGCATTTTTGTTCTACCTACTGTATATCTCCAGACACAAAACCAGGACACCTCCCCCTGCCCCAGCCCAACTTTAAAATGTGCTTTACACTCTCTGCGGTAGATTAAACTCCAGGAAGGCTTAGTTATGTTTCACTCTAATGTACGCAGCAATAGGGGACACTCAGGCAGGCTAAATAGTTCAACTAATCCTCCAGCTGCTGACCCACAGTAAACCCACGGCCCTTCAAAGAATCCCTGATGTGGCTGTGGAGGCCCTTGGGGACAGCTGTAGTAGAGATACAGAGCAACCTTGCAGGCTGCCTTGGGACAATTCAGCACAGTGAGGATGGAGGTGCTGGAACGGCAGCAGAACGTGCATGTTTCTGTGTGCTGTGGCGGGATGCTCTCCCAGGGCAGGAGCAGGGGGAGGAGCACCTCCCGCCAAGGAGAGACGGCGTGTTGGCAGGGCAGCTGCTCAATACACTCTGTGCAATGAGCTGCTTAACGAATCTTTCCTGTTGGAGAGGGTCTGTCATCAAACAAATTATTCAGAAGGCATTTCTGTGACTTCCCAGAGGCAAGGAACTAAACGGCCTCCAGCCAAGAGCTGCACTATCTCTAGGTGGCAAATGGAATAGGAGAAGACTGTGTGGGTGGAGGGCAGAGGGGGCAAAAGGGGGAGCAGAGACACATGGGAAGCGTGCAGGAGCCGGGAGCACAAAAAGTTACGGACCTATTCTCAAAAGACATTACTTCAATTTGCACAATAAAAAATGTAGGTACAGACTAAATTCAACCCGAAGCACTTACAAATCCATAGGATGTCTGTGCTCTCCAGGGGCACCATTTTTATGCCTCTCTGAATTGGATCCTGAAGGTCACAGACAAAATTATTCTTGGCTTCAGCTATAGGATCAGTGTGTGCTCTGGCTCTTTTCTTCTTAACCATTTCATGTGTAAGTGGAATGGAGTCAAATCAAGTTTCTTTTTTAACACATTTTAGTTTTCTCGTTATAACCAAGAAGCAGCTAGAGACAATTTAAAGCATATTGTAGCAAGACAGAGTTCTGGAAGAATATTCAGAAGAAAAAGAACTACTTTGAGGTGCTATTTAAGAAAATAGGTGTGTTTTCTTCCACTCTGATGAACTTGAACTCATCCCTACCACACCCCTGTATATATTTTGGTGTTTTTAGAAGAGGTCACTAAAGAGCTCAAAGCAGCTATCATTTGTGATATGAACTCCATCTGTTGCCAGCCCCCTTCGAGAGCCTGTCTTTTGTATTTAAAGACATTTAGTGGAGCATTTTGCCAGCTTCTTAGTATGACCATAAGAGGCCTCAGACTCTCAGCTTTCATAGCTCTATTCCAAAATTAGAGTGTTCTCACGAACTGGTAAGTTTCCAGTTTCTGAAACAAAGTATGGCAAAATCCAGCACTGTGAGCTATTAGCACTTGTTCCCAACATCCAATGTCTAAGCACCTCTACTGCTGTTCTCCAGCTACCCACAAAAGTTACCTGTACTGTGGTAAAGAAACTACTTACAGTTAGAACTGTAATTCAGTTAACAATAAATTTAACAAGGGCCACAAAGAAGTGATATTTGAGAAGAAAAATATCACAGGAACCTTATGAATATGCTTCAAACTAGTAAAGAACACAGATTATTTTGATACTTGTCTTTCCATTGTTAATTCTGTAATAATTTGTCTGGAGATGCAGTAAAGAATTTAGAGAAACTAGTGTGGATCTCCTTATTAAATACTTTTTCAACTGGGAACCAAGCTCCTGTTTTCATTTTGAGCAAGAGAACAGTCCTAGTGAGGAAATGTCTTGAGACTCCAAGTTTCTTGCTGAATGCAGGGACAGGAGACAGTGGGGTTGTGTCCACAGTTGTGGGGTTGTGTCCACTGTTGTGGGCTGTCTTCTGCCCTCTGCCAGGTCTGCCTTGGTTAATGACTCTCAGCAATGTTTTCTCTGCCTGTATCCTGGGACTGCACACCGCCTTTTCCCAAATCAAGAAGATGCTGTTCTTGGCAAACAGACCCAATACTAACCATCCTGGTTTGCCTTCATTTTCAAGCAGAGGGCTTCTAAAGCCAGGTGGCTTCATTGAATGCATTTTGTTTCCTGCGGAGGTGCTCTGTGTTTTCCAGAGTCGTTGAGAAGCCACTTACCAGAAAACCACCTTAAAGAAGACCACAGAGCAGCAGTGGGTTAAACTCTTGATCCCAAAACACAGCTACAAAAGAGCACAAAACCAAGATGCGAAGTTGGACTGATGTCAGTCACCTGTCCTAGTTCTCATTTAGTGGTACCTGCAGGAGCTTGAATTCTAAGGGATTTCTTGGCTAAATAGCTCTTTCCAATTTGCACTACTTCCAGTTTTGTAGCATCAGCAAACTTGCTGAGGGTGCAGTCTGCCCTGTCAGCCAGGTCATTAATGAAGATGTTGAACAGTATTGGACCCAGTAGGGACCCTGGGGAACATCAGCAGTTCCTGCTTGATTACTTTGTTAGGTTTATCACCTTTTGAAGCAGCCTAAAATTTCAAAGGTGAAAATGACTTCAAGCCATCTTTGCCCGTCCACTTTGCCTTTCTCCTTCTTCACCAGGGCTTCTGCAGGCCACTGGTTCCCAGCCCTGCTCTTTTTTGAGAATCAAATTACTAGGTGATGATCACTAGCGCATTTATAGAGACTGTGCTACACACAAATTGTCATCAGAAAGACCTAAAAGTCCAGATATAACAAGGCATGTTTGACTCCAACATTCTCCATAGACTCCTAACAACCTCCAGAGACTGAATAAAACAGAAAGCATCACTTTTTGAGAAGTTTCAGTGGCAGCATTTTATCTGGCTATTCATTTTCCTGTACAGTGTACATGCATTTCATATTTCAATGACAAAGGAGGAATTCACAAAGGTTCACTTCAGTGGGGAGGTGCGTCAACGATAGGGAGTTTTGGGGGGTGATTTTGAGCAGGAGCTTAACTTCAGACACTCTAAATCGTACCTCTGAAGGACCCCCTTTCTTTCCAGTGACTGTAAAGGAAGTGCAAAGAGATTAGGCTCCATCAACACTCCTCTAAATGTCAATGCAAAAGATTGCATATGACCGCAGTTAGGAAATCGGATAGTTTAATGCAGCCATTAATTAAAACAAAACATTAAGGCAGTCTCACCATACATTTCCATAACTGTAACTGAACTAGAATTTCAGTGTTTGAAAAGATTTTTGTAATTAATTGCATCTGCAGAAGCAACAAAATACTAACAGTGTCTGAAGAATTACCCCTTGATGCCCTTAGCACATTTAAGTGAGCAAAAAAGGTACCCTGCTTTTCATAAGTGCACTTACGGTACAAAAAGAAATGGTTTGAAGAACTGTCATTCAAAACATGGTATGTAACTGTTGCAGCATATAAATAAAGCAGAGTGGAAAGTTTGTTAAAATATTTATGCACATTGTAAGATTTAATGTTTCCTCAAAAACACCATTTATGAAAGTGGTTGATATAGTAAAAAATACACTTAACCCTTGGACTGTGTGTCTGAGCATTTCCTGGTATAGATTCATGGTAGCAGCATGAGGAACCATAAATCCACAGAAGACACCACAGTAAATGTGCAAATCAGATGTTCTTGGACTCTATAACGGGTGGACTCCATCAAGTTAGGGAGAAGGAGGCTGATGCTTTTTGCTCTCCATTGGCCAGGGAGCAGGAGTAAATTAAAAACTGTACCTGTATGCTGAAAGCCCACATCACTTTAGAGGAAACATATTATCAATAGTCAAAAAACCAATACATTGGGTAATACTCCTTTCTAAATTCCAGGCTGAAGTAGTATTTACATTTTGTATCAATCAGGAGCCAGCAGCAATTTTGTGGAATTTAAACCAAAATAAGGATCTTTTTGTGTGTAGACTATGAAGATGAGCTATTAAAAATTCCAAGACAGGAACAAAGGTTTTTCAGAAAAGGCTCATCCCAACCAGATGAATGAATACTTGCAATGTTTATATATATGTAAGAGATGTTGAGAGATCCGGATTCCTCATAACTTTAAGAGAATTTTCTGCAGTTGGTGTATTTACCAGCATAGACACCATTATATCTGTGTTATAGACCACATTATGGGTGAAAACACAGAAAATTACTATATTCCCAGGATTATGCATTTTAACTGTGATATTCTTCTGTAAAATATTCTTTCTGAAATGTTAACAAGCACTCAGATTACATTCATTGTTAGCATTAATTTATTTTATTGTTTGTTACTGCTAAATGTTTTTATTACAGTGTATGTAGCTTTATCTACATAGAAAATGCAATAAGATGTATTCCAGTGTAATGCAAATGTGGAACTACAATACAATTCAACTAGAAATCATAGCTTTTCTCCATCATTTTCTCCATTGGTAATTGTTGCAATAGGAGGTTATTTGACACAGAAGAATGAATTGCTACTTTAACGATTTTTACCGAAAAGAACAAGACCTCTAACATGCAAGAAAACTCAGCAGGTCTGTGTGTTAAGCAGATTATTAAAAGAATACAATATGGGAAGATGAGCTAGACATTCCAGTGCATATAAAACATTTTCTCATTAACGCTATTTTATTCAGAAGCAGTCAGAGACTTATTAAATGCATTATCAGTTTACCAGAATTTCCTTTATTTTCAGTTGATATAATTTCTCTTTCTCTCTTTTTTCTCCTCCTAAGGCTCTAGGATCACTCACTAGTAATTATAAATATGATATCAGTATTTTGGCCCCTAGTATATAAATGTGGATTAGATACGCAGGTACTGAGCCATGCAAACACCATTCATTTTCAGAGGAGGAATTTAGGGGGACATATTCATGGCAGCTGAGTTATGGCAGATTCGGTATTATGGCTGGGCTCTGAGCCAGCCTTATGAACCTTCCCGTATTACCAGCCATTGAGGGCACACAGTCGCTGGTGGGGATGTCAGCTTGAGGCTGTATAAGAAAGCTGAGACCTCAGGAAAGCCAACCATATGAAAGGCACATCTGAGGCAGCTTGGCAGCCAGTCAGCTTCTAAGTAGTAATGCTTGTAGTAAAGATATTCTGCCTTCCACGTTTAATAGTAATAAAGTTTGATTGAAGACATGTTCAGATTGCACTCTGTCTGATGCCAGGTATTTAATATTAAGCAGTTTGGGGAGTTTTGCTATCTGAAGCAAAAGGGATTTAGATTTATTCCAGACTTTCACAGTAGAAACTTGCTCTATGGCCTGAAGCCACTGAGCCAGAGAAAAAACCAAAAAAAGGCTACTGGAGGTCTGATCATCTTCCTTTTGGCAGAAAAACTCATGGTTCTTTGCATGGTTTTCAAAATTGTTCCACTGTAGGAGTAGTTACCCTTTGCTGCAGCACAAGGAAATCCCCATTTTGCCTTGAAACTGCTGCAGGGTCTAATATGATGATATTCTTTTTTTCTGAAAGTACAGAGCTCAAGACTCCTGTGATGATGAACTCCCATCTCTCTCCACCCTCTCTTCCTCCCTCCCTCTCTCACTTTCTAGCCCTTGTGTTTGCATAGTTAAGTTTGCTTCAGACAAGAAGCTCAAAACCAGAGAAGCAAATTAAAAGAGCCACAGGTTACATATTGGCTTTTTCTTTGTTATTTAGAAAGCCTCCTGATCCTATGGCAATCCAATTATATTTGAAGCCTGGCTTATGATTTCTGAATGCTCGATGGCACATCAGATATCCCTGGGGATCCACAGCAGGCTATGATGTTCCATAAAACCTGTATTAGGTTAATACACAATTCACCATTTAGAAGACAGATAGAGGGACAGCCTTGCCAGTACAAATTCTTCATTTACTTTTAGGTGATAGGAAATACAGTGCCTGTATTTGAAGCTCTGATTAAAGAATTTATTAGCTCAACATTTCATATCACTAGCTAACAGCACACACGCAAATACGTGTTATATTCATTTGGATTTGCATTTGCATGGATGGTTTTACCTATGGTGCAGCCATAGACATTTAGAGGATAAGAATTGTCAATAAAGTAATCTGTATACTGAAGGAGATAAAGCCCCACCTGGAGCACAAACAAAGAATTTAAAATTCAGAACCACTGGTGTAAAGGGTTTTGAAATGTGTCTACAGGGTAAGTGTCCTTTTGAAGCTAAGTGCAGGTAGCGAGAGGAAATTAGGAGACATCCTTCCACACTGAGCCATGGCCCAGGAAAGCAAGTGATGGGCTAAAGCACGCAAACAAGTTGAATCTTCCCGAACACCCTAAGCTACACCCTTACAGTAACAGCTGGAGGTTGTTTCAGGCTCTCTGCTTGATGCAGAGAAAGTTTTACTCTTCCATCTCAACACCTTCCACGTTTTTAAACTGTTTTCATTGTTATATCTTGGCCTATTTCTAGGAGAGGATGATATTTTGCAGACAAACTTGTGGGCCTTTTCTGATGACCCAGTGACCTTAACCTCTAACGTTTTGTTGTTTCCTGCGTGGGGAAGCGCTAGAGCCGCAGCCTCGGCTTTTTCAGCAGATTGATGCCAGTTGACTGCAATGCATCTGCATTTTGACTGCTCTTCTATTCACTGACCAAAACAAGCCAATAGTCAGGATAGCAGTGAAGCATCTGCAAGGAAGAGGATGTATTTCTTCCTTCTACTGCTGGAGATTCCTGCCTAATTTGGGAACACTTTCGGCTACCGCAACGCAATCGTTTCAACTTTGTGCTGTTTCGTGTCTCCTGTGTTTTTTCCTTGCTGCAGGGGAGGAGGGAGGAGAGGAGAAGGAGTTTCCCTTGTGCAATTGTTTGTGTCAGGTAAACTCTCCATAAATCTCTTCTTGAGGAATTCAGTTCATTAAAGCCCAATTAGACACCAATGGCTTGATTTACTTCATTAAGGCTAATTTAAAGTAGCAGAAACAGCAAACTGCTGTTAGGGATTTATAGCTAGAGTTTTAGCGGACTGTGAACAGACAATTACCAAGGCAAAGACAGTTCCTTTTACTGTACTTTTCACTCACTCATATCTTTAAGCATAAATACATATTAAAGGAGCATTTGCTAAACCTGGAGTCAAACTCTGAACATGTAACAAGGAAGACATTACCAAATACAGTAATTTATCTGCAATTCTTTTTTTGCTTGTTTGTTTAAAGCGTTACTATATTTTTCTTTGAGCTATATTAGGTGAAAAGACTGAGAAAAAAGAAAATTATCTGGATAAAGTTCTTTCCCATAAAACTTGTAGTCAAAGAAAAGGAAGTTCCTCCAGAATTAGCATTTGCTTCCATTGCATCTACCAGCACTGCAAGAACAAGTTTATTCAGCTTTTGAAGCAATTAGATTTGCAAGGGTCTGTGCATGCCTGAAGGAGAAAGGTATGGACATTATGAAATACTCACAATTTCAAGAACTTTCAGAAAAAGCATTCTAGGTAAAAATGCTACCCAGGTAGCATATCCAGCACTTTCAGAGGCCCAGGTCCCTGTAAATGTGAACTTTGGTTCTTTTCCTTACCAAGCTGAAAACACTATCTGATGCTTCAGACAGCACTAGTCCAGAAATGGCTGCATAAGTACAGCAGGAGAACACCTACACATGTTTATGTGGATCTGTGACTCTATTTATTTGGATTCATAAACTCAACTTGTGTTCCCAGAGGCCTAAAAGCAATCCAGAAGTTTGATATCTAATCTATACTGCTCATCCAAGCTCCCTCTAAGGTTAACAGAGATGCAAGAAGACTTTTATAGGTCCTCTACAAGAATTATAAAGCAGTTGTCTTGTCTTTATTGCCAGATTGTATACTACACGACTGGGTTTGCTGAGGTATGTTGCTTTAAGAAAGTAGAAGTTAGACAAGGTCCCAAGTTCTATTTTTTCAGTTTTCAACCAATCATGGTATTGCACAATATTTCAGAGGGTTTACTAGAGGTAAAATGTCAAGATTTTGAGTAGCCATATCAGAGACCAGACTCCAAAAGCTGCACTAAACTACAATACGGGTATAAATATGTATGTGTGTGTGTGTGTGTGTGTGTGTATGTGTATACACACACCTATGATACCCCGTTTGACAGACAAAGGATGTCATAGTACAGTCTCTGATTTATGCAAAATGGTCTTCCATAAGAAGACACAATCTCAGGAATTATTTCAACCCCAAATTTATATTCACCTATCTAAGGTTATGTGTACTTTAGATAAAAGAACTCAGATACATCACTGCCATAAGTTTGTGCTTTTTCAGCCTAAGACTCTTAAAGGTGGAGGGACAGGTAGCATAACTCAAGTGTTTGGGCATTTGAACTTAAAGTTTATCAGTGAAGTTCATAGTAAAATTGTACAGCAGAAAAATGGCAAGTTTGAATCACATTTTTCTCTTGTACTAGAGACATTGCAAAGGTGTGCTCTATCAAGAATAGTTTCAGCTTAAAATATCCATTCTTTGCAGTTAAATCCTCAGACAAGCAACAGACTGGGAATTCATCAAAGACATTGAGCCAGGTCAGACAAATCAAAAAAGGTAGGTATGCATTCAGCAGTCACGAACAAATGCAAACATTGTAACAAAAATATTTATCCATCTCAAATGGAAAGTTATTTCTGATAACTCTGCAAAGAAGCTAAATCATTAATAGCAAGAGAAGATAAAACATAACTGCAACCTCAGGGTCACCAAAAGTTCTGTTGAAGCCTTATAGTCACGTCTCTTAGTAACAAAGAGATAAATCATAACCTTTGACTTTTGGAAATTCATCTTCAAAATATCCACAGCTGCCATAGCTCTCTGTTCCCATCGCTGTCTCTGACCCCTCTCAGAGCTCTTGACTAGAAATGGGATGCTGAGAAAAGGCGATGTCCCGGATCTGGAAGCTTCTTTGTATTTTTTTAATCTCCCTTCTCTGATTTTCCTAACAGTCACTGCTAAAAAATGCCCATCTTTTCTGTGCTAAAGCTCACTATCATTTTGAAAGCAATGTTAAAATCTAGTTGTTAAGATGCACTTCATCCAGAAAAGTTTTCTCTGGTGAAGTTCATGGGAGAAATTTGGAGACCATTTTACGTGGAAAACCTGAAACCTGTCATAGTAATTTAGGTCACAAGAAGCCAGTTCTCTCAATTAAACCGAATTCTCACTTTCCCCACAGAAAAATTTACTATCTGAAAATCTGCACACACCAGCTAAGGGGAATTTTTAAAAGGAGCTGTGCAGAACAGCCCTCCTCCATCACTGCCTGGACTGTGAGTGAGTCTACATTTACTCCAAAGTTAAAATCAACAGTTAAACTCTTCAACACTCTTAACAGTGTGGTCTGGTGAGCAGCTGAGCTGGTCTAAGAGTCTGCTGTTGCCAGAAGGCAACATCTTCACCCCACTGTTCCTCCTCTTCCTCCCGCAGCCCCAGCATCTCACCCACAGAGGCTCACCCCCGCTGCGGGGCCGGAGCCCCCCATGCAAAGGGGCCACAGTCTGAATGAGAAGGGAAAACTGAGGTCGAGAAACTAAATGACTGCCTCGAGATCGCACAGTAAGCCAGCAGAGAAGAGCAGACCAAAATTCTGTTTTTTCAAATGCCAGCCCCCAACACCCGTCCGCACCGCGCCTTATCTAAACAACCACAGATAGGCCAGCACGGGAAAACAGGAAGAGGTAAAATAAGCAGAGGGCTTTTTTCTGTCTCCTTTCAGGAAAAAAGAAGTGGTCAAATCAAAGGAGCTGATTTTCTGCTTATATTTAGAGGAAGGCATTGATACATAGATCATGTTTCAGTTTGACAAGTAATACCAAATAATACCCAGTTTGTGCAAGTCGCAGAGGAGTGGAGCAGTCTGATTTTCAGCCTGGTTTCTGAAGGATCTGGGACTCCTGCAGCTGTGGTGTCCATCTGGTTCTCTCCACCTTACCCAACCGCTTTTGAACCCATTGGCTGACGTCAACCCAATGTTCATGAAAACCCATGTCTAAACAGAGGAGAAAGAAACCTGAATTAATACTCTAAGAAAAGCAAGGCTGCAGTCTGTGGTCATTCAGGAGGCAGAGGAGAGAGACCATGGTACTGTGGGAGGATTTAGGAGACACAGACGTAATGTAATGATATCGCAGCAAGGAGTAATGGAGAGGAGCTGAGGCTATGATTGCCAAGGGTCGTAGGAAACAACACCATAGGAATCTAGGTTTGTTAATTCTGCTGTTTCTTTCATGGATGAAAAAATATCTTTGTAGTGTTTTTAAAACAACATCAGGTGTTTGGATCTTTCCATTCCAAATCTTTTCTTCTGAGTGATCATCTGCTTTCAAAGAGGCAGGAAGAGCTTATATGTTTAAGTCTTTTGTGGAGGGAGGTCCTACACAGAAAATAAATGATCAATGCATTTATATCATTTTAAATCTTACGTGTCCACAGTTTTCTAAAACAAAAATAAACGCACAAGCTGGCAACAACATATGTATTTATTTTGGCCTTTTCAAAGTGAAGTTCTACAATTTTTTACCAGTGTGTTCCTAATTGCCAAAGTAAATGCAAAATTAGATCCAAAATTTGAAATGAGACACCATAGTGCCTGACCTAATTAGGAAAAGAGACGCTTCCACTAATTGTTTTCTAGTGAGTCAGAGACAATGCAATAATGCTCCTGAGCAGCAGGATGAGTTCAGAATAAAGTGTACGGTCACAGGCAGTCGCACATCATGGATTTTGTCCTTTGGAAATTAATGAGCAAGGTAACCGTGAAATAGCCTTAACATTTTCAAGTTCATTCAGAAATAATGACGACAAATATTCCTGCATGATTCAAGTCCAGGGAAGTTTAAGTAAAGAAAGTCTATCGTTTTAGTAAATGTTACTGTACTCCAGAGCTGTCACTTCTGTTATAATTACTGGGGGCTGCGAGCGGCACGCGCAGCCCTGGGAGCCTGGCACAGCCTTTGCCGAGGGCTTTCCAAGCCCTGGGGGACCAGCATGTTGAGCAGTGCCGCTTCCATCTGCAGAGGGTTTCACAACGTAAAGTGTGATGCCTGAAAGAGGAGAGGAACCCCAGCTTGACCTCAGTCTGCCACTCCAGCTAGTGGGACTTCAGGGGCTAAACAAACCTGTTTGTGGGAGGGCCACCACCTTCAAATTCTCCACGTTGTCTAACAGCTGCAGCGTTAGGAACAAACAGAGGCATTTCAGCAAGATCAAGCAGTATCAGCTTTGAAAAGAGTAATAGCATGGGCATGCTTTAGTATATAAAACAGGCTGCATGAAGAATATCCTGTCCGGAGCGTTCAACTGTCCTGTCCCCTTTGTACTAGCCAACAACAACAACAAAAAGGGTCTGAGGGAAGATTTTTGGCCTCCAGCACTTGATAAATTAATGCAAATTAATAACTGATCTGTGATGAACTGTAAAATCAGGCTGAACATTTGTATTTCTGTGTGAAGGTATGCAGGGGCAGAGTGCCTCAGCATCAATCAACAGAGGAAGGGGAAAAGACTCCAAGACGGCTATCGACCAAACAGCCACGCGAAGCCCTTGTAGGCTTTCCCGGGGAGCTTGGAACACTGCCTCATTTATTCCAGATGTAACCTACAAGACTCATTTGTTCTGATGATGGCTAGATAGCAATATTTCATACATGGGTCTCAAATGGTAAGTGACTAGCGGTTAAAAATAGCAGTCACACAAGCACTGTTCACATCAGCAAGCAGGAGATCTGGGATCACACTTTACAAGACCATCTTTTGTTCTGGGTCCACGAAGGCTGAGAACGTGACAACGAGAGTGGCATGAGATGACTCTGCTTGGTCACCACAGGAGCTTTAGCACCAGCACCAGCTCCACAACGTTTTTCTCTGTAATTTGTCCAATGTTAACCTCTAGGCTCTTGGGTTTTTTCATCTGTAAAATGAAAAGATTCCATACATTCGTCAAGTTCTGCAAGACCTAATTTGTTAGTATTTATAAACTTGCACTGGCATTGAAAATGTACATCTCGTGAGACAGTATCAGGGTTCCAGAGTTTCTGAATAGGAACAACTGTGCTGAGATCCTCTTGAAATAAGTAATTATTATCCAGACATCAGTATTTAGCATCAGAAGATTCATGGGCAATCTTGCAGAACTGCATTGCCACTTTCCACACATAAAAGCATAGCTTTGTAAAAATTAAATGTATGCTGTATTACAGCCTAGAGAAATCTTCTTGTGTTTGGTAGATTTTTAGATAAACTGCTATATATTTAATTTTTTTTTTTAACTTTATGAGTTCTCCCCCTTCAGGATTGATCTTTATCACTTTCAAAAATACAGAGTGTCTGAAAAGACAGCCCATAGGTAAGTGCAATATAATTAACAGAATCAATCTAGTTTAACAAGTTTAGCAAAACCTAGTAAAAACAGCAGCAATAGCTAATGTGTTAGCTTGCTTGCTCACAATTTCAGCTCCTTCTAGAAAATCACATAGTGAGAACATATCTCAAACAGGAGGTTTAACTACAAGTTGAATTTATTTACCAATGTCATTCATTTGAAAAGACATTTTGAATCTTGCATATCAAGGTGGAATAATGATAACGAAAATGTTAAAAAAGGAGAAGTTACATGCAAAAAGGCAAGAAGTTTAAATTTATTTCAATGATCTAAATGCAAGTTATAATGGAATTATTCCCATTGCTACAAAAATTCTTAAACTTGCATAGCAAATGTATATACTACTTACAGGTCTTTTTTTTAACAACAAAAAAAAAAGACTTCTGTCAGTTGAAATGGGCAGTTTGGGGAGAATAAGAAAAAAGCTATATTTGCCTCATTATCATGTATGCATGACTGAAAGCAATCAATTTCTTTAACTGCAAAATAAAAGTCAGTCGTTCAAACAAGGGTAATACTAAGCTTGGCGCATGTTATCTCCACCTTCAAAAGGCCATTCTGGAGAACAAAGCACTCTGTCACAACTCTGGCTCATGGATCACTCCTGAGGTAAACTCCTGCGAAATTATGAGTGATTCTAAGTTATAACTTTTGCTTTAGTTTGTCATAATAGAAAATACCTAGGTTAAAAGCATGTGAGAATTAGATGCTATTTATTTTTCAAGTACAAGATATGATGTATTTCAGCATGCTTTTTCAGTTGGACATTGGCAGCAGAACTTTTTGGATGTGAAAATATACTTTGAATATTCTAATGAAAAGTAAGGGTGTGTTATTTATAGCAAATAACCACTCAAATTTTTTTTTCTTGTGATTTTGCTTATGAAATATTTCTTTGGTTGTCAAAGAGACATGACTGTTCCCAGCAAATCATATGATGACAAAAATGTGATAGATAATTTATAGATAATTCTTCAGAGAGTTATTCATGGGAAGGAACAGAAGGATTGAGAGAAATACAATAAACAATAAATGAAAAAGAAACAACTTTTAAGCACAAACTGGAGTATCTTGCACCAAAAATATAATTTCCTCTGCATTTCCAGCCACTTCTGGGAATAAGCATTTACCTCTTAAAAAAACTGAGCTAAAGGATTGAATAACCAGGGTGCAATTTTTACTTTTCTGAACAAGTTTAACCTCTGCATTCCATTGCTTTCTGTACAAGAAGTGACTAAAATAAGGAAAATAATTTGGATTTTCGGATTTCAGTGTGCTAATTAGGCACAGAAACATTAGGACCTGGATACTAGGGTGAAGCTGCAATTAGCTGAGATTTAATGAGCTGTGTAATGATAAGTGACAGGGCTATGTAACTTTACAGCCATAATTTCCTGACTAGATGAACTCTTAAACACTGCAATCCTACATCCTACCCTAAGGCACGTTGACCTTCTAGCTGCCCAGAGGAGAAACAACTGCCTGCAAAGTTTTTAGGACCTACACAGTATTTTAGCAACAGGAAATTCCTATAGTTTCAGGGCAATTTCTCACTCTGATCAGAGCAAGCATCATTTTCCATGCTAGTCTAAACATTTTTTTTCTGCTCCTTATGATCTAGTTTATGTGGCTAGAGGAGTTTGTCTGATGACAAGAGGATCCTCTGAAGTAGCCACAGTCGGATAGGATGTCAAGGGCATCCAATATCCGCAGCCACATCAAATACAGTTTGGGTGATGGAGAGGATGCACAAAGAAAGCCTATAATAAAACACCTCATAAAAGAGGACCAGAAATGCAATTCCAGAAAGCAAGCAAAACCCAACATTAGAAAAACTCTATTTGTAACATTCATGAACATCAAGGAGAAAGTCTGCTAGATAAAGCATGGTTCTGAGAATCAAGTGACTTGCAACCATTAATTGCTTCTGACTGTCCATGACTTTTGACAAGTCAAATTCTTGCTGCCAATCTTAATATGGGGAATATTACAGATAAAAAAGTTATTTGAAACAGATAAAAAAGTTATTTGAAGATGATGAAGTCCTCAGATTCCCTATGGGAGACACTAACATATTGCTAACGCTTTCAAAACCCAATAAAGGGAATATTTTCATTTAAATCTTAATCTTTCTAGGATAGACAAACTGTAACATGTGCCATACCTGTATGATCACTTACAATTTTCTTCTCCTTTATTCTTTTGTCTTCTTTAGCACAGAGCACACATTTGCCATGACCAATAAGCACCCCATGGAGCAGGGCCTGAATTTTACCCCTATTCTTTTCAGCCACCATGCCCCTTTCTGTCCTTCCATTTTAACAGAATTTATAGTGAACAAGACTGAGAGGTAATGCAGTGAAAGAACACCTGGAAAGCTCCAAAATACCTAGATTCTGCCTATACTGAGATTTTGGCAGAATTTAAGTATCTGGGTCAATGAGAATGATAAAGATCCCATTCCCCTGCAACAAATGTCCCTGGAGGCACCCAAGACCTCGCTAGACCCCAGCACTGCCTGCCTGTACATGCAGCAAGAGACCGGGCTGAACACTGAGCTCCCACTCACGCTCGAGCACGGTCCAGGATTTCTGCATAGGTCATGGAGGCATCGAACACATGGGATTTGGCAGAAAGCACAGTCATATCCACAGAAAATGTACGCAGACCACACATATATATATATATATATATATACACAGTGCATGGCACTGCTTGGGACTTAAAAACTGAAAACATCTTTTGAAAGTGGGTGGCAAGGGAGGAAGTGATGAAGAAAACAGATTAAACATGGCATTCCCCAAATACCATGTCTGTTACCTTTACTTTTATATATGTGTTATGGAGGGTGTATAAAGCTAGTGATATGATACTAACTGTATGCTTATCAAAAGCCCCAAGGACATAATACTTGTTCTGATATGTAGTTCAGAACCTCTGAGGCTGTGAAATGTGTGGTGACATGGAAATCCTCAGGAATGTTACCAGGCTGTGATATCCCTCTGCCTTTCTCCACCGCCTGCCACTCTTTGCTTCCTCAGTGGCTTGACGTGCAAGATAATTATTTTTTTCTGGAGCCGACAGCAAAATAGACATTTTTTTACTTCGCTGTTTTTTTCTCATGCTGTTCCCCCATCCGGTGCCCAGCCTGGCTGACAAGTAAGTAGTCACTTTTGAACAGCAGAGAAGGCAGAGCTGATGTGACAAGGGAGCAGGAGTACATTAAGCCAATTTTGCTACAAGAAGGCTAATGTGTAATGAGGTTGTGTGAGAACCATGGCCTTATCTACCTGTGAAAGGAGTCAAATACAATTGCAACTCAGTTAACATCCTTCGGAATTATTTACTAACTACCTTTTTTGCTTTGAAAAGCTCACCTAGCCCCAAACAAATATTACCAATGCTTCATTTGCACTATCACCAATAACCACAACTATGCAAAACTGCCACGTGCTCTCCGCTATTTAATTAATTAGGCAAGGAGGAACATGATTATGCAAGAAAGATCTTTGCATTTAAACACTACAAGTGCTTTGCTGTGGAATTCTCCTATAATCAACTCCCTTCTGTTTTATCCTACTGATGGCACAGGAAGCAGGGAGGCTGCAGGCAGGGCTCCAGGACACAGCTCCCTTGTGCCAACCTTATTCTTGGGGACATGCCTCTCACTATCTTTTTAGCTGAAAATGGGCAAAGGCAAATAGCAGGAGTGGAGAAGGACGGGTTTAGTAATAGTCTTGGGGGCCATGCTGCACAATGTTGTGCTGTACCGGCAAGTATCTTTGAGGGAAGGGTAGAGCCATCATCTACCTGCCTTTGGGGAAATCAAACCCATTTTTTCTTGAGAAAGGACAGGCTTTGTAAAGAGGAATCTCCTTTCCAGCAGCACTGTGCATCATGCTCTGAGGGAGGGGAAGAGTGGGAAAAGGAAGCAACAAGAGGTCTGAGACATCTAGTTACTACTACCTTTGACCCTGCCATGTCTATCTGCCTGCTCCTAATGCAACTCTGTGGGGAAGCTGCATTTTCACAAAATCAGAGTTAATGGACTGCTGATAGGCCTTGCTTTTCTTTGTTTCCTCACTTATCTTTACAGGCCACTTGCTTGCGCATTTCTCAGACTCTGCAAAACGGCTTTCAGAGATGGGTGGATAATATCCAACTATGACAAAAGCTTTCAACAGTCATCTAATGTCCCAATTGAATAACTCAGTCTGGAACACAAAGACCATGAAGCGCCAATAACGATTATATCCAACCTTTCCCAAATAACTGCCACAATCATGTGCAATTATCCCTTGCCAACCAAAACAAGAGTGGCAAGTGAGTACCACCAGTCTTTGGGAGATGAGCAGAAGAGTCACACAATTCACACTGGCAAGCCACATAGTACCTGAATTTTGTACCGTTCTCATATACCAGTGGCATAGCACAGTCATGGGTGTGTGGATAACAAGAGAATTTGATATATTACTGTTGTTTTATGAAACCTCTTTCTCAGCCAGACACAGGGATTTGAAGAATACAGTGTACCATTCACCTTTTTTTTTTTATTATTAAAATAACAGCAGCCAAACACTTAATGCGAGAAGATTAAATGGATGTGAATTAATTCCTGAGGTCTTTTTCTGATTTCAGTGTGAACAATACAGCCGAAGTTGTGGGAGAGCCTTGAAAGATGGCAAATTTGCTCATGTGCCATATTTTAATCACTGCCTAAACCTGTTGGTATAATATTTCCTTGAAAGTGTCTGTATAAAACATCTTCTGGAAAAGCTTTAAAAAAATCTGTAAACAATGCAATGAAATTCTTTAAAAGCTGCAGGAGAGAAAGTTACCAATTTCTTTCTACATTGAAGGCAGCTTGACATAATCGTATGTTCAAGTAATGGAGAAAAAACACAGCTTAACCTCCAAAGCATAGCCAGAAAATAGCCCAAGGAAAAAAATCCCTGTCCTATGTCCAAGCAGTGAAAATGTTTTCATAAGATTTTGCACACTATCTTCATTGAAATAATATGAATTAATTAGAATCCCTTCTGAAACATGCTGGAATCTAACATGATTTGGGAGGATGAAGCAGCAAGGAGTTCACCAGGTTTTTGATCCCTCCAGAGGACCAAGTCTGATTTAGTCATCTGTTTTGCAAGACCTCACAGCCAAAAATCCCCCTAATGCAGCAGCTCCCTCATAACTGTAATTTATCAAAGAGAAAAACTGATGGAAATTATCCATTCCCTGTTCCAACATGAGCCGTGCATGATGAAGAGTAAGTGACCATTTGGAAACAATCACCTTCCCTCTGTTCCCTCCAGTTTCTCCCAGTAATTCCAGTAGTCCTCTTATTTTAAGATGTATAGCCAAAAAAGAGTTTCCCAGAAACTCTTTAGCTCAGTAGTGCTATTGCATTCTTATATAGTAAAGAGTTACATATATTGATAATCCTTCACCAACAAGACCTCTTGCATCTAATTTTCAAAACCAACTTGTTCCTGCTAGCCACAAAAGCAGCTTCCATATTAATTCCACCTGGTTTTGCTGCCACACAGTGAATACTCTGCTATGATCAGGGCAACATGGAGCTTGAATCCCAGCTAGCGTACTGAAAGCATTGAAGGCGTTTTTCACCTGTGTGCTCCAAGGCAATGCAGAAGTTGTTCAACTATGTACTTCTGTATCATCTCGCTCACTTTCCTTGAAGTTTAATCTTAGTCTGGGTTTCCTGAGGACGTAATGCTTATTCTTGTGATAATTATCTTAAACGACTGATTTATACACAATCTCAAGTGCAGTTCAATAACTCTATAAAATAAAAAGACTTCCTTGTGTTTTTAAAATGAAACAATTTATGCATATAATCTGAAGTTAAAAAGTCAAAGAAAAAACTTTTGGTACAATAGTTGTTTGAAGATATGTACCATGAGAAAACATTTGCTTCTGCAAAGTGGTGGGATGGGTTTTCTAGCTCTGGCTGCTCTTTGGGGCTTTAGAGCAGCAAGAAGCAGTGAGTACCCAGCCACTGGAGCTATTGGTGATTTCTAGGATCGCCTGGACAAGTTGGAGAAAGAGGTGAGCATTGAGGCTCACGCGCCTTGGAAATGGTGAAGGCAACAAACTTCAGAAGCTGCAGGAGGCCCAGTGGTGATTTTTGGGCAGGCAGATGGCTAGGAAATTGCTGACAGTTGTAGCAAAGAAAAACTGCAGTAAGGGCCAAAATCACCAACTCCAGAGCATTCAGAAGAGTGAATAACGTTAATTACAACCAACACTGAGATGTGACTGAGGCTGGAAAACATATATTTCCTTCCTTCCTTCCTTCCTTCCTTCCTTCCTTCCTTCTTTCCTTCCTTCCCTCCTTCCTTCCCTCATTCACTCCTTTCTTCTCAACTTCACATTCACTAGCTACATCCCTGTTATGAACCGATGGCAGGGCATGATTTCCAGCTCTGCCCTTGTGTTCATCCGTATAGCTCCATCCCAGGCAGGACTTTTGCCTGTGCTGAGCAGCAGAGGCCGGTGCTGGAGCCAGCCCTGTGGGAGGAACTGCCTGATCAGCATTGCCCTCTTGGCACTGCCTAGGAGGGTAGTTTGGGGGCAGCCACCCGCTTTTGGGGAGATAATAGGTATAGGGGTACAAGATGAGCTAGGATGCTTTGCCGCAGGGATATTGAATAGCCTCTGGCGTCTTTAACTCAATCATGTCAATGCTAGCTATTGAGTCTAGGAAGTACATAAAGAGGTAATTTTAGATGGGATTAAGAAATAAGGTCTGCTGCATGGGAAGTGAAGTCTGTGAAAGGGTAGCTTCGTCTCGGTGAGAAATGGGAAAACACAACCATTATACATTCCTTAGAGGCAGCTAATGCATGAGATTTCACTGATTTTTAACTGAACGAGAGGGTTAAAGGTCTGTATTGTTATTCAGATCAAAGACATCTTTAGTAAATAAGCTTATATTTCATTAAAGAGATTTATTTCTTCTTATTTAATTTTTACCCTAAATACCTATTAAATCCAGCTATATTCTAAAGTTTTCTCTATAAGTTTGGAGCAAGTATGCAATGTCATTTTTGCTTAATGAAATACTTGAAAGCAAAATTTGGTTCATAGATGAGGAAGTGCCTCATCTGTGAACAGGAGAGAGAAGTGGCTGAATTATTTCTTAGCAAAGAATTTGTTTGGAGAGAAAGAAACTCACACTTAGCAGCTGGAAAGCATGACAACGGCTGAAAATTAATTCAGACACATAGAAAAATAAAGCATATTGCACAGGGTTTAAGCTAATTGTAATCACTAAGTTAAAACCCCTTCTGGCTTTTGGACGAGCCTGGACCAGTTGTTTCGCTTTGTATTTGCATTCTGCACAGATAAGCTGAGCGATACCTGCCTCAGCAAGTATTCAGTCAGGGTTTGTGCGCTTGGTTCAGTCCCTTACTTCCAGCTTGCGGCATGCAAGATATGTTCTGTGACAAGGATTATGCTCCAGTTTGGAGGACAAAACATATATCACTCATCAGCACAGAAGCTGTGCAGCTAAGAAGCTTTGTAATTAAGAATCCTCACAATTGCATTTCATAATTTATTCATAGTATCAATTACAGAATTCCTGGTAGAGGAAGTCAAACTAATTATATTTTTTAAAATTTAAATTAGTTTCTTCTGTTCAATTAAGGGAAGCCAGAAACTCTTCAGGGTACCCACACTGCCAATGGCAAAGTGTAATAGCTTTGCAGTGAGACGGTCAGCTGGAGCAGCTGCTGGAAGAACACTCTTTGGTAAAACTGCGTTAGCCAGTTTAGTCTTGGAGAGTGACTGCTTAGCCTGCTGATTACACAAATACTGCTGGTTTTATGTATGATTGTAATTCTGCAACTTTTAAAAACAGAAACAATGACCAATGTATTCAAGAGCTACAGTCCTCCTGTCAGGATGATGAGTAACCTCTCTCAGCCCAGATGCATAAATGCGTATGATTGCTTGTGAGGTGTGTGTTAGGGACACACTCATCCTAGACCCAGGTCACCTTCTGGGGTGAGCCTGGTCCTCCTCATCGCCGAATGAGGAGCAGAGAACAACCACTTTCCTAGGGCTGGCCCCTCAGATGCATGAACTGAGGGGATGGATTTGGTCCTGCATTCCCAGAGTGCAGCCGAGCTGTGTGTTTATGTCGCCCTAATACGATGTGGGTCCTGCTGTGCCCTCCGCACCAGCACTGATGGTTCAGCAGAGCTCCCCCTTGCACCCTGGGCTGCATCGCCACCTCCCCCCACCCCTCCTTTCACCGGCCGAGGACATCACTGCAGCTTTTTTGTGGGGCTGAAGGGAGGGGGGAAGGCTTAAGCTTTCACCGAAAACCAAAGCTACTTTATTTATATTAGATACTCCAAAGAAAAACATCACGGCTTGCAAGGAGAGTGGTGCGACAAGCAATTTTTCTGGCAGAGAACGCTGTGGGCATTTTCTGATGTAATTTCAAGTACCAAATAAAAAGGCGCTGGGCATGTACTTCATCCGTAAATGCTTATGCCCTGATAAAAGAGCAGAGGGCCCCAGGACCCATCACAGCAGTTATTACAGGACATTCCTTCACATATCCCACACAGTGAGTTACAGCGAGCTGTATTATAAATCCAGCTGTATTTTTAGGTGCATTAGTGGTCACTTGACTACAACTGAGTCTGGTCAGAATTCAGATGTTTGGTGGAAGTTTTTTTTTCCCCTCTTTCCTCCTAAGAAATATAAACTAATTTTCCAGATATTTCACTCAAAAACCTCAGGGCTGCAACTTCCATATACTGATTTGGGGGAGTTTATTTCTTTCAGGAAAATTTCCAGAAAGATTAATATACTACCAAGTAGTTTACTGTATTTCCAAACTACGAAGAGAGCAAGTTACCGGATCAAGCAAAACCAACAGCTTATCTTTGGTCCATTCCTTGTGATACACCAGTAACCTTTGGTAGAAACTTCCCAGTGTCTGGATCCATGATTTGTGGATGGCCAGGAGATGGGATATAGGCAGTGTATAAGCAGTGGGGAAACATATTTCTGCACAGAAACAAGACCAGAGACTAGGTGGTTAAAGTTCTTGTATGCATTAATGCAGCTAACAAGGCTTTATTGTCTTCATCATATTTCCAGTTAAAAACTATGCAACTACAGTCCCTTCTTGGAAACTGTGGTTTCTCACACGGGTGAATGTATTCAGTTCTGGGAGCAATGAAAAGTTTGCAAAATCACTCCAGTCTTCAGGCTCCTGTTGTAAGGGAAATTTGCTGTGAAAGGTGCTGTAAACAGAATAAAAACTACCCCAAACAACACAGTCAGCACCTATTTCCAACATCATAATGCAGAGATTCAATGGCATATTACGAAAATTACCACATAATTAAAGAAAAGCCTCTCCTGAATTTTGAAATCTCCCTTCAGCACTTCAAAGTCCTAAATCATTTGACACATTTAATCATATTTGTGTCAGAAGAGGGAAAAACAACAGCATAGTAACTCAAACATATAGAATCATAGAATCACAGAATGTTTTGGGTTGGAAGGGACCTTAAAGATCATCTAGTTCTAACCCCCTGCCATGGGCAGGGACACCTTCCACTAGACCAGGTTGCTCAAAGCCACATCCAACCTGGCCTTGGACCTCCCGTGGTGTGGAGGATGACGTGTTTTCTAACAGAAGAGAAGGTGGAAGAAGATTTTCTTTGCAAACCAGTCATGCTTCAGATACCACGGCTGCAACCCCACTTTCTCCCAAGACAAAATGCAGCAGGGAAGCAAAGGTGTCACACGTAGTCTGTCTTAGCTCCCCCTCTGTGAGAAAGGGAGTGAGTAGCTACTTAAATTTACATTTTATGCATGCAAGGCAACGAATTGAAGCTAATTGTATCAAACCCACTCCCAGCAGTATTTTAGCATATTCCTGGTCATTTGAACTCCATGCTCACAAGGTCAGATATAAGGCTTTGCGTCTGGACTGTATGATGGGATGCAAAAATGTATTTTATACAAAACAGATGAACCACTTAAGCTTCAAATTAAAGTTTTAGTCTTTTAAATATCTCTTTGTAGCAAAACATACAGAGTTTGATGTGCATTTGTACGTTCAATCACTCATTTATATAAAAACCTGCTATCAGGCACGTCAAATATCTGATCTCCTCCCAGATGCAACATCTACAACTAAGATTCTTTTAAGAATTTGTTTTCCCCTTTTTAGATAAATCCATAGAGAGTATTAACATCTTCTGACAGACTTAAATACACCAGTAATCAACAGATGATACCTGTAATATCAGTGTGAAGCAAAGAAGTCTCTTAAAAGAGTATTTACATTGGGCCCAAACATCCAGTTATGACATACTCTTATCAAATATTTTGGCTCATTATTGTCAGAATTCAGAAAGATCCTGGCTCTAGAAGGGATTACACCGGTTGTGGGGAGTGTAATCAGATACATCATTTCAGCTTCTAATTTCATATCCAAATGCCAGAAAAACTGAGCAGCAATTTTCAACGGTTTGACTTCAGGCACCAAGATCAGACCGTAATCCTTATCATTTACGCTTGTTCACAGCATCTGTGAGTGAGTCCACTGCAATCCTCAAATAACCCCTACTGTAAAAAAACTGAAGTGGAGGAGAGGTGAGGCCACAACCATGCAATTAAGCTGTTCAGTTGCTGATCTGTGTGGAAAGGAATTCCTCTCCAGCTAGAGATAAAGCTGTAGTATAAAACGTGATTGGGCTTGAATACAAGAGCTATGGAGAAGCTCATTAATGTTTCAAAATGTCCTTACTAAAGGTGTCTTCTAGTTTAAGGTTTAACCTAAATGAGTACACAAGCCAAATATTATGAGTATCCTCTTTGAAATCAGTGGAGCTGCTCCTACACTTGGATCAACATACAGTGAAATGCATGAGTAGATGGCAAGGATAAACCACATTTTACACTAGCTGCATTTAGGCTATTTCCTAGTGCTGGTATAAGAATAAGACATTTATTTACATTAAACCATGGTTTTTTGCTTGTACATCAACTGGGTGGCATAGCAAGGTCATTTGTTTGAATTATACTAAGAGCTTGCCTGGCAATAAAAGAAATTATATAAGTTAATATATTCTGTAACATTCTTAGAGAGGCAGGGAAGATGGTTTGTATTATTATATAGCCAACCTGATAATATCTGGAGAAACAATCACTGTAAACCAGGATGGATGTCTGTATTTAAAACACAAACACTATAATCAAAGTTTTCTCTTTGATTTTGTTTTCTAGGTCATTTTCTGATGAAGTTTAAATTTGAATCTCATTCCAAACATTAATATTAAATGACTGTTTACATTTCTTATACTGAATCCACAGTGAGAGAATTTTTCATATTATTGTACGAAGTCTCCCTCACACCTGGAAGGAATTGTATTACTTTTTAATTTAAGCAGTTTCAAATTTACAGCCTAGCTCTAGTATAGAGAGGAGTCAAAAGTTATCTATTCTCCGTGGAAGCTAGTTTAGGACTATTTGTACAGTGTAGGACAGGTCTGTTAATATTTGTAACTACTTGCATTTACTCATAGTCATTAAACACTCTTTTTTGTCCTTCATTTTCTAGGGGACTGAAGCCTGCACTTGACCACAGAGAAAACTCAGTCTGAACTGATATATTCTGCTCTCCCATGAATAACGAGGTTTCGCTTTCTTTTTTTGTGTTTAGTTTCTGGGTACAATTCAATTAGAAATATTTAAATCTTTTGGACTTCATGACATTTTTTAGCCTCCATTCAATAACCCTTGAATTCATGCCCAGTTCAAGGTGTTCTCAGAGAAGCTTTCCTGTTTGAATTTTAGTTCAAAAGACTCGAGGCCTAATGTTTTCAAAGGGATCTCTGCTTTGTTTCCACTCCTAAAAAGAGGGCTAAGAGAGGGCTTGCACATGCATATGAATAACATGTCCCTGCAGGGCTGAAAGTGAACTACCCTTACCTGTGTTATTGCAGTTAAAATACTCATTAGGAGACAGATCCCATTATGCCAAGCACAGTGCAAGTAGAGAGAAAAAAATGCAGCTTTTTCAACTACTTTACAGGCTGAAAAATACGTTTATAGGTGGTTTTAGCTATTATTTTATAAGTCCCTATGGTATCCATGCATTGTACTATAAGAAAAGTTCAACTACACTGGGTGTTGGCTAATTATCACAAACCTTCTCATTCAGAGTAACTGTAATGCAATTTATTTTCTTTAACAGCAACCAGTAAGTGCTGAATTATCATTTACCCCAAGGTTCTACCATAAAAACGAAGTGATCCTTAAGTTTGAACTTGTCTTCTAAAATGGCCTGGCGTGTATTTCTTTGAAGTCTTTCAACCTTGTTTAAATTTAGTCTTTGTGATTATCTGAAATTTAAGCTGAGTGATAGTGCAATTTATTCTACTGTTTTGACAGAGGTCTTATCAGATACATTAAATCTCTTCCAAAATTGTTCTAAAATTGTTCAGTTTTTCACCTTGGCTCCCACAGCAGGCCTTCCATTTCCAGTCAACAAAGCTTGTGGTTGTATGAGAAAGCACCGAGTTGGGTTTAGAATTGGTCTGGAACATCTTGTATTGCTCTATGACATTTCTGTCACAATTTAGTTCACTTAAGATGGCAGCCAGCAACAGTAGGCTCAGAAAAAATAGATTAATGATACTTCCATAGCAACTGAGCTTCTGGCCTGAGCAAATACCCGTTTACTAACATACTTTGATAGCTTTTATTACTCACACCGGTGTAATATGTGAAAGAATCTCTTGAATATACTAAATCAGAGACAAAAATTCTTACTTACATTTAAGGGTTAACGCATTACTTCATTTTTACGGAGACAGAGATTAATGGAACAGATAGTGTAAATCAGCTTTGTAGTCCAATAATTTTTTTATTGCAAGGTTATGAAACCCACCTTCAAACATTTGTTTTCTTTCTGCTTGACACTCTGTTATTCAAAACATTTATTTTTCATGTGTGTCGTGACATTAAGTTAAAGCAAGAGCAGCCCTGCAGAAAGGGATCTGGGGGTGCTGGTCGCCAGCAGGCTCAATGTGAGTCAGCAGTGTGCCCTGGCAGCCCAGAGGGCAAACCGCGTCCTGGGGGGCATCAAACACAGCGAAACCAGCCGGTCAAAAGAGGTGATTATCCCGCTGTACACAGCGTTGGTGTGGCCAGCCTCACCTCGAATACAGTGTGCGGTTCTGGGCCCCACAATTTAAGAAGGATGTGGAGGTCCCTGACTGTGTCCAGAGCAGGGCAACAAAGCTGGTGAAGGGGCTGGAAGGCATGTCCTGGGAGGAGCAGCTGAGGACACCGGGGTTTGTCTAGTTTGGAGAGAAGGAGGCTGACGGGCGACCGCATTGCTCTCTACAGCTTCCTGAGGAGGGGAAGCGGAGAGGGAGCTGCTGATCTCTTCTCCCTGGGATCCAGTGATAGAACTCGTGAGAATGATTCAAAGCTGCGCCAGGGGAGGTTCAGACTAGACATTAGGAAGCATTTCTTTACCAAGAGGGTGATCAAACACTGGAACAGGCTTCCTAGAGAGGTGGTCGATGCCCCAAGCCTGTCAGTGTTTAAGAGGCATTTGGACGATGCCCTTAACAACATGCATTAACTTTTGGTCAGGCCTGAAGTGGTCAGGCAGTTGGACTAGATGATTGTTGTAGGTCCCTTCCAACAGAACTATTCTCTTTTCTCTTCTTTTCTCTTCTTTTCTCTTCTCTTCTCCTGCACTCACAATGAGTTGAATAATGATGAGACTGTTATTTGCCTAAAATGTCAGGGGGTTTTCAGCTCCAAAAGCACTTCCAAGGACACATATCACAAAGGTTACAAGAGGAAAGAGGATTTTATTGTATTTTATTTTATTTTATTTTATTTTGTTTTATTTTATTTTATTTTATTCTTCTAAATCTGTTTCAGAGCTGATGCTCACAAGTATTAACGTAATGCGCATGTGTAGCCAGGAGCAGGCTGACGCATTCTTCAGTTTAGTTTGAAAAAACATCCCTTGCCGTCTGGGAAAGGCAAATCACAGAGCTACAGAAAGTAGCAGCAGGAATACAGGCCAAGCAGTCCCTGTTTCCTGAAGAGATCGTGAAGAATGAGGATCAGGACTGACCACACACAAAAGAAGAAGAGGTATATGGTACCAAGAGGTATTTTCAAAAGTATGACACGTATTGATGACAAGCAATACTTTTGCCTTCGAAAACTTGCTCTGCTGTGCATCTTGGCCGGTGATACATGAAAAGTGCTCTCGTGCCTGCCTGGCACTTGTATTGCATGCAGGGAGAGCTGAAAAGTGGCAGCTCCTGATGGTGCAGCAAGCCTGGAGCCCTTCCAAACACAGGCTGCTTTGCACAAGCAAGAACACCTGGGGAAATGGAGCCAAGGGAAGAGCAGAGCTCGCTCCCGCTACAAACTTGCAATGGGAAAGAGAGCCAGGGCGAGCCAGGGCACAAGCGGTGCCATGCTGGTACAAGAGCAGCAGGGAAGTACATAGCCAAAATGGACAAGAGCAGAGGAGCCCTGGCAAGGGGCCATGCTCAGTACTGCTGAGGAAGAGAATAACCCACCAGGGACCAGTGACAGTCTGCCCTTGGGGAAAAAAAAAAAAACCTTCCTCCCCCCAGATGCAGGGTATGAGGTCAATCTTCATAGGGCATGAGCTGCAGGCAAGAGCCTAGCCAAAATGGACCAGAGGAGACCTGACAAGGGTCTGTGCTTAGTGCCACAGAGGAAAAGATGAAAACCCCTGGGACTGGTGCTGGCCTGCCCTGGGGGCACGGAATGTTTCTTCCCCCTGGACGTGGGGCATGAGGTCTACCTTCGCAGAGTATAAGCAGCAGGCACCTAGCCAAAGAAGCCCTGGCAAGAGGCCGTGTTCAGTGCCGCAGGGCAAGGCAAAAAAACCCCAGGGACTGTTGCTTTCCTGGGGGAAAAAGCCTTCCCCACCCCTGGCTACAGGGCACAACAGGCCATCTTTGTGGTGCATGAGCAGCAGGCAGTAACCTAGCCAAAATGGACCAGAGGAGCCCCGACAAGTGGTCATGCTCAGTGCTGCAGAGGAAGGCAAAAAAACCCCAGGGACCAGTGCCAATCTGCCCTGGGGGAAAATTCCTTCCTGACCTGAGAGCTGGTGATCGGCTATTCCCTGAGCATGTGAGCAAGACTTGCTTCCTTGTCCCACAGGCTGGTCACACCTCCCAGGAGACACTAGCACTGCCCGTCACCTTTCCTCCCTCAACCTGGAGCCATCTCAGGGGCTTCCAAGAGTAGCAAAATGCTCCCAACCTGATCGACCCTGGGGGGGCAAGAATCCTTCCCGTGCCTGGCAGGACACCAGTGGATGCTCCAAAGCACTGCGGGAGGGTGCTGGGACATCTGTGCATCCCATTTCTTACAGCCACTGCCACTGGCTCTGCAAGGGATGAGAACAGCAGGCTCTGCAGTGCTCCTCAAGTGCCAAGAACACATTCCTTGGTCTCGCCACTGTTATCCAGCTGAAAAAACCTGACAGGCTCAGGCACCTCCAAGTGTTGGTGGTTCTTCTCATCGCCTTAGGAGCTTGCGTCTGTTCCCCAAAGGGTGAAGCAGGACTTCCATCCATCAGATAAGCTTTGACTGTGGCCCTACCGGCAGCTGGAATTGCAGTGGAGAACCTCCAGCAGCCTTGTCCAGCCTCAAGTCTTCCTCTCTCAGCCCCCTCCAATTAGTTCCACTATCTCCTCAAGGGCTTCCTCTCGGATGTCTTCAGGCCACCCCCAGGCCAGCTCTGTCCTGGTGGCGAAGCCAGGCAGACTGGCAGGGGACACAGGAGGATGCCCCCTTTATCCTGCCCCGGGACATTGTGACTGCTGTGTTGGCGGGTGGTAGCACTGTGACATGGGGTTGATGGGTCCCTCCTGCAGCCCTGCCTGCCACAGCACTGCCTGTTGCCCCTCTGCCCAGGATCCTTCAGAGGAAGGCCCTTGGGGTGCTGGCCCAGAGGCAGTCCCTGAGCCCAGGAGGCCCAAGGGACTGTCCCTCCCCATGGTGGCAATGCACTGGGCACAGCTGCTGGGTGTCCCTGATGTGTCCTCTGCCATTTGGCTTCCAAGTACAAACTTATTGCTGTTACTCTTCTCTCAGACTATAGCAGAAAGCAACCCTGCAGCCCAGCAAACACCCCTATTAGCCATCCCCTCTCTGCATCAGAGCTAACGTCTATAAGGCCATGCAGCAAGGAGGACCAAGGTTGAAAACACATTATGGGGATGCAATCCCATAAATTGGGCCCCACAATTTAAAAAGCATTTTAAGGTACTTGAATGCATCACAAGGAAGGCAACAAAGCTGGTGAAAGGGCTGGAAGGCATGTCCTGGGAGGAGCGGCTGAGGACACGGGGTTTGTCTAGTTTGGAGAGAAGGAGGCTGACGGGCGACCGCATTGCTCTCTACAGCTTCCTGAGGAGGGGAAGCGGAGAGGGAGCTGCTGATCTCTTCTCCTTGGGATCCAGTGATAGGACATGTGGGAATGATTCAAAGCTGCGCCAGGGGAGGTTCAGACTAGACATTAGGAAGCATTTCTTTACCAAGAGGGTGATCAAACACTGGAACAGGCTTCCTAGAGAGGTGGTCGATGCCCCAAGCCTGTCAGTGTTTAAGAGGCATTTGGACAATGCCCTTAACAACATGCATTAACTTTTGGTCAGGCCTGAAGTGGTCAGGCAGTTGGACTAGATGATTGTTGTAGGTCCCTTCCACTGAAATCTTTTCTCTTCTTTTCTTTTCTTTTCTTTTCTTTTTTCTTTTCTTTTTTTCTTTTCTTTTTTATTTCCTTTCCTTTTTCCTTTCCTTTCCTTTCCTTTCCTTTCCTTTCCTTTCCTTTCCTTTCCTTTCCTTTCCTTTCCTTTCCTTTCCTTTCCTTTCCTTTTTTCTTTTCAACATCTCAGTCCCTTTATGGTATTCAGAACCGAACAGGACGAAGTCTTTCTAGTCATATCAGGAAATACTGTTCTTCTCTAAATCTCTACCACCTTTTAGGATTTTACCCTAAGATCTTTATTGTCGTGGTTTAAGCCCAGCTGGCAGCAAAGCACCACGCAGCCGCCCACTCGCTCACTCCTCCCCACTGGTGGAATGGGGAGGAGAAAATATAATGAAAGGCTCGTGGGTCGAGACAAGGAAAGGGAGGGATCGCTCACCACTTATGGTCACAGGTAAAAACCAGGCTCAACTTGGGGAAAAATCAGAATCAATTTAATGTGTTACCAATCAAATCAAAACAGGATAATGAGAAGTAAAACCAAATCTTAAAACACCTTCCCCCCTACCCTGCCCTTCTTCCCGGCTCAACTCCACTCCCGATTTTCTCTACCTCCTCCTCGCCAGCAGCGCAGGGGGAGAGGGAATGGGGGTTACGGTTCATCATACGTTATTTCTGCCGCTTCAACATCCTCAGGGGGAGGACTCCTCACTCTTCCCCTGCTCCAGCGTGGGGTCCCTCCCACGGGAGACAGTGCTCCACGAACTTCTCCAAAGTGGGTCCTTCCCACGGGCTGCAGTCCTTCACGAACTGCTTGTCGTGGTTTAACCCCAGCCAGCAACTAAGCACCACGCAGCCGCTCACTCACTCCCCCCCCCACCCAGTGGGATGGGGGAGAAAATCGGGAAAAAGAAGCAAAACCCACGGGTTGAGATAAGAACAGTTTAATAGAACAGAAAAGAAGAAACGGATAATGATAATGATAACACTAATAAAATGACAACAGCAATAATGAAAGGATTGGAATGTACAAATGATGCGCAGTGCAATTGCTCACCACCCGCCGACCGGCACCCAGCTAGTCCCCGAGCGGCGATTCCCCGCCCCCACCTCCCAGTTCCTATACTAGATGGGACGTCATATGGTATGGAATACCCTGTTGGCCAGTTTGGGTCAGGTGCCCTGGCTGTGTCCTGTGCCAACTTCTTGTGCCCCTCCAGCTTTCTCGCTGGCTGGGCATGAGAAGCTGAAAAAATCCTTGACATTAGTCTAAACACTACTAGCAGCAACTGAAAACATCAGTGTTATCAACATTCTTCTCATACTGAACTCAAAACATAGCACCGTACCAGCTACTAGGAAGACAGTTAACTCTATCCCAGCTGAAACTAGGACAGTATCCACCCCTTATTCTATACCATTGACGTCATGCTCAGTTCCCATACCTTTAGTTACATCCTGGTCAATCATCAACACCTTATCTATCACTTTGAGACATATGAACAATGATATATATATATATATATATACATACACAGAGATATCATTCCTTTAGTTTATGGGTTATGTTCATTAAATGTTCATTGAGTTCATTTAGTTCCTGACTCTGGGCTCCATCCGTCATACCAGTCTTTCTGGGCAGGAGGGATGGTGCAAAGTCCTCTCAGTCGGTAGAGCAGAGTTGGGCTTCAGTGCAGTATGACGAGCAGTTGACATTGGATGCAGCAGGAGGATGGTGTGCACCGTTGGATTGTTGCATGCTGGAGTCAGTTCTGGTTCCATCACTACTGCGCTTCGCTCAGTTTTATCACAGTTTTTCTTGCTTGATCTAAGTGATTCTTCCTATAGTACTATGGATATAGCATATAATAATTATAGTAATGATAACATACAGTAGCAGGGTTATATAGCAACTAGTATCATACAGTTTAATTCTGGCTATTCTCACCTAAAATTAAATCCCCTTGAGGCACACATCGGACTTCCCCATCTTTTCGCATCACCCACCAAGTGCACCCAGGCCCTTGAGCAAAAGCAATCCCACGAATGGGTTTACCTTTGCCTGAGGCAGGAGTAACCCAGACTGTCTTCCCTAACATATTTTTTGTGTGCACTACAGGGACTTTATCCCCTTCTACAGTACGTAAAAATTCTGACTGGGCAGGGCCACCCCGATTGGCAGATCCTCTGGTGTTGACTAACCAGGTGGCTTTTGCTAAATGTGTATCCCAATGTTTGAAGGTTCCACCCCCCATTGCTCTCAATGTAGTCTTTAACAGTCCATTGTATCGCTCAATTTTCCCAGAGGCTGGTGCATGATAGGGGATGTGATACACCCACTCAATGCCATGCTCTTTGGCCCAGGTGTCTATGAGGTTGTTTTGGAAATGAGTACCGTTGTCTGACTCAATTCTCTCTGGGGTGCCATGTCGCCACAAGACCTGCTTTTCAAGGCCCAGGATAGTGTTCCGGGCAGTGGCATGGGGTACAGAATATGTTTCCAGCCATCCGGTGGTTGTTTCCACCATTGTGAGCACATAGCGCTTGCCTTGGCGAGTTTGTGGGAGTGTGATATAGTCAATCTGCCAGGCTTCCCCAAATTTATATTTCAGCCATCGTCCTCCATACCACAGGGGTTTTAACCGTTTGGCTTGCTTAATTGCAGCACATGTTTCACATTCATGGATAACCTGTGCAATAGTGTCCATGCTCAAGTCCACCCCTCGGTCACGAGCCCATCTATATGTTGCATCTCTTCCCTGATGGCCTGAAGCATCATGGGCCCATCGAGCCATAAATAGCTCACCCTTATGTTGCCAGTCCAAGTCCACCTGAGCCACTTCAATCTTGGCAGCCTGATTCCACCTGTTGGTTATTTTCATGTTCTTCAGTGGCCCGACTCTTGGGTACGTGAGCATCTACGTGACGTACTTTTACAACCAGATTCTCTAGCCGGGATGCGATATCTTGCCACAGTGCGGCAGCCCAAATGGGTTTACCTCTGCGCTGCCAGTTGCTCTGCTTCCACTGCTGTAACCACCCCCATAGGGCATTTGCCACCATCCATGAGTCAGTATAGAGATAGAGCACTGGCCACTTTTCTCTTTCAGCAATGTCTAACGCTAGCTGGATGGCTTTCACCTCTGCAAACTGACTCGATTCATCTTCTCCTTCAGCAGTTTCTGCGACTTGTCGTGTAGGACTCCATACAGCAGCCTTCCACCTCCGATGCTTTCCCACAATGCGACAGGACCCATCAGTGAACAGAGCATATTGCTTCTCATTTTCTGGCAGTTTATTATACAGCGGGGCTTCTTCAGCACGCGTTACCTCCTCCTCTGGCGACATTCCAAAATCTTTGCCTTCTGGCCAGTCCGTGATCACTTCTAAAATTCCTGGGCGACTGGGGTTTCCTATGCGAGCCCGTTGTGTGATCAGTGCAATCCACTTACTCCACGTGGCATCAGTCGCGTGATGTGTAGAGGAGACCCTCCCTTTGAACATCCAGCCCAGCACTGGCAGTCGGGGTGCTAAGAGGAGCTGTGTTTCAGTACCAACCACTTCTGAGGCAGCTCGAACTCCTTCATATGCTGCCAATATCTCTTTTTCAGTTGGAGTATAGCGAGCCTCGGATCCTCGATATCCTCGACTCCAAAACCCCAGGGGTCGACCTCGGGTCTCCCCGGGTGCTTTCTGCCAGAGGCTCCAGGTAGGGCCATTCTCCCCGGCTGCAGTATAGAGCACATTTTTAACATCTTGTCCTGCCCGGACTGGTCCAAGGGCTACTGCATGAACAATCTCCCGTTTAATTTGTTCAAAGGCTTGCTGTTGCTCAGGGCCCCATTTAAAATCATTCTTCTTCCGGGTCACTTGATAGAGAGGGCTTACAATCAGACTGTAATTTGGAATATGCATTCTCCAAAAACCCACAACACCTAAGAAAGCCTGTGTTTCCTTTTTATTAGTCGGTGGAGACATAGCTGCTATTTTGTTGATCACATCCATTGGGATCTGACGACGTCCATCTTGCCATTTTATTCCTAAAAACTGGATCTCCTGTGCAGGTCCCTTGACCTTACTTTCTTTTATGGCAAAACAGGCTTTCAGAAGGATTTGGATTATCTTCTTCCCTTTCTCAAAGACTTCTTCTGCCGTGTTGCCCCATACAATGATGTCATCAATGTATTGCAGGTGTTCCGGAGCTTCACCTTTTTCCAGTGCAGTCTGGATTAGTCCATGGCAAATGGTGGGGCTGTGTTTCCACCCCTGGGGCAAACGATTCCAAGTGTACTGGACACCCCTCCAAGTAAAGGCAAACTGTGGACGACACTCTGCTGCCAGAGGGATTGAGAAAAACGCATTAGCAATGTCAATTGTAGCATACCACTTGGCTGCCTTTGACTCTAGATCGTATTGAAGTTCTAGCATATCTGGAACGGCAGCACTCAGCGGTGGCGTAACTTCATTCAGGCCACGATAGTCAACTGTTAGTCTCCACTCCCCGTTAGACTTTCGCACTGGCCATATGGGACTATTAAAGGGTGAGCGAGTTTTGCTGATCACTCCTTGGCTCTCCAGTTGGCGAATCAACTTGTGGATGGGAATCAGAGAGTCTCGGTTGGTGCGATATTGCCGCCGGTGCACCGTCGTGGTAGCAATTGGCACTTGTTGTTCTTCAACCCTCAGCAACCCCACAACCGAAGGGTCTTGAGAGAGACCAGACAGGGTAGACAGCTGTTCAGTGCCCTCCGTCTCCAAGGCAGCTATACCAAAAGCCCATCGATACCCCTTCGGATCCTTAAAATACCCTCTCCTGAGATAGTCTATGCCAAGGATACACGGAGCCTCCGGACCAGTCACAATGGGGTGTTTCTGCCATTCATTCCCAGTTAGGCTTACTTCAGCTTCCAATACAGTTAACTCTTGGGATCCCCCTGTCACACCAGAAATACAGATGGGTTCTGCCCCTTTATAACTTGATGGCATTAGAGTGCACTGTGCGCCGGTGTCTACTAGAGCCTTATACTCCTGTGGGTCTAACGTGCCAGGCCATCGAATCCACACAGTCCAATAGACCCGGTTATCCCTTTCCTCCACCTGGCTGGAGGCAGGGCCCCTCTAATTCTGGCCAGAGTATCCGGTATTCACTTCTCGTAAAATTGGCTCAGAAGTCCCTTCAAGAGGATCAGAAATAAGATCAGCCCTTCTGCTCTGTTTGGAAACTGGAGCGGCATTTTTCCTAGTAGAATCCCCTTTTGTGGTGGTTTTTCCTCGCAGCTCACGTACCCGTGCATTTAGGACCGAGGTAGGTTTTCCATCCCATTTCCTCATGTCCTCTCCATGATCACATAGGTAAAACCACAGGGCACCTCGCGGTGTGTACCTTCTATATTCTCTCTCTTGGGCAGAGGAGCGCTCACTCCTAATAGCTGAGACATTGGTCCTTACAGGTGGGCAATAGGACATATCCTCTTTGAATTGTTGGAAAACCTCGGACAGCTTCTCCACAGCCGAAATGCAGGCTTGTAGGGAGGAGGAGAGATTTTCTTCGTATTGACGGAGTTGGCGAGCCACTTCATCCACTGTCGGTGCCTCTTCGTCTTTCCAGGTCATTATTGCCAGTGAGTTGGCATAGGACGATGGTGCGCTCCGTACAAATTTCCGCCACATGGGTCGTGTGCATTGGACTTCGTCTGGATCTTTGGGTAATTGTGGGTTGTCCGGGTCATGATGAATCGTTTCTAGCACAGCTAATTCCCTCAGATATTGGATACCTTTTTCCATGGTGGTCCACTTGCTTGATTGACATATAACATCTTCCTTAAAGGGGTACCTTTCCTTCACACTTGACAAGAGTCGCCTCCAGAGGCTGATGGCTTGTGTTCCTCTTCCAATTGCCTTGTCAATGCCACCTTCCCTGGCAAGCGATCCCAGCTGCTTGGCTTCCCTACCTTCTAATTCCAAGCTATTAGCCCCATTGTCCCAGCATCGGAGAAGCCAGGTGATAATATGCTCACCTATACGGCGGCCAAAATCTTTTCGCATATCTCGCAGCTCACTCAAGGATAGGGACCGGGTTATTACCTCTGGTTCTGCCTCTTCCTCCTGTTCCTGTGATGGCCCTGGTTCACCTTCATCCTTTGCTAAGCGAGCTGATTTTTTATATTTCTTTTTCTGTACGGGGGCAACTGATACTGGTGCAGGTTGATCCGCTGGTTCAGTTGCAGTATCACTCGCCGGGTTTTGGATATCCGCAGCGTCTGTCGCCAAGGTTTGGGTAGCAGCATCTGTCGCCAAGGTTTGGGTAGCAGCAGTGCTCGTCGCTGGGGCTGGAGGGACCGCAGTGCCTGTTGCCAGGGTTTGGGTAGCTGCTGTGCTCGTTGCTGCGGCTGGAGGGGCTGCAGTGCCTGTTGCTGAGGTTTGGGTAGCCACAGTTCTCGTTGCCAGGGCTGGAGGGGTCACGGTACCTGTCACCAAGGTCTGGGTGGCCGCAATGCTCGTCGCCGGGGCTGGAGGGGCCGCAGCGCCCATTGCCGGGGTTTGGGTGACCGCAGTGCTCATTGCTTTTTTGTTAGGTCCAGAGACCTTCTCTTCCCCTTGGGGGTGCTGAGTTGTGTCGAACAGGGCTCGATAGGCATGGGCCAGGCCCCAGCACGTTGCAGTGATTTGTATCTCTCTGGAGCTGCCGGGGTGACAGCATACCTTTTCCAAATATTTTACTAGTTCTTCTGGATTCTGCATTTGTTCAGGGGTGAATTTCTAAAACACTGGAGGTGCCCACTTTTCTAGGTACTTGCCCATACTACCCCACACACCCTGCCACTCATAATTATCCAGCCTCGGGGCAGACCTCTGGGTGATCTTCTTAAATAGTTGTTTAACCTTAAACAAGAGCTGAACCACATTCAGAAGCATGCTAATTCCCAGCAGTAGGGCTAGGACTGTGCTGGTATCAACTTCCCAAGAGTATTCAAATTTTTCAAAATTCCCAAACACCATTGTAACTGGACTGAAGGAGAAAGGAGAGGGGAAAAAAGGTATCCCACTCATAGACTGGTTTTCCAAGGAGGAAAGGTAAATGGTATAATTATTAATAGTTTCCCACAGATGGCTCCCGCAGTATAAAGGTGACAATGCTGAGTGCAAATACCGGATTAATTCCACAACTGATGACTTTATCATACCATAAACCAGTGTTATACAATACATCAAAGCAAAAACCTTAATCCACCTCCCACGGATGATAAGCAGGAGAAGAGGGACTACATACAGCAAGCGAGGTGATGCATAACAGAACTTTAAAAACCAGAGCAACAACTCTAAGAACGCATAAATCAACATAATGACCAGCGACTATAAGACCAATATAATGAATGCTTATAACAAATTTGTTTTAACGAGCTCTGGTCAGGTTTGTCGTTATCTCAACCCTTCGGGCCCCACGTTGGGCGCCAAAATGGACTGTCGTGGTTTAACCCCAGCCAGCAACTAAGCACCACGCAGCCGCTCACTCACTCCCCCCCCACCCAGTGGGATGGGGGAGAAAATCGGGAAAAAGAAGCAAAACCCACGGGTTGAGATAAGAACAGTTTAATAGAACAGAAAAGAAGAAACGGATAATGATAATGATAACACTAATAAAATGACAACAGCAATAATGAAAGGATTGGAATGTACAAATGATGCGCAGTGCAATTGCTCACCACCCGCCGACCGGCACCCAGCTAGTCCCCCGAGCGGCGATTCCCCGCCCCCACCTCCCAGTTCCTATACTAGATGGGACGTCATATGGTATGGAATACCCTGTTGGCCAGTTTGGGTCAGGTGCCCTGGCTGTGTCCTGTGCCAACTTCTTGTGCCCCTCCAGCTTTCTCGCTGGCTGGGCATGAGAAGCTGAAAAATCCTTGACATTAGTCTAAACACTACTAGCAGCAACTGAAAACATCAGTGTTATCAACATTCTTCTCATACTGAACTCAAAACATAGCACCGTACCAGCTACTAGGAAGACAGTTAACTCTATCCCAGCTGAAACTAGGACACTGCTCCAGCATGGGTCCCTTCCGTGGGCTGCAGTTCTTCAGGCACAGACTGCTCCAGCGTGGGCCTTCCCATGGAGTCACAGCCATCTTCGGGGGCATCCCCCTGCTCCGGCGTGGGGTCCTCCCCGGGCTGCAGGTGGGCCTCTGCTCCCCCGCTCCCCTCCACGGGCTGGGGGGGGGACAGCCTGCCACCTCACCACGGGCTGCAGGGGCACCCCCTCCTCCCCCTCCTTCCTCACTGACCTTGCTGTCTGCACAAGGGTTTCTCTCGCATCCCACTCCCCTTTCTGCTGCAGGTTTCCCTTCTTAAATCTGTTCTCCCAGAGGCGCTACCACCTTGGCCAGAGGCGGGTCCGACCTGGAGCCGGGGAAGCTTCGAGCAGCTTCTCACAGGAGCCGCCCCTGCAGCCCCTCCCCTGCTACCAAAACCCCGCCACACAAACCCAATACACTTATCTACCCTGTTTTAGTAAAGAGGTGGTTGGGCTGGAGAATAAACACACGCTTTGGCATTCCTGGGGCATCTTAATTTCTGGTTTCAGATTAATTTTTTTTCTCTGTTTGCACTCAAACACTAGCCCGTGAAGAAGCACAGAAGTAGATTATATTTTATTTCAGAGATGTTGAGAACAACATCAGGCCCTACATAAGCAGGCATTTGTGTGAGTTTTGCCACATTGCTTTGCTTTCATGGGCCTTAAATTTACTGATCCAAATTCAATCCAGGCTCTGGAATATTCTGAATGACTATATGGCAACTTTCCAACAGTGTTAGTCTGAAGCAAAGGGCAAAATTTGTTGGGAAAGGTAAAATCCTTTATTGGGAAAGTTTGGAATTGGCTTCTAGTAAGTAAAGATACAAACAAACAAAACTGTAGGCCTTTGGAGAATGTCCCCTCTCACACTTTCAGAGTTGGATATCCCAAAGTTTAGCACCCAAACAGGAGCCAAACTTTGTCTTCAGCCAAATAAATATCTCATCACTGGAGGTGAACAAGTGGCAGGCATCATCTTTGCAGAAGTGACAAGTTACCTAAATGTGGATGTAGATACACAGGTATTTATCTGACCTCGTTCGTACAGTGTCTGAATACTGCATTGTAAAGAATTTGTCTTCGCAGCATCCTTATGAGATGAAACACACAGCTTTGCTGCCTTTACAGTGGGAACACTAGCACACGGGGCTCCATGGCCTCATTGCAAGCCTTTAAAGGCATTGAGGTAATTGGAAACAGCCAGCACTGGGACTAAGAGGGAATTTAGGTCAGGTGAATCTATGCCTTGCCTAACTAAGAGATTTTACGGGTTTTGAAACATGGGGACATTACAGCAGTGGAGTATTTGTGCAGATGCAGCCATATCAGCAAAATGCGTGCCTTATGCAAACGATCCCTCCAAAGCCAAACAAGACACAGCAATAAAAGCTGGCAGAAGCCTCTAGCCCATGTGCAATTTTGCTGGGCTATTTTCTTCGCCTCCTAACTGAGCAGCAGAGTTATATCAACATGTCATTGTCCCGGGGACAGGTGTCCCAGTGTTATAGACAGGCTGCTCGGGGGCTGGCTGTGCAGTGGGAGGATGCCCTGCCCTGGCTGCTGAGACGATGGGCACTGTGCCACTGGGCCAGGAGAAGGTACTTGTGGTAGCAAGCTGCTGGATTTCTCAAGCCTTACTCTGAGCAGAGCCTTCATGTTTTGGCCCAGATCAAACGTGAAGTTTCCAAGGACTCGGAGGCAGGTGTCCAGCTCTCGGCAAGCATGCCAATCAAAACTTTTCACCGCGCTGGATATGTTTCAGACTCCAGCCTTATCAAACTAGCTAAGTGTTCCTCTCCAAAATGAGTACCGTACTGCCAGATCTCTTGGAAGCCTTCTAATAGCACTTCACCTTTATTTTTAAATTATAACATTTGTCTTAGTTTATTGGGTTTTTTGCAGATGTTAATGAGGGACATATTTCTGCATATTAAACGTAGTAGCCCAGCTACAAGGGATGGGCAATACTTATATGTATGATGTGCAAATACTTATCGAAAAGCAAAGTTACACATTAGATATACAAATGATAAGATTATTAAAGTAGAACTTGCTGTAACTTATTGGGAGTGTATTACTTTGTACTTAGAAAATGTCTGTGCCATAACCCTTTTGCAGCTACGACCTGGTATCCATCAGTAAGCGCAATGCTTCCTTGCAGTCCCTGCTCAGCTGTGCCTTAAAAAAGAGCCGCTGCTTCTCAATGTGAAACTTATAAAGCATGTGGTCGAGTCTGCATCAGCTCTCTAGACTGCATTTCTGATTTCCATGGGATAAGTCAAACCTTCAGGGCTCACAGACCCTTACTTAAAGAAATTAAAAGAGCTCATGAAAGACAGGATTGTATAAACAGAGTCTGAAGGCGCTCTGTTTGAAATTAGGCCAAAGCAAACGCTGCGGCCAGCTCTTCCTTTCCCTTCTGTTGCCTCTCCCCTCTCGGCGCCACTGCGAGGGACACCTTTGCCAGACGGCTCCTGACCTCCCCCATGCCCCTTTCTGACCCCCAGCCGCTCAGCTGTTTTTAATTGCAGAAAGCCAGCGCGAGGTCCTTCAGCATGTACTTTAGTGGCACCTCTCTGTTTCTTCTGCTGGATATATTTAAGGGCCTGCTCAGCCGGCTGGTGGATGTGCCCCTCCACCTCTTGGCCCATGAGCCTGTTGGGGAGGGGGCTCCGCAGCCATCATCTTTCAGACAGGCATGCAAGATCCAAAACTGGTGCCTGGGGAAAGGATATTTTACTTCTCAAAGATAATTTTTGTTTGCTTTTGGTAACTCTAACAAAAACCTGAACGTATTAGAACACACTTTATATTAGACAACAAAACAGAAAATCAGTTTGGTGACATTTGAATTTTTTTGACAGCTACTAGAGTTTTAAAGCTATTAGAAAATCATTTGCAAAATGGCTCTCATCAAAGTAGGACAAACAAGTCTACTTAATTGCAGAGAAGAGAATAGAGAAACAAAGAAAAGGTGAAGCTCATACCACCCACTTCCATAAGCAATTCCTTTGAAGTTGATCATAACCTGGGAGCTAGGGTTGTAAGTGTGAATATAACACCTGATAGTAGGTGCAGATTTCTCAATCTAAGATTGGAGGGACTGCTAGGGTGATTGATTCAATGAGGTTTAAAATGAGATTACATGGTCTGTTGTGTGTTAGGGCTGGAGGATTTCTCTGTTAGACTGCCTAGCAATATCTTTAAATTCAGCGTTCATACGGTGACTATAGATTTCTGGTCCTTTTACTTTCTATTTCTTTGCAGCATTTGCCTAATCAATTCCTAATGAGCAAAAATTATACTTAATATCATAACCAAAGGGATTCAAGATTCTGTGGCAAAACTGTTGAATCATCTGGAAGATTTCAATAACAAAAATCTCATTACTTACAATGGAAATTGAGCAGTCCAACCACAGAAATCTGATCCCTTAAAAGTATTTTTTTCTGAATGATTTTTTGTCATTATCCAGGAACACAGAGGCATGACATACCAGCTTTGTTTTCGAGCTCCTAGTTCACTGCGCACAATATTAAGTCTATTTAACCAGTGGCTATAATGGTTATGGCTGCGAAGAAAAAGGCCAATGTCTGAGCAGAATAACAGGTGCAGAGCACCTGGAACAGTAGCACTAGGACCAGTGAACTGCCCTATTCATCCCAGTGAGCCCAAGGTGTAATTTTACGATACAACTGAGCCACTTTATGTGCAAACTGCTCACAAACTGGCCTTGCTCTCCTCCTCCACCATTTCCTTTGAGCCAGCTCTGGCATCTGCTTGAACACGGAGTAAGGCAGATCAGGGAAATGGCACAGAAGAAGACTTGCCTTCCAACCCATCTCTAGCCCCTAAAAGAGGGAAGGAAGAAAGAAAAGACTCTTTTTTTGTGAACTGAGAGGGTGAGGGGAAACGGCTTTGAAATCTGTAGCCTGCAAATGTAAGAATCTGCAAAGTTATTCCTCTCCTTAGGTAAGGCTCAGTATATGATTAAAAACCTTCTAGTCATAAATACTAGTTACCTTGTTAAAGACCCCTGAGCAAGCTCTGGTGGTGCTAACCTACCTATGCTGCACTGGAACAGGTCCCAGAAGCATGTTAGCCGTGGCAGCATTTTGCTACTCCCAGGCCTGAGACCCTGCCTCCAGCGAGCAGCCTCAGACAAGGGGGAAGAGGGATGCAGCCACCAGCAGGGACCTCACTTGGGACTTTGCTTCCTTCTGGGCTGGCATGGAGATTGCTATGCTGCAAGGGCGTTTGGGGGCTGACATGCTGTACGCTGCAGTTCCCTGAGAGGCTTCCACCTGTGATGTCCTCCTTCTCCCCGACCAAGGGTGCCCACTGCTCTCCTGGGGAAATACTCATGCTCATTGCCATATTCACCCAGTCAGGAGATGCATGAGCCAGGGGAAAGGACAGGGCAGGACTGGACTGGACTGGATTGGATAGCTCTTTTTGGCACCCTTAGATGGGCTTAAGCCCATGAGAAATTTCTAACGTGCGCAGGTGTGTGTTCATGGCATAACTATGCCGGCAACACTTTCTAGACTGGCCTGGCCTGTTTACTGACAATCACCTTCCAATGTGGTGTCCTACGTCGTTGTCATTTAGATGACTGACTGCCCCTATTTGCTTATGACCCAAGGCCAGTGGGCCAACAGAGTCCCTGGACTGGAGCCCTGTGAGAGTAGGGTGTGCACATCTTCCATGTATCTCGTTTCACAGTCTTACATGGGCAGAAAATGGGAGGGGTCCACTATTTCCCCCCTAACATACCATTTGGGCTATCTGATAGGAAAGGTTTTCTGTTAAGCTCATTTATAATCAGAATCAATGACCACCAAATAATAGAGTGACGCTTACTTATCTCTATCATAAATTTCATATTTTGTCTAGTGACTCCACCATAGCATCTTCAGGAAATCAACTGGTGAATGAGAAGCAGCTGGCAGAAGCTGAATCTGGCAGGAATGCAGTGATTCTGGTCAAGACTGAGAAAGCGAAATGCTTCAAAAAGTATGTGGTGCCTAAACATTATCTTCCCTTGCCTCTATCTCTGCTCATGTCAGCACACAGGTCCTAAATCATGCTAATCCCATAATCAAGTTTAGAAAATCCTTAGAGCATCAGCAAAATATGCCTTTGACTTCCCTTGCAAGCAAAGATCTGATCTCAAACTGTTTCATCGTTCTTGATGCTAGAAAAGTGGGGGCAGTGGTGAAGAGTCTCATTCTGGCAGAAAAATGCAGCCTACCTGTGCTGGCAGCTGCAGACGTCCCTGCTGTTCAGCCATCCCTTTGTCTTCCAAACACTGCTCGTCAAATTTCAAAATTTAATCTTCACATTCCACCATCACCTCAAAATCCACCTATCCCATTTCCCAGACTAATTATACAAGATCTAAAGAAAGCATTTTTCTTATCAAAAGGAGTTTAGTTCTCACAAGCAGAGACTGTGGAGTAAAGTTTTAGTATTGAAAATTGAATTAATCTACCCTTAAAGCATTCCTTATCATTTCCTTTTGGACAAAGATTTTCCCCTTTAATATTATGTGCATATTTTCATTTACATAACTCCACTTTTGCTCAAGGCAGGAAAAGAAGAAATTTCCTGAAGCACAAACAAAAAAATAAGTTCAAGCATGATCTCCTTAAGGGAAAGGCAAAGAACAGTGAAGTGGGGATTATTTACTCTCATAAATCTGAAAAAAGCCATATAACTTCAATACCATAAAAATCCAGGTATCTTATAATATGTCCTATGAATAAAAAATATGGAGGCAACATATTTTGATCCGGAGGTGGACAGTGCTTTACATGAACATGAGACCAGGTTTCTGTTTCAGGAAATGCGAGACTAGTTTTACACTAAGTTGATGTAAAACGATGCTATGGTGCTGGATAAGCAGAATGACAGCATATCTTAGTTTCTTTACAAAGAGTAGAGTTTGCTTGTTATTTCTTTCAAAAAGAAGAAGCATTACTAGTTTGTATGTCTTTTCTGGCCTATGCTGTACGAATTAACCGATTTCTGTGAAAACAGGCTGACCTATTTTCCAGCAATGCAAAGCATAGTGAAAAGAACCCATCCCAAGCGTTAGCGTTGGACACTGACTAACCCATGCTAATGTTTTTAAACAAAAACAACCATTGTCAGTTTTTTTGTGCTTTTTTTGTTGTTCGTTACAACTGAAGCAGCGGCTTTCCTAATGAAGAAATCAAACTGGAATCCGACACTTCAGAGTCAGAGTAGCTGCAGAGAACAAAACTATAATGAAAACAATATCCTTAGACCAGAGTTTCACATATGTTAGCAGTTACTATCGCCGCCTCTCTCAGTACTGCCTATCTACATAATCATGGTCTGCAAAGCGAGTTCAAAGGGCTTTTCAATGTAGGAACCTGCACTGCTTTAGTTATAGCACAGCACATCCTCGCGTGGACACCCAGCAGTTTAAAGCTGAAGAGAAGACCTCAGCTTGCTTCTGTCCTACAGAAAAGCAAAACTTGGCTAGTGCACACGGATAGATGGACCAACACTCTTTTGTTGGCTTAGCTGCTTAATTATTTTGTCAAATCAGTATTAAATAGTCCAACTCATTTAAGAATTCTCTGGCCCCCAGATTGCTTGCCCTGCTGTTACTTTCTTTTGCAGGTGTTGTCATTGCTTGGCTGCCACAGGCAGGAGGATCATGGGCTGAGCAGGCTGTAGGCCTGATATGATACAGCTATTCTTATATTCATGCGGTGATACAACTCTGTATTTAGACCAGGGATGAATACTTGGCTCTAATCCCCTAAATTATACTTTGCCATTAACTTCAGGTGGTCCAGGATTTCACCTCAGACCTTTAAAATCAAACAGTGCTGACTGGCAATAAGTTTCAATTAAAAAAAAAATATATTCTAGACAAGAATGTTAAATAAAGGAGCAGATCAGCCCTATCCTTTAACAACTACCACTGTCAAATCAATTCTGACCCAAACTATCCCACATGAAAAAAAGTCCCTCAGATGTTTCACTGGAAAGTTAAGTGAAGCAGACATAATAACTACCATACTGTTTCTTCTAGAAGTCCCCTAAAATCCATTGTGCTGTTACTGAAAAGCGGATGGCTTGTGCTCCCTCAGCTGGTTAATTCATGAACATTTCCCAGAGCTACACTATTACTGATGGCTGAATTTTCTGCAGCTCACTAATATCTTTACATGTGCAAAGATATTCGTCTCTACAAAAAAAGCTTACCATAGTGATAACAGTACGGTGTGGAGAAGCAAAAAGACTGACTCTTAGGGCCCTGCATATTATCTTGAGTTATCTGACAGTAGTATCAAAAGATAACAAATGAAAGCAAACACTGACTCTTCCTTCTCATCTCCACACACTTAATTAGGCTTTACCCTGACAAAACCCTATACTTTAAATAAACAACATGAAGCTATAATTCTGTGCTCTCTTATAGCACTTCATATAAAATTGTAGTTAATTCAGGAAAATAATGTTTTCTACTATGGAATTCCCTAAAGCATTTTTTTACTGTTATTTTAAATGGATTTTTATTATTTAAACATTGCCTTCTCAGTGAAAAGCACGCAGGACTGACCACATGCTTTCACATATGCAGCCTGTGGAATCCATTCACTGTAATAACCCAGTGTCGGCTTAAATAGACAAGTAGCAAGCTTCTTATCCACCCAGCTGTGGTTCATTTGAGGTTTTTCTTGGCATACCAGGAAATTCAGTTTTGTGTCTGTACCAGTTTTTTTACCAAGGAAAATTATTTGCCATTATCTTTTATTCAATTATTTCCTATACTTATTACTCTCTCTTCTTTGCCTTCCTTTTCAGGCGAATCTAATTGAAATGTGGTAGGCCTACTTTCTCTCATTAAGTTACTGTAAAAATAAAATGCAGCTTCAGTATGTTTAGTGAAAATATGTAATGAAGTGTCAGCAAAGGAAATTTAATAATTCTTTTTAATTTACACCTTTTGGGTGGATTAAAGTGTTATATGCTTTCAGTGTAAGCAGAGGTTTCCTTTAGATGCCAAGAAGAAAAAGAAGGAAAAATAGGGCTTCTAGGAACTAAATTTCTCCAGTGAACAATTCTTCCATTATTTGTGTTTCTTTATAAATAGCCAGGTATATTAGAGGTGTCTTTCATGAAGAGCTGTGTTGGATTGCTTGGTCCTTTTTTTAGTAGGGACCTGACATTTGCCTGTGCTAGACAAGTAAGTTGAAATAAAGTCAGAAGAATCTAGTTATTCCATCTACCCACGCAAAACTGGCACTGAAAATTGCTTCTACAAGAGCAGCTTGGTCATATAACACCAGCCTGGAAAAAGTAAGCATCTTTAAATTTTTTTCCATATCTGAGATACAGGTTATGTTCCACAGAAATAGCACAATGATGTTTTGCTTGTAAGCAATTCGGTACAGGACTTAGAAATCAAATTAAGAAAACTTCGCAGGTGCAGTTGAATTCAGAGGAACATAGCCATCTGCCAGAAACCCCTATGGAGACTGACTCCTGATTCTACTTAATTCCAAATTCATCTTTAAATTAATGAATAAAGAATTGAAATGTCTTCAGAAAGGACTCAGATTCTTCTCAGAGTTTCCTGAAATGCCTTGAATCAAGGATAAAGCCAATTTGGTGCAGGAGAATAATACAATGTCAAAGTGAATTGAGTACAACTTGATAAAGGAGACAAAGTAGCAGCCCCAGCAAATGAAGAATGTGGTTTTCCCTGGGTCTGTTGAGGCAGCAGTGATACCCGACTATGGTCAGACGTGTCTCAGCTTTTGCCCGAAGCTCCTTAAAGAGCTTCAGCAGGAGACATTAGCTTCTAGTCAGCCCTGCAATGTGAGCCAAGGCGATGCTCAGGGTGCAAAACGTGGTGGTTCATGGGGGTGAAGGCCACAAAAAAGCTAGACTTCAGCTTTTTACCTAGATATCTGTCAGCAATTCTAAGGTCAAACAGTTAGATAAAACACCTGTACACCTCTAGGCTACCCTTGCATATAGTCACATCATAGAGTTTCTCTAACCAGAGAAAGGAAGACCAGCAAAAGTCTCAAAGAATACACCTTCCTTATGGAGTGAATGATGGAAAATAAAAACCTTCCAACTGGCAGAAAAAACTGTTTAGAGGAAATTAGTTCTAAAGATAATGTCTAGCAGCACCTTCTAGCAAGCTTCCAGATGAACTCCAGGACTTGGTTACAGTGCAATTTATTAATTTCCGAAAATGGTTGGGAGCCTAGCTTTAGAAAACCGAGTTTCAGGATCCAAGCTTGTCTAACAGCAGGAGCTGTTGCCTGTTCTACCAAAATAGGAACCCAATGAAAATCTGATAATATTGTAAAAGCTCCAGTGACAGTTTCATGGACTTTTTCTAATAATGCATCACATGAAGGGGCTAAAATGAGAAATATCTATTCCAGGCAGGTCTCTAATCTTAAAGTATAAATCCAGTGAGTAACAAAACAGTAAAGCAAAGCTTTATCTAAAATTTTATCTAAAATTTTAATTTATCTCATATACTTTATAAGTAATTGTAGCATCCACTGATAGGCTCCTTCTTTCAAGTAATTTTCTGAAGGAACTGGGGACTCGTGTATAAATAAGAAAGATGTATGTGACTACTCTTCCTGTGAGGTATATAGAGAATTTACGTCCCCTCTTTTGTCAGGTGATCTTTTGCTAATCCGGTAACAAAGCTGAAATACGCCAATAGAAACCTTAAGAAGTGGACTCTGATGCAGAGAACTACACTGCATTTCAAATGTTTCATATTCACCTAAGGGAAGGAACACAGGATTTACAACAGAAAATTATTCCTACCCCTCTTTACCATAGGAAGATCCTAAATCTTCCCTTTCATCATTCTGCTCACTGGTCTCTGTCACTGAATGTAAGGCAATGAAGATTTATTTCTCGAGCTCCCAAGTAATTATAAAATGACATAGTTTCCAGGGACTGGGGGCAGTGTTATCCAAAGTAATTTCTCCAGTAACATTGAAATAATTTTTCTGGTAGCACAGAAATCACTGGAAAAACTGGGTAAATGTACTGGACTATAAATAAAAATACAAATCAGGCTTATATAGTAAGTGTTCACCCAATTCAAGCAACACATTTTAAATTACATTTACTTGAAATACACAGCAGGGTTCCATATAGACTTTGCAGGACATGATTGTTTGGATTTGTAGTCTTATCACGAGAAAACTCATTTTACTAGGTTTGTGGCACTTTAAAAGATACAACGGTCTATTTACTTGGTGTTGAATATATAACTCCAGCCTGAGCAGTCATCTCATCCAGAAATCACATAGTTTCTGGGAAATGCAGCCAATACTAAAGGACATCACAGGTCACAACATTTCTAAGTTGACCTTTGGAGACAGCAATTTTTTTTGCAGCGAGATGATATTTAGAATTTCCTGGCTCATTTGAAGGAAATTTGCATGGTGTCCATGCAAGCATTAAAGTTGAACTAAGTTCTGTTTTCTTAATTCTGTAGCTAGCCAATAGATATCACTCAGTCTCAGTGGAAATGGGATATGACAGTTTTCATCTGGTGAAGCTATAAACAGTATTGCTGAAGGAAACAGATCTCTCCTTTCAAGAAGACAAAGGGAGGGAAGTGTAGCTGGCTTTGGCTTAAGCCCTGGCCATAAAAAGGGCTGTTTTCTCTCTGAAGTGCTATATGTACCTCCTTGGTGACAAGGAGGCAGTAAACATGTTTAAGGTTGGAGAGAACAGTCCTGGGGTTATGAGTGAGAAAAGTTTGTTAGTCCTGGTGGCAACCATCAGCAACGACTGAGTATTTCAGTGAAGGAATGGAGGGCATAAAACTAAAAATGGCCCACCAGCCCTTAATTTCCTGTAGCTAAACATGCCTTTCTGGAAATTTTAAACTTGCCTTTGCTTTCCTCTCAGTTCTAGGGAAAGGGACTGCATTAGGGAGGGGGGAAGATGCCTGAAAAAAATGTGAAACCTATAAAGAGACAGCTGAAATCAGTTTTCTGCGCTAGCCTTTGATTAGCTGTTCTCCAGCTCTAAACCCCTGAAGCTAAAAGAACTAAAAAACCCAGCCATAAACAATGAACGCTTTGAATTAGCTTCTCTTCATATGTCATGCAAGAGGAGAGGAGTGACGTGCCCGCAGTGAATAGCCACACAGAAGGTCAGCCGGAATCTGCAACAAAATCCAAGGGTGGAAACCAATAGCTAAAAGCATCCTCAGGACTCTTAAGAAGATGCATTAAAATCAAGATGTCTGTTAATTAAGCAAGCAAGACATTTATTAATGAAGGAGAACAGCCACAACGTAAACCTACCTGAACATATGGTGGTGCTGGGGGCTCCAAACTCTGTCCCTGTGCAGCCAACACTTCTGACCCATTTCCTTCAGTGTTCAGCCTCCCCTGGGATCACATCTCACTGCTCAGGGACGCAAGGAAACAAAAGATCTAGAGAAAAGTAAATATATCTAATACAGGAAATTCAATCCATCCACTAGAAGATTTTGTTCCTCAAAACACCAGTAAAGCCTCAAAACAGCAGGTGACTCTCTGCTTCAACTAGGAATGAAAAAAACCAAAAAAGATCTTACTAGTTGATAGCAGGCTATCCATTCTGAAGAAACCATTAACACACTGAAATTGTAGTCTTGTTCCGAAAGCCATTCAAACAGGCCTGTAAAGATCCAGGCTTCAAGTCCACAAGTGGACTTTTCACTCAGTGTGTTTATTTAAACAAAAAGATCAAGGCAGATGCTTGCAAGCGAGCTAGCGGACAATTTTTTTTTAAGAAAAAAGGAAGCATTTTCACCAAGATGGTAGGAGAAGAGCTTAAAGATATAAACAGGACAAATCTTAGGATTTTTTTTTTTTTTTTTTTTGCTAGAGATAACCTGTTCCAAGTCTTGTTTGTGGGAACTAGGTATTATGAAGATGAATTATGAGGCAAGTGATTTTTTTTTTAACATTTTGAATCATTATTTAACTATCCACCATTATTTTCCCTTAAGTTTTCTATTTCTGATTTTCTTTCAGTTAATAATTTATATTACAGGTATTACAGACAATTTGGTGCCCCAGAGAGATTTCTTAACACCAGCGATTATCACTAAAAGCAGTAACTTCTTCATAGCCCCTTTTTACATAATTTTTTTTTTAAATGTAAAGGAGAAAAATATGAACTGAAAAGATTTTAGAAGTTGCCCAGGAGATGTTAGCAGTACCAGCTTCTGGGAGCCCAGAGGGCAAGTGTTTAAAAAAGAGAAATAATATAACCAAGGAAGCAGCATTTACCTGTATAAAACCCTTCCCACATCATCTTCATTTACTACACATCCTGTTGCATTAGCATAACTAAAGCTAATCCCAACCTAACAATAAGAGAAAATCTAGGATGCATGAAAAAGAAAAGCCTGCTCCTAGCTCTTCATCACTAACCCTACTTGTAGGGTTTTGCTCACTTTTCCTTTTACCATCTAGGAAAATAACATCATCTTGCTTCTTGAAATTAAAATAAATAAATTATACTTAGGGCTACTAAATTTTATAGAGTCAAGATACACTTAATATTTTTTATCATCTGGCATTCTACACAAGCCCAAGAAGAAGGGAATCCGTATTTGATTTTATCAACCCTTTTTTAAAAAGCAGAAAGAAAAATCCAGACTCTGTTGGATCACCTGTGAATTTCTGTCTACTCTTCAGCCGTTATGCTCATCGTGCTCCAGGAACAAAAAGTATTCCAGAGGCTGCAGACTTGCATGGCTCAGGATGCTTTTTTTTTCCTATGATTTCTCTAGTAAGAAAGAAAATGTATGTTAAAGTGAAGTTGCTCATTTAGCCGAAGTTGTGTGCAAAAAATTGGTTAGATGGTAATAAATAGATGTGTACTTTCATAGATGCAAAAGCATATATGCAGCTGCCATTTTCCCTGTGCATGCACATGGTTCAGAAAGCTCTCTGTCTCCAAAGGTTTCTTTGTGTCTTAAGAGCCTATTCCTAAAGGATGGTTGGCAAGTATAGACCATTTACTTTCAGGTATGAAGGAGGAAATACATATTCAATGTTTGCACTCACAAGATTATCAATGGAAAGCATGGAAAACCTGGATGTACAAGGAAACTTGTTTATTCACTGTAAAGAGATTTTTTTTTTGTCAGCTCTGGCTCTTTTTTAATAAAGGCATTTTTCTAGGAAAATGCTACTACAGAACAATATAGTGGATGTTTCCTGCCATCCCCCAAAGCTAGAAGTTTCTCTATTTTCCCTTACATATGCCACTAATTTCAGTGGTACATGTTAGAAATAGCTATAATACCAGTGTTATAAAATGAATATGGCCATGGGACATGTGCACAAGAGACACAGCAGCTACTGGATTTTCCCAGTATATTCTGTATTATATGTGCTGGACCCTTTCCATTATATGACCTGTTTTCAGTTGCCCAATTTCAGCCACGTTAGGTTGAAATTTTCCCTGCCAGGGTTCTGACCTAAGACAATTTAGGGGAGAGCATTTTCAGCTCTACTTGTTCAATCATTTCCAAGAGTCATCTTAAAGCATCCTGGTGATTTTCCCTTTAAACAGGTCCTGTGTTTCTGGACTTTGAAGCAAGTACTTTGGCAGGATGGTTACTCTGTCCACGATGTGCCAGAGGAGATGAAGCCAATGTGGAAAGGAGTGAGGATGGGGGAAGATGGAATAGTGGATAGGGAAGGGAAAAAGAGAATACACAGGTGGTTGGGATGAGGACAGTGGAAGCACTCCTTCTCCCTGCTAAGGCTGGTTATGGAAGTGTCTTGGGATGGAGAACACTAAAACTGGAGGAGAAACTGCAGGAGGGAGAGCCTGGGAAGGAGGTAGCAAGTAGGAAGGGGAAAAGACCAGACAAGGAACAATGCTCTGGGGGAAGGCAGAGGTAGCGGAACAAAGTGCGTGAGAGCAGCTGAGGACCCCAGAGAATGCTGATATAAGACTGGGAGCACTAGGGGGGAAATTTCAGATGGCAGGCCTGGAAGGATTGGATGGGTAAGAAAAATTATATGGGAAGCTGGAAAAATGGTGAGGAAGATACAAAGCTGGGGAAGAGACAGGCCTGGCACAGAAACAGATGGGAGGAGAAAGCTAGAACAGAAGGTCAGACTTGGAGCTGGAAAGGAGTGTCAGAAGAACCTATGCCTCACTGGAAAAAAAACCCAGCTGCCTTTTAAAAGAGTGTTTTTGTCAAGTGAAGGGCTCAAAAGCTAGAAAGTTTCAGATTAAGGCTGCCTGTGTAACCCTAGCTCAGTCTTCTCTGGGGTATTTTTATCACAACTCTCACTCAGATTAGCAACTGTTTGCTTTCATGACATCTCATCATTACAAGGAAATAGAAAAAGAGGCTGAACAAGCCCTAATCTATTTTGCTAGAAGAACAACCAGACAAAATAAGATGTCTGAATTTCTTTCAGCTTTAGCTAGTCTCCAGTACAATGGTACCTGTTCCAAAATGCACCCAATGTCAGCTGTATCAGAAGATAAATGTTAATTTTCAAAAGACCTCAAGAAGGGATATGAAACATTATGACTACCCATGTGCAGCAAAGAAAACACAAAGAGGAGATAATGTTGGTGAAAACATTTTTTAAAAGTGTAAAAGTAACAGAGAAACAGGCATTGGAGAATTAATTGCAAAGAAAATGCTACAGTATACTCTAGGTAAGTGTAAATCATCAATAACTTAATCCTTTCCTGAAAATTATATACTAGGAAACAACCTGTATCAAACAACAAGTAAGCAAGCAGCACACTGGAAGGCAGGCAGAAGCATACTGCAGGGACATCTATCTGAGGGCAAAATGTAACTGTTGGAAGGAGGCAAAAAAAAATAGGTATTGCAGAGCTAGGAAAGCTTAACAGGCTACAGAAAAGTACAGAGAAAATATTTAAAAGCACTATGAATATTTAAGATTTACATCAATAGCCTATCTATTGGGACCATCAGGATTCAAGGCCACTATACAATCAGAAGAAAAAGTCCAGTCAGGAAATTCCAATATAAAACAGCAAGGCCAGAAGTTACAGGGAGTATGGGGCAGTACTAACAGTGAAGATTCGGGTGAAGGAAGTGTAGGCTAACTTTTCTTCAATTGTTCCTAGTCAAATTCACTATACTTGCACTCAGTGCAGCAACATGGATGCTACCAATAGTGCTGTTCTCTCCTTTATAAATGCAACAAAACTCAACAACTAGGATTCTGCCCAGCTAATAATGCTCTTTAATACTGGAAGGCAGCCTGTTTCAATATAAAGAAAACACAGGAATTTCTGAAATAGACTGCCTTTTTCCCGCAGAAACTTTTAAAAACGTCTAAATCCTATTGTCAATGGTGACTGCAGTATTAAGAAATTCCCTTTCCCATGGCCTTCTTTCAAATCCTCTTCTGATAGCAAGACTTTGGAGGATGAATGTGTTTTAAAATCCACTTTTTCTTTATCAAGCAGCCTGAAGAGCCAGAAAAGATGCAGTGAAATGTCATCCTCTCTTTTAATAAAGTGCATTCGTCAGCTTTTTTAATGGTAAAATACTTCATTTAAGGGTCGCTATTGATAAAGTTACAGTCAGAGAACGATGTTCAGTGTCCATTGAATTCTTTTGATGCCCCCTGCAGGCCATGCTGGGTAGGAAGCCTAAATCCTCGTAGGAAAAAAATGTAGGTAGTGTCAAAATACCTATTTTATTAAGAAATAGAGCTGCTTCCGTTTTAGCTTGCCTCACGAACTTACTGATACGCAGTCCTTCCTGTTCCAACATGCACAAGCAAAATGCAAAACAGTTCTAGATTCCTTCTCGCTGACCTAATTAGGCAGAATAACAAAGACTGGTGGAGCAATGCAGCATGGAGATGTGTAACACCAAATACAGGGGTAAAATTGGAGGCGCCTGCGGTACGTGAGACTCGGATAAGTCTGCTCCATCCCTGTGGGGACATGCAGCTTTGCTCTTTTCTAACCTAAAGATGCCAATCTTGTCAAACGCTTTTGCCTTTCGGTGATGGTGACTCATACAGATGAGCAAACTTCTGAAATTAGTCAATGGCAGGACTAACGCAGAGTCAGTCACCTTCAGGAAGGTGAGGGCTTCTCGTTGTGGTGGCTTCTCCCTACTAAATGCCTTCCAAGACTTCACAGTACCTGCCTGAGAGTCAGTCATTGCTGGGCTCTCTTCTCCAACTTGGTGCAGGGTATCAGGATCCTTGGGGACAAATGTGATAAAACTGCACTAGCTGGTTATTTTTCATTATTTTCCTTTTTAACCTTGGAGACTGCACACATTATACATTTCTCATAAGGGATCTATTTTGCCAGCAGTTTGGAAAAGGCTGGTTTTCTGAGATGAAATATTCTACTTCAGTACTCAGGAGGAGGGAAAAAACTGTAATCACACATCATTAAATGAATCACCCCACTACCCTACCAGGATGTAACAGGATACAGTGTGCTGCAAAAACCTGCTTTAGAAAGTTAAAATGACTCTTTCTTTAAAAAAACAGGATCAATCACCCATCATTTTTTGGAGAAAAGATACATAAGACCTGGAAGGCATGAGGCGAATATGGTGGGATAATTCCCAGCTAAAGAATATTAAGGAGATGGATTAAAGAAGAAACAGAAAACAGAAATTTTTAAAGGATGTTTGTGAGATGTGTTGCAGGGAAGAGAATAGCACTGAGAATAGATAATTAGCAGTGGGAAATTAGTACAAAGGAATGTAAGGTTCTCATAACATTTTTGTTCCTGCTGTCACATGTTTTTTAGAAAAAAAAAAAAAGCCCTCTGAGAGAGGTCTTCGAAGTCTGATGGACACACACAAGCTGATCTGGGATCATTCTGAACCTCTTAAATCAACCTGCAGCAGCTTGGAGCCAACATGCAGCCAGAGAGAATATGATGGGTAGGAGAGAAAGGACACAAGGTGCAAGCAAGCCTCTCCAGAGGAATCGCTGCTATTATCTGGTCTCCATTACACAGATGTTAACTCTGAGCTATTCTGTGTGCTTGTTTGATAGCTAGTGTCTAAGGTATAGTGCTTTTCTTCTGAAATGTCATCTTCCTATTGTGAACAGTGAAAGAACTGCCATGCTGAGGTTTGGGGGTGAGTTGTTTTGTTTTGTAGGGTTTATCTCTGCCACACTCTCGCATGATAATTCTGCCTTGGCACAGAGTACTCAGAAGAGATTGCTGTTTCAAGTCTTGCTCAGTTTGGGGAAACCGGAATAGCTTTTCAAATTTATTCCTTGGAGGGGACCAAGCAAACTTAATTTCCTTCCCAAAGAGCAAGAGGAAATTAAAACAAGTGTTTAAAAGGAGTGGACTATATTCTCAAAACTTTTGTGAGAAAGTCACTTTTAGTTAACGCACACACACTATTGTGATAAAGCTTTCAAGGCATCATCTATTTTACTCATACACTGAAAATTCAGTGTATTTACAATTCAAAGCACTTCTTTGTACACAACGTTGTTCACCTCAAGACTTGTTCTGATTTATTCTGCTACTTGAGGTGATAGCCCTGATTCAGACCTCTTCACACCACAAAGAAGTGGCTGGGTGAGGAAAAGCCCTGGTTTCAGCAGACAGCAACGGGCAGTTGTTCAGTTGCACAGAGTGCCAATGGGCAAGCACAGGCCATTCAGTTTAGTGAATCTGTTATTAAAAGGTATAAACTGATAGACAGAGATTTCTTACCCATGGTGAATGGAAGGAGAAGAATAAGAAGGGGATAGACCAACATCGTGCAACCTATTCTCTGAGCAAATATTACCATTTGGGCATCCACATTTAAAGAAGCTGATCCTTTCCTTAAAGACTTTAAAGAAATGGAGAACAGGGGAAAATCCACACCATCATCATCTTAATTTAGGGTAAATGCCATGACAACTTTGGCTCCTGCTCCAGGATACCCAGTGCAGTGCAAGAGTTGCACAGTGAGTCCTTGGGATCCAGCTGAAATCTCCCTGAGGAAAGCATGATCCAGGAAAAGTCCTGTCCCTCAAGCACATCACTGGACCACTGCGGTTATTCTCCTTATCCTGCCCAGCTCCGACTGAGCACACGTAAGTTGAGGTCCAGAAGGGGAATAGAAGTGATTCTCCCTTAAAATAGAACATGTAAAATGGGGGGGCAGTGAAGGGGGAAGGTAATTTAGCTTACTAATGATCTTATTTCTTTTGGCATGAGGCATTTCACTTGAAGTAGTTTTATAGGATCCTGGGGGTTGCTAGATATTTAATAGTAATTTGGAAAATGTAAGCACTTTTTAACTTGTTATGAGAGAGGATGAAAATGAAAACCTCTTTGGTTAATGCAAATTGTAACTCTCATGTTTTTGTTTTCCATATTTTCAGAAAGTTTTCAGAGCAGAGGTCTCATGTTTCCAAGAATTCCTTTAAAAATGAATTGCTTAACAGTGCGTTCAGTAATATTTCAAGCACCAGCAAAGTTAATGATCTGCTGTTGCCATATGAGCAGTACATCAGGCTATATCATTGCAGTCTCATTTAATCTCTTGCTTTGATTCTTAATTCTTGCAGCTTCAGAAATTGGCAGTGACAGGGGCCTCCAGATCCCTAGTGAAGGCTAGGCAAGGAGTCTATAAAGTTGTTTTCACTGTGTTGCCATTTTCAAAAGAAGGGGTAAGCAAGAGCAGCTGCCCTGGATCTCCTCTTGATGGCTTGCAATCCTTGATCTCTTTGAACACAGGCTGCTGCCGACTTCTAAGGTCCCTCACCAGCTCAGCAAAGCCAGCAGAGCTGTTGCTTTAGACACTGTCATTCCGTCATTTAATCATCCAAGGTAGGAAAATGTATCACAGATCTGACACAAGAAAGGAATTTGCTGCTGTGCTTACTTTGCTCTGCTTAATGGTCTATCATGTCATTCCATTTTATCCCCATCTTAACATCGTATGAAGAATCCTCTAGGCACCCTTTATCTCATATCTCCTGCAGAACAAATTGCTTTCACTTCTTTAAGTTGTTCTCACTTTCACAGTAATACAGCAGAGGAAAAGAAAGTTTCTGATGATTTATGGCAGGAAGCAGATAACATGCCCTCCTGGCATCACTGAAGGAGAAGCGGAAAGCTTTCATAAACACATTTCTAAAAGGCAAGATCAGAAGCAGTACACTGCAACTTCAGAAAGGCCCCAGCTACAAAGTTTGCATTTATGTCCTGAACCTCTTGCACTTTGGGATTATTCAGCTCTCAGATACAGATCTAAGGCTGCTTTTCCATGGTATTACAAGCTAATTCTGAATTTTAAAAACTGTACTTCTAAAAGGTTTTATGTGTTGATGTCACAATTGTTTCCTCAACAATGGGAAATGAGAAGGAAAAAAAGCAACAAAAAGTAGGAAGGCTAAGAGTGGCTGGAAAGCTGCCCTGTAGAAAAGGACCTGGGGGTGTTGGTCGACAGCCAACTGAGTATGAGCCAGCAGTGTGCCCAGGTGGCCAAGAAGGCCAATAGCATTCTGGCTTGTATCAGAAATAGTGTGGCCAGCAGACCTAGAGAAGTGATCGTCCCCCTGTACTCGGCACTGGTCGCACCTCGAATACTGTGTTCAGTTTTGGGCCCCTCACTACAAGAAAGACATTGAGGTGCTGGAGCGTGTCCAGAGAAGGGCAACAAAGCTGGTGAAGGGTCTAGAGCACAAGTCTTATGAGGAGCGGCTGAGGGAACTGGGGTTGTTTAGCCTGGAGAAAAGGAGGCTGAGGGGAGACCTTATCACTCTCAACAACTACCCAAAAGGAGGTTGTAGCAAGGTGGGTGCTGGTCTCTTCTCCCAAGTAACAAGCGATAGGACAAGAGGAAACAGCCTCAAGTTGTGCCAGGGGAGGTTTAGATTGGATATTAGGAAAAATTTCTTCACCAAAAGGGTTGTCAAGCATTGGAACAGGCTGCCCAGGGAAGTGGTGGAGTCACCATCCCTGGGGGTATTTAAAAGATGAGTAATGTGGTGCTTAGGGACATGGTTTAGTGATGGACTTGGCAGTGTTAGGTTTACAGTTGGACTCAATGATCTTAAAGGTCCTTTCCAACCTAAATGATTCTATGATTCAAGCTATTCAGGTCACAGCTGTCTTTTTCTTCTGTGTATGCAATGCCCTACAAATCTCTGTTCAGGACCTTGGGACTGTGGGAAGAACACTGAAGGAACATTTTAGGTAGAAAAAATCTCCCAGGAAAAGCCCCGTCGACTTGGTAACACCAAAACATTTTTCAAATGTATGTTGGTTTCAAATAAATATTCACCTAGTACAGCAAAATAAGCTCCATCATTTTGACAGTACCAAAGTAAGGGGGAAAAAAAAAGTCTAAACACAGTTTTGTCTAAACCTGAAACAGTTCTTCTGACTGTTCAAGAACTTCCAGCAAATGGAAGAAAACACATATTGTGTGGGGCTTCTTTTCAGATGTTATTCCAACAAAGAATAGATAGTAAACCTTCCCTGAGGCCTTCTAACATTAGATTTTGCAGAGGAAAAGAAGGAAGGAGTTGTCCTAAGTTCATTTATATTTTTATAAGGATTTAAATAGTATAATACAGCAATAGGATACCAGGCCCTGTAGAAGGTCCAACATTTTCACAGCTCCGGGTTCGGGAAAAGGTAGACCACAGATGGATGTAGTTCCACAACACCATATGCGCAAAGCTGGCAATAAAAAATAAAATCTGCTGTTCATTAGAAGACAGGATCTGTGGTGAGGTACAGCTGTTTGTTTGAGCTAAAACACTGCAAAATAAACCAGCTAACCAACATCACAAGTTTGCACCCACACCCTAACATGTCCGTTCAAGGCTTTAATTGCATTTATAACAGAGACCAGAAAATATGCTACAGGAGGACTGGAACAAAGACCAGCTTCTGTGACTAAGAGAAAACAGACATATCTGTGCTAATTCAAAGGACCAAGAAAACTGTGTGAGGTTGGAGACGATGGGAAGGAAAGTGGCACCAGCCTGAAAATAGTATTAATATGGCTCTGTGAATAACTGATAGTCTTCTGGAGATTGTCTGAGTCCTGGGGAAAAAGAGAAGGAAAAAGTATTTGTTATTGCTGAAATGAAAATCTGAAAGAACTATTAGGTGAGCAAGGTCACTCAGTGGTTTTGGACACAGGGTAGTCCATTCAGCCTCAACCCTTTTGGATCCGAATCAAGAGAAACAATCTAAAGAAAGGGTTGGAGTCACACAGTTGCTGGTACTGTTTAATGACTCGTTAGTTAAAACTCTAAGTCATCAGAAGAGAGTGCCAGATTTTATTGATTGTCCCACTTTCAGAGGCTGAAACCAGTATGGCTTGTTCCCCAGGAGAGATCTGTTCTGATTTTCCTGCCCATACAAAAGGGCTACAGCAGGCAGCACTGAATGCTCCATGCTCTAAAATAGTTTACAGGTGAGTACTTGAGTGAGAAAACAAAAGTCAAAGTTTCCTCTCTTAACTCCATGGAGCAGAGAGACACCCCAAAGAAAACAAAGAAATAGAAGAACTTCTTCACTCATCTACAACTCTATTTTACTGAAAATCTTCACAAATTTACAAAATACTGTAGATGGAGCCTCTTTCATACAAAGGCTGAACTGTATTATGAGCAAATCTGTTTCTCTTTTGTTGTTCTTTATAGATTATGCTATAGGCCTAGGCAGGTTAGACAGAGGCCTTGGTTAATCAGTAGATTAATTTGGGTTCAGGAGTTATGTTGGAACAGAGCTGTTTTGTGTTTCATAACCTATTGCAGTATTCATTTGGACTGTAAAGGCTGTAGCAGAAGTAAGTTGGTGGTTACACCTACAGATATTTCTCAACCATCAGAAGAGGATGAGCTTAAACTGTCCCTTGATCTGCCTTTCTAATTCTAACCTTAAAGAAAAACAATGCAGGAAAAAGCAGTTGAATTGCAACGTCGCTAAAATCTGAGAAAAAGCTGCAGTTTGCTCCTGCGTCTGGATTAGTGGAAATGATTCATTTGAAGATGATACTAACTGTTCAGTAAGCATTGTTCACTCCTTGGCTTCTTTACAAGGCAGAAATCAATGCGGAGCATTCACCAAGCACAAGTCATTACAATTTAACTTGCGATCACATCCTATTTCCCCACATGACCATTACACAGACTGCTCTGAAAAGATATTTCATGCAAGTCAGCCATGTCCTTTACCATTGGCTGAATGCTGATTGCACTGCACAGATCATGGGAAGAAGACTCTTAAGAGCAAACCCTTGTGCTAGGACTTCTTGCAGCACAGCAGCAAGAAAGTAAGGCTGGGAATCAGTTCCCTGGGATTTCAGTCACACATGAAAGCTTAAAGAACTATCTACTTTCTGACCAAGCTTCTTATAGTGCTCAGACTGATTTTGCTGACCCACTGTTTCCACAGAAGCCTGCTTTTGAAAATTAATGCCCATTGAATAATTAACTGATATTAAAGGAATTTGACAGCAAAAGCAACCTGCTGGGTTCCTCTTGACCGCGGTCCAAAAATACACCGCTCTGGTTAGTGTGATTAGTAAGACATCATTAACCTACAGCTATACTGCAGAACTATTAGTCCATATTGTTGCCTTTCTCATGGAGCAGTTGCATGCAGGTGATATGGATGAATGCTATCACTTAATATCAGTTATTATGATCTCATAACAAAATCATACACGGCAGGGGGGAGGGAGTTGAACCAAATCACTCACTCACTTTCACATCATCATAGAAAGCTAATAATGTTACATGTGAAGGGAAGGTTAAAGTCAGACTTTTTTTGCAAAAATAGCTGCTATAATTCCTAGTAAATGAATTATCTTTTCAGATGCTCAAGAAAGTTCAAGTGTGCAGTAAAAAAGACTGTTTTTTCTTCTGACAAATCCTTGTAAAAACACCCTGAATATGATGGAGCCAAATACTTAGTACTGTAAGCCAGATTCTTCAAATCAGAGCAGCTACTTGCTACTCTGCTGCTAGGGTAATCTATTAAGCCGTCTTAATCTGACAAATGAAGGACAACGGCATTGTACTAATGGTCTTCCTATCCGCTTATAAAGCCTGCAAAGGGGCTCTGAGGACTGTCACTCTCATCACACCCCAGAGGCAGCTATACAGCTCTCCCTCCCTGAGCTCATTGCAGCTGAGTGTGCAGGACAGGAGCAGAAGATCTGGCAAAGCCTCACTTCCCGTCAGCTCAAGCACACACTGAGAGCAGCGTGATGCATTGCTCGGCTACACATCAGGATCTGGCTATTGCTTTCCACTTTGATTTGTCTCTCAGAAAGACCGAACTGGCAACGTGGCTTTCTTACACTGGCAATGCTAAAATTCATTTATCATGCTGATTTCAGTTAGGGTGTTAGTCACTCTGTCAGGACAGTTGCCAAACCTCAGTCATTCTTACTGTATGAGATTTCCAAAGGCTTACTTTTAGACCACGCGTATGTGGGTCCAGTGCTTATTTTTGTTCGTCTAAGCATTTTTTAAATTCCTCCCCAGTTCAGCATGTTGATACCTGATGAAAAGCAGGTGAGCAGAAGGCTGTTTAAATGCCCCTCACCCAGCTGTGCAGCAAGGCTGTGCTGCTTGTAGTCTTCTGCAAGTAAAGGAGATGTAATGGAAAATAACACTAAACTGTGCTTTTGCAACAGTATGAGAAGCACAGTAGTTCCACTCATACAAAACCAGTCAACCTTCAGCGAACAGACTGCCTGTCACTGGGAGTTTTTCAATGGATTTAAAGAAGGAGACAGCAGGAAGGCTCAGTCTTGAAAACACAGATTAGTGACTGGACAACCAGGGCGGCCCAGGGCCACTTCCGATATAAAATACCAGTGAGTCGCTTCTTCAATATTCTCAGTTTAATCTGGTGTGTGGTGTTTCAGTCATCACTCTGCATTGTCCTGGGTGCAGCACTCTGAAAAGCCTGGGAAGGTTTTGTTTCATGGCCTTCGCTTTTTGGAGGCTGGGATGGCTGGGAGGGTCACAGGTGGGACTTTCACATCCCCACCTGTGGAAGGACTCACTGAAAACACAGGAGCACACTGAGGGGTGAATGAATGCACCAAACCAGAAATTAGGTGCAGTACCTTGTTGGATCAACACAAGTTATAGAGCTCCTTCCTTTAATCCATTTGGCACTGCTACAGCTTTTTGACTTAGGAAGAAAGGATTCAGCAAGATGTTTCTGCTGAAGATGTTAACTTTTTCTAAAGTCCCTGATGCAAAGTTGGGGAAACACGTGGAATTCACATCAAAATGGGAGCCCTTGGTTCAGCAGTCTGCCTAAAGACAAACTTTCTGACACGGGTAAAATGTGCGTCTAATATGTCAGCTAGATATTTTGACAGCATGGTGTTTGTGTGTTGCTTGTGTTTTAACCATCTGGTAAGCACATTAATTCCTCCAGAGAAGGGAGAGACAACAACAAGCATGGCAGAGATTTACGCAGTGTACATTACGGCTTTACACCCGACCGTGAGGTCGCAGCTCTGCGCCCCTGGAGTAGAGTTTGGCAGCAAACACCACGGCGTCAGAGGAGACCAGCCACAACCCTTGCGCTCGCAGGAACCGCATTTCTTCCTCTCTCGGCGGCTGACACGGATTTGTGAGAAGCACAAATACGAGGAAAACAACCCTGAGCAGACCATCCATGGGAGGTGCCATCAAGGCTTTTGGAAGTGCTACCCACAGCACACCACGAAGTGCCAGCCTAGTTCAGTCACTCTTTCCACAACATAGCAGGAGCAAGTCACAGGAAATTGTGTGAAAGGAGTAACAGCGTAGAGAGGACACCAAACCAACTCGAACATGGGTTTGGGGAAACCAACAATAATAAAAGCTGGCAGGCTGTATCCAGCAGGGTAGAAGATCTGCTTTCAGAAAACAGACAGGAAAGGTGTGAGGGAACATAACTTCCTTTCATAATTGTCGGTTCTCCTACCTTGGCACAAAAAGAAAGCACGCAGATTTTATACTGTGATTGACTCCAAGTCGCTGGAACAAAACACTTCCTTTAATTTTAAACACAACTGCTAAACAAAATTCTATTACTCCTACAAGAGGGGCTGGTAGATAAGCTTTCCTCTTGTCAGCTCTGAGATGCTCACAGAGGAATGCATCAGTCAGCATGACTGGGGATGACACAGTCTCAACCTCTTTTTTGGCAATGAATATTTTTGTTCTCCCCTGTTATCCTCATTTAAGGTTTTGCATGAGGCAGAAGGGTCAGTCCCCTAACTAATGTCATCTGTGTCTCCCCATTCTCTTCCACTACTGCAGCCTAGAGCTGTTTATCAGGTCAAAGAGGTTCAGGTGTAAAGTAAGGTGCATCTAAAATCCTTCACTCTGGTTTGTCATCACTTCCAGTTAAAGCAGTTTTTGGCTTTGGCAGTGTCCCTTTGAGTCATTAGAAATTTCACTCCATCTCAGCAAAAGCCACAAAGTTTTTTTGATAAGCTGCACCAAGGTGACTAAACTGTTGATATTCAGGTTTCCATATCTCAGAGTGCAGGTGCCAGATGAGTATTATAGAAGGATCAATTAAGTGACTTGCAGAAATAATGTTTGGGTCTTAACTGTTGCTGTTAAGTGACATCTAAGTGCTCTGAAGCTACAGTTTAGAAAAATCATAAAATTCCTCTAGCATAGGTCTTTCAGATGAGCGCAAACCAAAACACCATTATGACAGTAGGTATTAGACATTGGGTATAGTCTGTCCATAAATGACCACACAAGCCTTTGTATTCCCAAAACTCTACACTTAAAGACAGTTATTTTCACTGTTGTTTTTATGTGACTATACAGAGGGGATGAAAAGACAACCCTGAGAGACATGTCTTATGAGCATTTCTGCAAAGGTGAAGAGGGTAAGAATTTGGCATCCAAAACTGTTCTAACTTCACAGCATCTCTCAAGATAAGGCAAGCCAACACACTTCTTATTTATGTCAAAGTTGTTTCTCAGGAAATAACTAAAAGCAGAGGTCTTGCAAGAGGCTGTTTTAAGGAACTTCAGATTTTCTATATCTTTCACCTACAAATAATAAGCTTACAGAGAAGTCCTTGGTTTTCCATGTGAATGACAGACTATTAACTTTTAAAATGAAACTTCTGTTCAGAGTGGATGTGGCACAGTGAAAAATGGGTAGGCATGCTGCACTGCCATCAGTTCACAGCTCTGACATAAATGTTATTCCATTCACTTCCATCCACAGTCCTAAAAAATATGAAGAATCCAGCTTCCAGAAACTAAATTTGTATATAGTTAAATCCACAGCCATGGAGTTTGATACTGCACTGGAAACTAATTTATTTCTTTTGGGAAAAAGCCAAGTATGAAATTTCATCATACGTGTTTGTCCGTGCAAAAGTACTACTATAATTAAGGAAGGCTCTTGTGGTTAAGACATGTGACTAAAAGGCGGGAGTGATAGGGGCTGTTTACAGCTGCTCTACAGCTTACAGAAGTTCTGGTTTGAGTCTGCAGAATGAGGATAATTTAGTCATAACATAAAGTAGGCAAGTTAATGTGTATTAAAATCCATCTGCAGAAATAATTCATAACTGTGCATTATACCATATGCAAACACAGAGCAAGAAGCCATATTTTATTGAAAATGCATTTTACACATTTTAATGAATACTGAAAGCATCAAGAAGTTCAAGGCACTGTACTGGCACTTGATTTGAAAACTCTCCTCTAATACTGAGTATTTTATTTAGAAGGTGTTTTGTTTCTTACTTATCATGTAAGCTAGAGAAGTTTATAGTACTGCTGATAGTAATTAATACATTCAGATTGTGGAAACCTCATGTTTCAATGTATGCTCAATAATCAGAAGGCTAATATTGTCACTGAATATGTTTCAGCTGCCTTTAGAGTAATTAATTGGTTTTTAGGAGAATGAAGTTAAAATTCAAGATTTGGTTATAAATCCAAGCATAGCTGGTGGACAGAAAGCGAGTATAGATTAACCTCAATTCAAGAAAAAAAATTGCTAATCCTCTCCTGCACAATATACTTGGCTCATAGGCCTCTCCTTCAAACAGCTTTAGCCAGAGGAATTCCATATTACTCACATGCATATCAACTGTAGTGAACCAAGACTTACAAATTAGAAGTTTATTAGACATAACAAAGTTAAAAAAGTAATTTTTCAGTGTAATACGTCAGCATCATTTACTTTTCCATTTTATCTGACAGCATCTTCGATGCCTTCAGGAAAGACTGAAATAATTCACTCTTAGTGGCCACTATCAACACACATGGCCAATTGATCTTCTTGAATGAGGATGTCACAGTAGCCAAAAAAATCATTCATAAACACAACTGCACAGCTTTGTGTCTGCAGCATAAACCTGAAAGCCTTAAGCAATGAAATTATTGTATATTTCTGCAGCAAAATCTCCTGACAAGTTTTGAATTAATGTAACAATAACCAAAGAGTTCACCCCTCGAAGACAACTGATGATATTTGTTGTTACCTGTTAATCTGTTTGAAAAAAATCTGCATTTAAAAGATCAGAAAAGTACACAGACTGCTGCTTGCAGGGGCTGGAGCTACAGGTGTGGTATTTGTTACCAGCTTGCGAAACATAACCACTATGATAGTGAGAGTTCCAGAGAAAATAGCTAAGTAATGACTAAATCAGGTGCTTACAGGATGCCAATACAGTTGTTTGTTCCTAGAGCATAGAACAGGCTTTGGCTCCTGTGCAGAGCTCTCGCTCTCTGCCCTGAGCTTGTACCCACTTTCCTTTACTTAAGAAGTCATTCTGGACAGCAGAGACTCTTTAACAGGAAAGGGCTTATCAACCAGTTGTTTATTTTAAAACTGCTCACTTTGTAGAAAGTGCCGGGATTCTTTTCTGAAAAGTATCCCGAGACAGTGACATTAATGGAGAGAGACTCCATGCCAGCACCAGCTTAACCGGTGTGTTGGCTTCCAGACTTGTTCCAACGTATCTTTATGGTAAATTCATTTGCAGGTTGGGTTTTGCCAGGGGAGACTGAGACAATAGTCTCCCCTTAAGCTTGTAACAGACTTGCATTCTGGGATTTATTTGCAAAGCTAATTCCACTATAACTTTGGTTGGAAAGATTTGTTTGGCTTCTATTTTATTTTGAATGCTAAAAATGCTAGAAACGTTTTCTTTTAAGGAAAGCTTAAGATTCATTAATTCATTCTTTCACTTACAATGGTACAAAAAAAGTACCAGGGAGTTGGGACTCCAGTGATGGTGTGGCCAGAATTAAAGTGGAGAAAAGGAAGTACCTTCTCTCACCACACATATCCAGGCCTGAGAACTGTTTGACCCAGGGATCTTCACAAGACTTGGAGAGCACCTGAGAAATTCCTCAGCAATGTCTGTATTGCAACGGCATTGAACTGGCCAAGACTGTTCCGCTTCCTCAAGTCCAAAGATCTCAGCACCTGCAGGATTCCCTTTCACTGTATGTGGCACAAATCCCTAAATAAACAGATTTAAATTGGTTAAGATTGTTCTCAAGCATGGAAAAGGCTCAAATAGAGGAAATAAAACTGCACAGAACATATCTTACCTCTGTGATGCTAAGACCATCACAGGGCAATTGCCTGAAACAAAATGCAGGATTAGTAAAGAGAATAGATTGGCCTAGTAAAACAAATCCCTCATTCTAATCCTTGTAAACCAAGTGGACAAAAAGCAGTAAACCAGATCTTATCTCTCTGGCCTAAAAAAGCTAGAGTTTAATAAGATGGAAGATTTAGAACATCCAATTTTTTGGAAACTCTGGGTAGGACTCAATTCTCAATGGGATTCAGTTCCAGCAGAGCAAAATCCACTTCTCTCTCTAAAACAGACAGCTATTACCTGGGCAGCTGGATGGCTCTTTAAGATCCATTGATGACATTGACAAAATCTTGATTGACTACAATGGAACCTAAGTCACTAAAGCATCCAGGTGCTTAAATGTAGGTGTCCTGACATTGTGGATCCCACCCACTACAGGGTGGCTTGAATGGTTCATAGCAAATCTTCTGTCAGAATCTCTCAAACAAGAGCACTCAAGGACCTAGAAGGTATGTCGAACTCCAGATAAGCCTGAAAGACATTCAGAAGTCTAATCATGGAGCAAACTTAAATACCACTATTCTTCACATCTGTTTAGCCCCAAACTATAGTTTTGACTTTCCAACATGTTTTGAGATATACTATTGCAATTAGAGAGAAAAATGGAGACAATCTGAAAAGTACAACTAGTTATCAAAAAGATTGTATCTTGTTTCAAGGTCATAAAGACATTGTGAGGCATATTGAGTTTAGAACGAAAACCAAAGTCCTATAGCTTAGGACACCTAACTATAGTTTTGAGAAAAAATCGAAGTCTAAATAGTTTATGAATTGCAGTGAAAAACTGCTGTTCATGTTACTAAACACTAAAAGAAAGAATACTAAAAAAAAGATGCTGATTCTGGATTTTGGTAAATCTATTTCTTATTATACCATTTCTTCTCTGCTGGTTTGACTATCAGTTTTCCTCTGATAATACTGGCTTGATTCCTGGGTCAAGTAACTTCACTGACTCCAGTTTCTTGACTCCATCTATGGCATAGCTATAAGTTCTTTTGGCTTCTTCACTTTTCTTAGCTGTAGCTTAAAGTTGCATTCACACAGACTTTATTCAGTAGAGTTCTGTCAAATTATTTTCCAAGAGCATATCTAGAACAAGACGTTTCTAATACTACACAATCCCCCAGTCTCTCAAGTTGTAGACATTCACCCATCTCACACCACTTCTGGGACAGGTAGGCAGACGTTACTGACACACTATTCCTCTTCCATTTGCCGATGCAGCTGCATCTCCAGTTCTGTCCTAGGAAGTTATAATACTTGATCATTCTCTGCTTCTGAGTGATCCATGGGGGATGCAACTTCTAAGAAGATGGTCCAATTTTTTTGATGTCATCATCCCTCAGGGAATTGCATTTACGACTGACTTGAATGTTAATGTTCAGCATTCCATATTCTAAAAATGTCAAAAGGTCTACAGAATAATCTCTGTAGCTATTTCTTTGATGCAATGTCAAGGATAAATATTAATAGGTCTGCTATAAATATAAGCATTTGCCCTACAAAAAACACTTCAAAGAGTATAAAATCCATCCCAGCATCTTACATATACCAAATCATGCACAATAATGACTCCTTGTATAATGATGGTATTAAAACGCAACTCAAATTTGTGTCAGTGAAAATTCATTTAGTATTTTTCACTTACAGGCATCAGAAGAAAATGAGTTAAGACAGTCCTGATACAAGCTGTGACACAAACATTTGTCTTCCAATGCTTGTAAATAAAAAAAAAAAAAAAAAAAAAGAATTGATTGATAAAAATTTGACTGGATAAGAGCTAGACATTTATTAGTATGAAGCAACAGCTACTCACAGATCTCATCTGTATAATGCACCATACTGTGAGAAAAGGTTTTCCACCCAGCCTAAGGATGAAATCAATAGTCACAAAACCATACCAAAGCTGATGCTCAGCCGTCCACTCAAGTTCTGACTGAGGCTTTTGACAACTAGTTTCTGATTCTAGAAGAAGCAGGATAAGGTCTTTTATTAAGAAGGAAAATAATTTAAGATTCATTTAGCGACTAATGTTCTCTATTTCTAATACCATGAGAACAACAGTATGTGAGCTAATTTTAACACGTGGAAAGAACATTTAATTTTATCAGAAGGAAACAATGAAGAATCTAATTTATTCTCCACATGTGTGCATAACCCCCATTGATATTATTAAGAGTTAAACAGCCTATGGAGAGGAAAACAGGCCCCCAGATGTGGCAAAATGTTTTAAGAAAATTATCTCCAGCTTTCTAATGACCACAGAAATTATTTCTTTTTCTATACCAGTGGAGAGAGAAAAAGGGCTTCATATCCAGCCAGTCATGAAATGTTTCTGGCTTTCCCAAGGCTATATGTATGTGAGCAGTGGTACACACACGCTTACAGATGTGTATATGGGTGGTGTCCCACATAATCACACAAGCACATCCATCTCAGCTGTTGCCTCTTTCCAACCAGGCTGATCTATGGCACAGGGTTGTCTGAAATTCTGCTGCTCTTCCCACTGGCTGCCCTTCCCAACTGGGGATAAATTTGCTTGATTCATGTATTTCTTGAATCTGACTGTTTAATGTGCTGTGAGAGGTAGCTGATGGGACTAAGAAAGGCTGGTGAACAACCTTATTTACCATGTGCCACATTTTGCCTTAATTCTACTAACCTTGGTGAGTGCGGAGGGTTAATCTTGGTTAGTCATCAGCAAGTTTCCTCAGCTGTGCCCAGTGGAACTCCCAGAGAGGGAAGTGCTGTGACTTCATCCTTAACATTTGTACCAGTTACTTCCATTTTCTTTTCAGGATGAACTTTGATATGAGCTATGGGTCGTTAGCAAGTCATTCCACCTAATTCTTCATTCTTCTGAGGCATTTCCTTCTGAAGACATACAAATACTTTGCTGTTTCTGTGGTGGAGCTCTTTCCCTTCATTTTCTGAACTTTTTAAGAGCACGGTGCTCCTAATGCTCTTGGGCAAAACGACCATTGCTAAAAGGGACCTCCACAGAGCCTGAAAAGGTCATCTCTTTATTGGTGTTCACAGCAGGAGTTTAACTGAATGACATCCAACTTTCTTTTCACAGCATTCCCTGGGGAACTGCCCAGGCCTTGAAATCCTGCACTGTATGTTCTCTGTAGCCAAGAACTTGTAATCTTGAACCAAATCATCCTCAACACATTTACAGCCCTCATTCTGTCCAGCTAAGCTCATGATGTATTAATGCTATTTACACACAGATACTTATTTATGGCTCTTTTACATACTTTTCATCTGATTTTATCTTTAGTTTAATGTGCAATTTTAGAATCATATCATTTGAGGCACTCGTCTCTGATAAAATTCACTGCAATTTGCATTTCACTCAATGTTTTTGCATGTTTCAAAATGTCAGCATAATAATGAGAGCAGGACTTCCGAGGTTTTCTTTTCTTTTTATATCTGTGGAATGAAAGGCAGGTTGGGCATGGGCACCTCTGTTTACTTTCCTTTTGAGTTATAGACAATAGGATCTTCAGTCCTTGATGAAAGCTCATTTGTGCTCTGAATGTTTTCCTGCCCACTTAAGCTGATTTTATATAACATGCAAAATGAGTATTCAATATTCAGTTAATTATGCATCAAATGGAGTAAGCCAAAGAATTAGCTTAATCAAGCATTCTTTTTTCCTTAAAAAAACCCACAAACCAATCCAACCAGAAACAAACCAGAGAAGAGCTATGACAGGTATTACAGATAGGCTCCTGGCTTGACTATCAGGAGACATTCATTCCCTTCCTGGTATTGTTGTTTACCTCTGATGCTGATTTTAAACTGAAGACTTCACCTTTGTTCACTTCATCAGCTTTTTCCATTGTCAGTCTCAGATAGTTACTTAGTGAGGTTCTATTTATTATATAGACCATATATATATATATTTATAGCAAACTGTCTATGGTGTAGACATATTCTTTACTACCTTCTCATTAAAATGTTCCCTCAGTTATGCTTTTGTCTTTGCAGGCCCAATATGCCCCCCAAAATCACAAATAACAGGTTTAGACACACAGAATTCATCAAAGTATTACTGGGAATTTCACAGGGGGAGGTTTTGATGATAGTGAATTTGATGAAGGTTTGGTTTTAACTGCACTGGGACAAAGACCTGGCCTTCCCTTCAGGGTCAGGGCTGTCACATACTTAAAATGGACCTGACTTAGGAAATGAAAAGAGGCCAATGGCCCAAACTGTAAGAGTTCCTGTCCTGATTGCTCAGTGTCTCTATAGATCTGTACTCTTTACAGTCTGCATACAAGATAACTTTATCCAGTTCTGAATAGGAGACAAAGCTTATCTTTTTTTTTTTTTTTTTCCTGGGAATTTGGACAAGAATTGGTTGCAGGATACAGGCAGTTTTATTTTTATCTTTTTGGTAGACCTCCATCATATCATCCCTTACGTATTTTGGATTGGATGCTTAAAACTACTGCAAAGGATCTCAGGCAGAAGATACATGCTTGAAAAAACTGAACTAAGTAAGCAAGGTAATCCATGATGCCATATCTTAGAATAAAGTTGAACTTACTAAAATCTAGGACTCCCCAGGATCATGCTTCAATACCTAAGATCTGCAGAATTTCTTTGATACTGACAAACCCGTTAGAGCTCAACATCCCATTTCTAACCTTCTTTGTGACTGAGAAATGATAAGAATAGATTTGTTGGTAAACCTGTGCTTACCTGACAGCTGCCCTTGGTGGAGTGGTACTAAGCAGGTATATGTGGGTTTTATTGCCTGAAAGGATGTCTTTTCATTTATAAATACAACAAAAACTCTGAGCTTTGTGAGTAGGAACATTTGTCTCTCCTGGTTTATTTCCTCCTCCCACTTCTACATAAAAATATATATTGACATTGCCTTGTGGCATTACAATTTTTACTGTGGTGCATTGCAGTTTCCAAAGCACATCACTTTTTATGATACATGGTAGCTTAAAGGGAAAAGCAGCATCCAGGAGGGAAATGAAGGGTGAAACACTGGCCTCTTTGAAGTCAGTGAGAAAAACTATTACTGCCTTCAGAAGAGGCAAGGTTTCAGTCCAAGCATTAAGGGAGAAATGTGGAGCTATGTATTGATTTTATCTCTTAGGTAAAACTGTAGAGAAGAGCAATGCCTTCATCTGGAATCTAGGATGCTTAATATCAGTAGGCCTTTAGGACATCGCATTACATAGCTGAATAGTATGTTGGTCCAATGAAACATCCAAACCCTCTACATTTGACCTCTGAGTCTATAAATGAAGAAAAAACAACCCAACTGCAAACTCATTATAGCCTGTAAGATTTCTGTTTACATATGTAATACAGAGCATCCATATCTGAACATATTTACGAATAAAACAGCCAAGCTTAAGGCTAGCCCAGCCTATATTAGTAAACTGCAAAGTACACAAAATTACATTTAGACAGAATTCTATAAAGGGGAAGAAAACAGTTATAAATAAAAACCACATTAAGATGGGAATTCTTCTCTAGTAGCTGCCCCTCTATCATTTAAAATATTTGTAGCTAATTAAGAGAATCTGCTATCACAGTTAAACAGGGGATATACTGAGATAAATAATTAATGAACTTCTGAAGTAAATAACTTCTAAATAGGTATTTTGACGAATTTACTTGGACAAATAAATGAGCAAAGCTTTGTTTTTGCATGTGTCTGATGAACGCAATTTTCAATTCTGTAGCTGATACAAAATTTATATTGGACATCTGCCAATTTTGTTTCTTAAGGCTCATAACACATGACTTAGACAACAGATCATGGAGCTCCGCCACTCTTTGTGAATTTTGAGTATCCAAGTACCTTTTTGCATTGAACAGTCGTCAAACAAATCCATTAGCCAAAATTTGTCAGTACCAAGAAATGCAGTAAGGATGCTGGAATAGCAAATAAATTCGTTAATTAAATCTTTGTAGGCTTGCATACAATTCACATACAAGGGAAAAAATGACAGAAGAGCTAAAGTAGCTCTGCTCTGAGACTGCTCTTTCTTTCATCTTAATGAAAGAGTAAAGCTAAGGCTTTGATATCAGTGCATTGTCATGGTAATTGGGAAGCTGTGAATTCAACATGATGACTTTACTGTAGGTTCAAGAAAGAGGAGACGTTGAACTATGAGGAAAAGAATTTATGTAAATGTCAGTCGAGATAAAAGGCCAAGCAAAGGTTAATAAAAGCTATGGATTGTACATCATGGATCTTCCTTTTAAGTATGATCTATTTGGAACAATTCTAGAAGAAAATCTCAATTTAGTACCAGTAGGCCCATACTTCGTACTGAGTTTGTTAATACACAGTAATGTGAGAATCAGAATACTTTGAAAAGGAGACTGATTGTTGTTAAGTTCTTCAGAATTGTTTCTATTCTTGTTTTTCCACCTCTTCACCTACATCAAATTATGTGGTAGTGCTATTGTTTCCAATAATTACAGAAGAAAGGTTGAGAGTGGCTTTTATACAAACATGACCTTCACACTAAAATGTGATCCATTCTGTTCAGAGAAAGGTGGTACAGAAACATGGAGAAAATTCCTCTTTTTCTATATATGTTGGACTTGTCTGACACTTGTTGCCTGGACTAACAAAAGGCTTCACTGTCCAAAATTATGAGTGTTTATGGTTTGGTAAAAAATTAGATATCTGCTTACATATTTAATAGTCTTGGGTTCCATCCCTGGAAAAATTTAAACAAAATGCCATCTTGTTGCAAAGTAAGAGCTTGATCATGATGTAAAGGAGAACTATACTGCAAGGAGTTTGGACTTTTAAATTCTGTTCTCTAAGGCAAAGGATTTTAACATTGCTGCTTATTATTAAGAGAGGAAAAACACACTAAAGTTCAATTTCACCAGAAATTTTTCTGTACATTTTTTTTTTTTTTATCAGGTCTAATGGCAGTTACATAGTTGACTCTAGTAATTTCAAAATCTTTATCAGCTTCCAATTACAGATTAGAGCTCCACTGTATAAAAAACTTTGAAAACAACATAACAAGGAAATTCTCTGCCCCAGTGAACTCTCAATCTGAGATTTAATTAAAATAGGATGTATGAGACAGGAAGAAAGAAGAAAGGACAAATAGGATGAACGTTCATAAATTAGTCATAGCAGCAGGTTTAACACTCACAAGTGACGACCAGCCTACTTGCTGTGTTTTTTGCAGAGCTAATAAAATTCAATAAATGTCTCTAGTTTGTTCACCAATTAAAGGTGCAGACCTAAAAATTGCACCAGATGTTAGGGGTCTCAAACCTTCCTCTGGAGTATGAGGCAAAAGGTGAGAAATCACAGAGCGTCTTGAACTACACCACCACCTGCTGTTGCAACCATTATGACTCACATAATTTATTCATAGCCAAATACGGCGTGCATCTGCTATTTATTGATATTTTGGTTTATTTTTCTTATTATGGCTTGTGCTTATATTGAGTAAAATTTCCAAGTACTGTGGAGAGTGTATAAATATGGATTATATATTGCTTATAAAGGCCTTTCCCTTTCATAACATCAAAGAATGAATAATGCATTTCCTCCCTTTCCAGCTAAGCAATATAAACATCAAAGGAAGGATTAGCATTTTAGGTCTTTGACAACACTAAATCTTTGTGTCATATGTCTTGCTGTCTTGTGCAGAACATTTCTATTTCTATACCTGTTACATAATCAAAGCAGTGGGCCAAACATCTTTACTTTCCTCTAATTTGCATAATTAATTAACCCCCAAATTTTTGCCAAGCTATCTACACTCACACTGAAATAATAACCACCAGTTTTCATCCTGAAATAAATCAGTTAACTAGGTTTCAAACTCCCATCCTCCCTGCCAGGCGAAAGTTATGGCGCACAGTAAGTCACTGCTACTCCGCTGTAATAACCCAGCAGTGAGATATAGCGGATTATGCCAGATTCCATAAACATAATCTGAGATGCCGTGACTGCAAAACCAGAAGGGCTTTAAGGATTGTACTGCAGCCATCTACAGAGGCTTGGCTGATAGGAGTCAACATGAAGCTTGCCTGCAGTATTGGACGGGGAGGGCTTACGGCTGAGGAGACTCAAGGTGCACTGATTTCAGGCCAGATTCTTTACAAGGGCTCTTATGAAATGGCTCCTGTATAATGGAGACTTCAACAGCTGGAAGACAGCAATATAACTGATTGTCTGCCTTAGATGAATTTCTTTCAGACTGAGTAAGCCAGGCTGATGCAGAGATTCAGAGATGACTGATGCAGAGATGTTGCTATAGGCCCTATCTAGTGACCTACCTGTTGCTTTTTTTCATCTATACTTGTATTTCAGATCTCTTTTTCTGCAGCAGGAAGCATTCTGCCAAGTCAGTAAAATGAAAGAAGTTCTAAGCAGAGGTCTTTGCCTCCACAGTGAAAGTGCCTACTCTGGCTAAAGTTGAATGAGAGGAAACCAGGATATTAAATTTGTGTGGATGCTTAGATATGCAATAAGCAATTTGGTCAAAAGGGAAAAATCTGGTTTCTTGAAGGAAAGCAGCGCAGTTCTGCCTGCTTTCCTTCATTTGTTATTTCTAGGTTTTCATGCTGCTGTCCAGGGGAAGGGAGACTTTCTGCTTGCTTTTATCGCACGGCAACATAAAAACCTATTTATCAGCTAGGATTTGCCTTGCCTTCACATAGTGATTACAAGTTAGCTATGATACTAATGACTGTGCAGTAGGCAGGTGGCCTGTCTGCTCCGCAGAGCCTTTGTTTTGAAATAAGGACACAAACCAGTACATACCAGTTGGCTGGGGAACCAAGGCCACTCCATAGCACAAGAGCAGCATAGACATGTCCTCAGCTGTCAAAATCACCATGGTTTGCACCAATGGCTCTCCAAATGCAGGCCCTCATCCTGCTCATACCTATAATTTTACCAAAATACGTCATTCCACCAGAGTTTATGTGACAATGAAATTGTGCATGTACCTACATATCAACAGGTTCAGAATTATGCTGGGAAAGAGAGTTACTTGCAAATGTAATTTCACTTAGTATTCTGTTGGGTTCAATAGGTCTTGGGCTGTAAGACTTATTATTTGCTGCAATTCTGTGGTATTTACTAATTTTTGGTTATTGGAGAACAAAATGTGTGTAAACTCTAGCTTGAATAGGAATCCTACCATGCAGAAGTATGAGAGTGGAAAGTTAGGGTACAGAAATAACTTAGTACACCGAAAGTTTGGAGAAACTTTTTAGATATTTTCACAGATTTCTTTGGAAACAAGCAGCAATGCTTCTGAGTTCCTTTAATCTTCCAACTATTACTTTCGGCTTCCCACATCTATCAGCTTTTGGAATACATCGGCCTCTTCCACCGTGAATTTAATGTTATTTCAAGTACCGTGTTGCTAGCTGGGCCTTAGCGTGAGGCAGGCAGTCACTTCTTTGGAATTTAGGTATAGACTGAGGACTGGTTTGTTAAATCTTTTTTCATTGACAAGTTCCCTAATCTCTTCCTTAAAAAAACAAAAAAGGGGGGTGTGTGTGGCAAAAACCCCCACTCAAAAACCCCAAACATTGAAACTCTGTCAGTAAAAACTGCATTGAACCAATCTAGAAGAAAGGAAATCTTCAAGGAATCTTCCCCAGGAATGAAAACCAAAAAAGCTTTCAGATCTTTCTCATACATAATACAAAGCATACAGTTTGGTATTTGTCATTTGCAAGTCTCTGTTAATGTCAGTGGCAGTGTCCATCCATGGGGGGTTTCTAAGGTCATACACAAGGAAATGTGATTTTTCTGAGTTCCTCAAAACTTTTGGAAGCTGGGACTTATAATAAAAGTGCAGATAACATGCAAGCAGGCACTACATTTAGTTCTACAGGGAGCGCACAGTGGAAGATTTTTGTCAGGCTTATATGAAGCATACACTTGTGGAAAGCCCAGGAATAGTCTACATCAAAGAGAGCATCTAGTTTACAATTTAAAGTTTATTCTTGTTATCTGAGCATTTCCACTACTAGTAATGGATAAATCTGGGCTCTGCACAAACTAGACCAGGACAGAATCTGTTCACAGTTTCTGTAAAATAGAACTGAGATTTGATTGCATTGTCTTCACTTCCCACTTTTTACACACAACAAGGCTACATTTGTTTCTTTTAAATTTGCTTCCCCTTTGATCTACTAATTTCCACTCCAATTTCATGGCTTTTGTTCTTTGCTACTAACAAGAAAAACGCCATCCTGTCTTGCAACGCAAAAGAGTTTCTTTTAATCTACAGTACATTTCACTTAACTTTATTAGTTTACATGTCAATGTTGTGGAAATTGAGATTACACAACCTCATACCTGCTATTATCACAAAGATTATCAACAGTTGCCTGTCCTTTAATGGTACACCCATTCATAACCAGACATATTCAGACTCACTGACTTTGGACAGAAAATAATTCATTTGCAATTATTGGAATACCTGGAGTAGTCATTCTCTGAAGAAATTCCTCTCTTGCTTTATCCAGATCTATAGCTGCAAAGATAATTGAAAATTAATTATGAAAATTCTTTCTTGTCTGCAAAGTCTCAGCAGTGAGGGGTTTTTCTCTCTTTTAGGTTATTTACCTGTTTCCCTGCGGATTCTGCCAGCATTGTATTTCACCAATCATATGACACAGGTTTCCAACAGTTGCTGGAGAGACATGAGGGCAAGACAGCACTAGATTATGGAGGGAAAAACGAAGACTTATAACAGACTACAAGGAGACAAATACTAGAAAGAAAGATATATCAGGAGGAGCAGAAAAAACAAACATGTAGGAGACAATCAAATACCACTTCAACACATCACGTACTCTGCAAGTGGAGAATTTACTGTTACAATCTTGACGTTTACCATATTACTACGGTATTTTCCTACATCCCAGGTATCAGCCTGGTTTTATGACCTAATCCAGGACTTAAAAGAACTTTCTGCCTTTCTCATTTTGTCCTCAGCATTCAATCTTTAAAAAGCGTGACATGCGACATTTGGCCAAAGGCGAAAAAGCAGTGAGACGCCCGTCCTGTTTTTACGTCCGTCACGTGGCAATTTACAGATTTAATAAGAGCTAGTGCTAAAGCTTCGCTTAAAGCTCGTTCCTTCTCATATGGAGCAAGCCATCACTACAAAATAAAACCCGGAGAAGCAAGCTGGCCTCAGCCGCGTCCCTGAAGCTGCCGGCAGGAATCCCACGCGGGGTGTGGGACCCGGCGGTCCCGCTCGCCGCGGCTGCGGGGATCGCTGCTGCCGGCGTCTCTGCCGCTAGAGGGGGTCCCGGTACCGGTTTTCCCCAGGAAAAAACGGGAACTGACTGCGGGGTCTGGGGAGCCCGGGTTGTCTCTCGGCTCTGGCAGAAAGGGAAGCGGCCGGGTGCGGGTTGCAGAGAGGGCAGGCGGTTTGCACGCCCGTTTGAGACGCTGTGTGGCTGGGTGGGTAAGGCTTAGTCTGCCAAAGAAACTTTAATGCGCTTCCTCGCTTGCCCCGAAGTAACTTTGCGTTACAGACTCTCGGTTGCAAAAACATGGACGGCTTTCCATAAACCGCCATCAAGGCAAACGGGTTGTAGGCTTGTTGCGGAACCCGTGCCAGCAAGACTTTGCCATGCCACTCGGCTTTTGACAACCGCATGGCAGCTGACCACCTTCCTGCAGCCTTCTCACCCTCATTTTATAAAATGAGATGGAAGCTTTGGCTGGCGGTACAGCACTGCAAAGGAAACCCGAAGGGCAGTTGACAAGAGGAAGCCTCCAAGTGGTGCTTTCTTGGCTCTTCCTCTTTCCCACTTGCCCATTAAGACGCAGGGCAGTGGCCCAGGCTGGTCTGCCACAGAACTGCCGTGTCCCATTTGCGCGGCTGCCAGCCGGCCCGGCCGATGCCCCCCGTATCCCCCCAGAGGCACCGGGCCCGGGAGTGGTGCGGAGGCCGGGGGAGGGGGTGGGAGCAGGCCCCAACTGTGGCCGGCCGGGGCCCCGCAGCGCCCGCCGCTTCTGCTTGCGCACCTGACAGGGAGAGCCTGGTGTTGGTGTTGGCCTGGACTTCTAAGAAAAGGGATGCCAGGAGGGAGGAAAGGAAAAAAAAGAAAAAAGAAAAAGGGAGAAAAGTGAGGGTGGGAGCGTGCCAGGCAGGAGGAGGAGAGCCGCGCGGACACAGGGCAACCCGTGGAGGAAGGAGGCGGACAAAGGGCGGCGGGGGCCGAAGCTCGGCCCCAGGTGCGCAGCCCCGCTCCAGCGGGGGTCTCCGGCGGCCCGGGGCGCGGGAGCGGGGGGGCGGCGGGGCGCCGCGCCCGCGGGAGCGCGGCCGAGCGCGGAGCCCACGCTGCGGCAGCGCCGAGGGGGGCGCCGGGCCGAGGCGCTCAACAGGCGCTGCCGGCCCGCCGGGCCAGGCGGGACGGGCGCCGGCACATGGCAGGAGCCGCGCTCGCCGCCAGCCCCGTGCCAGGCGGCGGCGGCGGCCGCAAAGGGGCTTGGCCGCCGCTCGGCGGGGCTGCCGCGCCGCCGGGGCTCGCCCGCGCGGGACCCACCCTGCCCGCTCAGCCGGGGCCGGCAGCCCGGCCGGCAGCGCCGCCGCTTCCTTTGTGTGCGTGAGGGGAGCTGCGGCGGGCGGCGGCGGCGGGTCCCCCCGGCGGGCTGTCAGCGCTGCCCGCGAGGAGGCGGGGAAGGGAAGGGAAGGGACGGGAAGGGAAGGGAAGGGAAGGGAGGAGGCGCGGGAAGGCGCTGGCAGGGCGGCTCTCCCGTCCCCGTCACAAGGTAAGCCCTGCTCCCCAGGCGGAGAGAGGCACTGGAAGCGCCGCGGGGCCTCTTCCCGGACCTGCCGAGCGGCTTCGCCCGGCCCCGGAGAGCGGCCGGCAGCGCCTCGGCGGGGCGCCGCCGCCACCCGCTCCCCGGCGGCGCGGGGAGCCGAGCGCGGGCTGCGGCGGCGGCTCGGCGCGGCGCGGCTCCGGCACTGGCACTTTGCGATGGGCTGGCGGCAGCGGCGGCCGGACAGCAGCGGGGGCCGACGCGGGGCTCGCAGCTAAGGGGCGAGGAGGAGGGACCATGGCCGCATCCAGTAACTCCAGTTTGTCCGGCTCGTCGGTTTCCTCCGGTAAGTTTCTCCGGCGAGCGCCGCATTTTCTCCCCTCCCTCCATTTTAGCAGGGAGCTACCTGTCTGCAGAGCGCCTCGCCGTCCCGCCCGCCCCGAGCGCCGGCGGCAGCCGCCGCGGTGGTCCCCGAGCCCCGCGCGGGCTCTCCCCTGGGGGGGCGGCGATGCCCCTGCCCGGGGCCGGCTGTCCCTCAGGCGGCGCCGGGGGGCGGTGGGGGAAGCCGGGACGGGGGAGGCGCGGCGGGGCCCGGCTCGCCTCCCCGCCGTGCCTTTGTGTGGGGCGGGGGCGAGGGGAGCTCCGCGGCCGGCACGCTAGCGGGAGCCCCCGCCTCGGGGCTTGGGTGGCCGAGGGTGTCCGGAGACCACCTCGCCGTGCTGACGGGCGTCCTCTGGCGCGGTCCCCGCGGGGCGAGAGCGGGACCGGGAGCGGGACCGGCCCCGCATCGCACCTCGGCGTGGTGTGCTGCGCGGCTCCCGCGCGGGCCGGGCGGGGGGTGCCCCGCCGATCGGGGACCTGCCCCTTGGTGGGAGTCGTGGCGCACAGGGCGTTTTGAGTACTTCTGCAGTACGGGGAACGATTAAATTCCCGATCCGGATGAAAAATGCGCCGGGTGAAAAACCGCCCCGGGGTTTCGGCCGCGGGGGCCGTGCGCGGGTCTACGGGGCTTTTGGGGGGTTTTGGGGGTGCTGGGGTGGGAGGCGGTGTGGTGCGGCTTGCTGTCCTCCTGACGGGGAGGGCTGGCTCCGCTGCAGAGCCGCAGGAAGACAGAAAAGTTACGGTGCATTTCTGAGCGAGGCAGCCTGAAATTGAAAGCAGTGATATAACAGTACCACCGCCTGCTTCTTAGCTCAGTCATTTTAATATTTAAGTTATGAGAAATTGGCGGAGAGTGATAGCGTGGCATTTTAGTGGACTGAACGAGTAAATAGCAGGATGAACAACTTTGGGGTTTGAGGGACTTGTGACTCAGTGTTTTATTTGAGGTGCCAGATTAAGAGTCTGTAAGAGCGCTTCTTAAACATAGCAGTATGTGCTGCGAAAAGCAGACAAGCTCCTTTGACTATCAATGTAGCTGTAGAAAAATACAAATAAATTTAAAAGCAATGAGCAGCTGTGGTTTTTTAAAAGATGGTATATGTGACTTAGACAACTTATTCTAGGTCACTGTTCCAGCATGCGACACTTACAGCCAGATCCAAAGAAAGAACTGGGTCCTAAAAATAATATTTATTCCAACTCTTTTAATAAAAAACACAAACATTGTGAGCCCTAATTGCCTTAACTAGAAAGTAACTGAAAGCAGTAGGCATGAGAAGGTCTGCCTTATGTTCACGCTCACAGTGCAAGAGTCACAGTACCGGAGCGAAAACAAGCAAGAGTGAAACCAACTCAATAGCTTGTTAGTTAAGGTACTCATTTGGGCAATGTGAATTTTATTTTATGGGTAACTTGTATATTTTTACATCTAAGTTATTTGATAAACCCAGAAACAACCCTAAAAGCCTGGACTGGATACCTGGGACTCTCTTCCTTGGTGCTCTAAACTTTAAGCTGCAGAAGCATGTCCCCTGTGTGCATAGCTTCCTTGCTCCATGAATCTCAAGGTCTTTCTTGCATACTGTTCCAGCTTCTGAGAAAGGATGCTGAGTGCATACCTCTGAATCCCCTCTGGCTTTACCGCATCGAGGCTCTCGGATCTGTCTCCTGAATTGACAGACGTGTCTCCCTTGCAGTCTTGGTTCAAATGCCTGAACTGCAGGGAAGAGTGGGAGTTTGGGCACATCCTTGGTCCGAACAGTTGATATCAGCTAACTCCAGGTGGCCTCCCACTCAGCAGGTGAATCTAGCACCAAACTTGACATCTAGCTGAGGAACTGAGCCCTGGGCTTTAGAGGTACATACTCAAAAGTCAGGGCTTTTGGCACTTGACAGTACCCTGCTTTGTGTGAAGCCCTTAGCTACAGCCTACAGCAGTTTATGGTTTATCTTTTGTTTTGTATTTTTGCAAGCATGAACGCAGCTGAGCCTTGGCCCATGCTTGGGGCTCTTAGATGCCACAATAGTACAACTAATAAATATTGTCAAGTGCTTCATAAAATAACTGAGTGCCCTTGGCTTTTGTAGCTTACAACCTTGGAGTGGTTTTTGGTTTTGTTCCAGTGCATTCAGTCTATATTTCTTCTGTGCACATACTAATCAGAAGTTAAATTTGCTGCAGCATGATAAAGTTTCCAATATTAGCAGACACACCGTATCTGACTGTGTGCAGCTGTATTTTGGCTGTCTGTGGTTTCAGTTCTCAGAACTCAGCAAGGCTTAGAGCATGTTGTTTACATAATCTAACCAAACAGTCTTGCTTTTAAATTTTATTTGGTAGAATTTATACGTATGTTTAACTTACCAATATAAAGACTTCCAAATAGCGTAATTATTTCTATTCCACAGGAGAGGGAAGGTTATAGTATCGCAATACATTTTACTAATGGAAAAAGGAAGTGAAGTTTGTCGTTGATAGCAGAATACCATGCTACAGGACTCAGCTCTACCATTGACTTGATGCTTGGCCTTGATCGAGCTGTGTAATGTGTTGCTGGATCTTTTTCCCATCTTTAAGAGCAGTTTAGTGTTTGTTCACCTCATAGGGAACTTCTGAAGCCAAATTAAAGCATTGCTTATGTAATCCTTTCAGATCTTGAAATAATCTAGAAACAATTACCGTATTCACAAAATGCATTTTTAGCTTCAGCAAAGCATGTCTTTTTTTTTTTTAAAAAAAAGCTCATATACAAACATGCTGAGAAGAAATAAAGCTGCTCATCTTGAGACCATATAAATAATTCAAGATTGAGACCACTGTTAGGGTTTGCTGTTGTTTTGAGGTAACAACAGAATATCTGCCATGCTTCTGTCCTTAGTGTTTATAGCATCCAAATATGTGGTTGCGTTTGAGCACTACGGCATGATACTTGAGAAATTATAGGTGACTTGTTTGTTTTGAGAACTTCTGGAGGTAAGAGCTGACCTGCATATGCATGAGTACAAGCTGAACTGGTTGATAGCCAGATTCTGGCCCATCTGAACACAGTGTGGTACAGAGCATCTCCAGGTTCCTTCTGTTCACATCAAGAGTTTGGTTAGCCTCTATTGCCTGTATGGAAAGGCAAAGATTAGCTAGAATCCGTCTTACAGGAGTAAAAGGGTTTATTGAGTGAGTGATAGTAGCTGAAATTGGAGTTTGAGTGGCAGATGGGAATTTTCATTCACTTTTTTAAAGGGATGATTTCTTCTCTCTCTTACCTACCTTTCTTAAAATACAGATAATTCTCCTTCCTTAGACAGGGTCCACCTCTACTCTTCTTCAGCTGAAGCACAGATGTGTTGTAGGAACAAAGTAGTAAGATTAGGCCCCAGGGGGGTGGAAAGCCTGCTTGTGAATACTGACTGCTGAAGCCTGAGAATGGTTACTGCGAGTGACCATTTGCGATGTAACATTTCTGTTTCAATTCCTGTCCATTCGTGTCAATGAGAAAAAATGTTAAACAGCTCAAAGATGTTTAATGTGAGGAAGCTGCCCAAGAATTTTATGGTGTAGATATTCTGCTTGCCCACTTACGTTTCTGTAAGTATGCAGGTGGGATTTGCAGTCCTCACTTGAACTTGTGTCTACATTAAAGACCAGAATTTGGTTCTGTCCTGGAGCGGTCGTTTATAAGCACTACCTGCACAGTGACATGGCAGGGTGGTTAGCTGTAGCTGTTGTACAGGTGGGGAGCTAACATGCACGGAGAGCTGTGACTTCAGCTATCAACTAATGGTAAAGCAAGTATTTGTACTTAGGAGTCTGTTGCTTCTTTGCTCTCACAGCTAGAGAACCTGTCCCTCCTTCAGAGCTCGCGTCTGTGGTCTGTGTACTCGTCTCGACAGCCACTGTGAGGCTGTTAATTATAGGTTCAATAATATTAGGTACTTGTCATGGGCCCCATCTGACAGGACCCTGTGAAGGATTTTTTTCAGTAAGCTAGCACTCACTAGTAACAAACCTTACAGGAGAGCAATAGGTATTTGTATTGTAATTCTTCATATATAGCTCTCTGCTTTTGGTGGCAAAACTTAAGCTTCTCTGACTACCAACAGTCATGTTTGAAGGTGGCTGCGGGAGAAAGAGGTATGCTGTTCTGAGGGAGGAAGGTTGGCATGATAAGCAGTTAAATTAAGTATTCTTCTTTGGACCTTGGGTAAATCTGCAGAGCATATGAAGTGCTGAAATTGTAATTACTTCCATTGGGAATTCCACTTTACTTTCCTGTAATCTCTTCTATAGCACATGCCCAGGTGATCTATTAGCTGTATTCCTTGCAAGCCCCTAAATTTTGTTCTTCTCCCTAGATGAAGTGCTAATTCAACCACAAGCAGCATCTTTTCTTTCTCTCCTATCCTCTAAAGAGGACCATGCACGTTTCTATGCTTTCCTTCATGCTGCTTTCTCCTTAAAATAGACATATTCCCTTGCCACTCCCCATCTTAGTATTGAGCCTTATTCTCACTCATTCTGATCTTTCTTTTTTTAAACTTTTTGTTGTTGTTGTTGAAACTTTTCAGCTTTTTCCTGGCAAACAATTTACCTCTTGTACTTTGTCACCAGCTGCCTCCAGTTTCCTCCACCCAGTAGCCAAATACTGATCATAGACGACTGAGGAACTTGAGGCTCTGCTTTCTGGAATGTAAATACAAGCTTGAGTGAAGGGACCTTTGTGGCTGTGCCTGCTCTGCTTCTCTAAGGAGCAAAAAATCCAGCATGCTTCCCAGCTGGGCTCCATGCAGCGGTATTCCTAGGCGTTGGATGTCTCGGCCTCTGCACAGTTGTGCCATCCAAAGCTAGTGTGAAGTGGCTGTAAATGCCAGCTGCCTTTAAGGCTTTGAGCTCTGCTTGAAAAGTCTTCTGCCAGGTAGCCTCCCTGTAACAGGTGGATAGGTTAGATAGCTTGGGCTATCTATTGCGTAAGGGTCCACGCTGAAGGTAAATGCAAATACGAGTCTGCTAAACAATAGCTTGTAATCAGGCTTTCTCCTCCCGCAGGACTTGGACTGTGCCAAAACCTTTGCCTGAGTCTGAGCCTGTGCTGTGAGAGTGGTAACACTGGGAGAATTTGGGCGAAGACCCAAGGCAAACATGTAAATGTATGTGCCAGTGTACCCAGTATGTTGTGTTTTCTAGGAGCTCCAAAGATAAATTTGCAGGTGTTAGGCTAAAGGGATAGCTCTGGACCTTTCTGCTTCCCATCTGAATTGATGCTTCTTCATGTGCTGTGCGCTTTTCAAGTAATACCTGTTATTAGACCAGATGATGGAGTTGAAACACATAGGCAAGCTTTCTGCTGCAGGCCTGGAGAAGGGCTTGTGTGTCTCATTGGGGCATTTTTCCTTTTCAGCTGTGTCCGCTGCTCTGATAAAAGATACTGCTTCTCCCCACAAACTCCCTGCTTTTGTAAACGCAGATACCTATGTAGAAGATGACCACCAATCACCAATTAATGATGAATTATCCTTTTTTTAATTGAAAATCGAAAACTGTTTTTCTGTCCTGAAGCTCAGGGGAAAAGGCCTTTAAGTATCATTTAAGCAGTGATCCTCATTTAATTAGTAATGAAGTTTATGGTTCATAAACTAATTCTTGTAATAAATTGAAAGGCAACAAATTTTATTTTGTAAATAGATGAACAGAGATATGTTGTTTAAAGGCAGCATAGTTCTCAACTACGTGTTTTTACACACACCCTGTGTTTCGAGAAGGGTAAAAAAATGCTTACTGAGGGAAGAAGAAAAATCTTTGATGGTTCCAGTAACTTAACAAGGTCAAAATAAAATATTAAAGGCTCATGACTCTCTGGGGGTCATGAAGGTGCTATGATGTGAAATAGGCAGATATATTATAAAAATGAAAGTCAACATAGGCTGATTTTAATTAAGATGCAAGCAAGTGAGAAGAAATGAAATTACTATTGTACACAGATCCAGAGAGATTCTAATTGGGAAAAAGATTAGTAAATGAAAATAGATGTTTATTCTCAACAATTTAATAGAAATAGTGTTGTGAAAGTGGCACATGAAAGCTATTTAAATAATGCTGCCATTATGCTGATAAGGTGCTACTTTTGATTTTTAAAAGGGCAATAAGAGTGCTTTTTATTTCTGTTCCTCATGCCAAGCTTCTGCTGGCCAGGGTGTTCTTGCTCTAAATTAAAGCTGAAGTCTTTTGTATCTGATGATTATAAAGAACTCACCATTCTTATTAAAAATAATAAAAATTCAAAAGGGAAAAATGCCAAAATACCCCATTCTGATACAGCGATTGGTTCAACAGTTAGTTACTGAATGTATAGACTGTGATTACTGAGAATAAAATAGCCTGGAAACTAGTACAATGCATGTCTGCTTCCCAATTTAGCTTGTATTGGTACTCTGTGAAGCAAAAGTCTTATTCTTCTTACGGATCTGCTTGTCTCAAAGACATATGTGGAGGATCAGACAAACAGTCTTTCATGCTGTCATGATGATGACCTTTTTGGATACCAGTTCAATTGACGAGTTCTTGCCTTCTGTTTGATGGTTCTAAGGAGGCTTAGATATGCCAAATGCTGAGCGATTATAGGCAGGAATATTTTACGTTAGTGAGTATCATACACAGTCCTCTTGTATGCCTGTGCCCATAATGTTTTACATGTTTCAGATTATAATAGTTTGGCTATTAGGGTGCATAGGTTAAGTCTTAAACCTGGTGTTTTAGACAAAGAACTTTTTTTTTTTTTTTTACAGTTGCTTTGTTTATAAACATACCTTTGGCTAAAGGGCAACAGTGGCTGGATTCGCCTCGCTTGCAACATTGAGTGCTGGCAGAAGGTGTTCCCATGCTGGGGAGCCAGTCTGTTGTCACTTGTTCTTCTCTCCTACAAAAGGAGGAGATAGTTAGGAGATTAAATATTTGGAGAACTGTGTGTTAAGGAATGGCACATTAATATTGCATGAAAAAGCTTTTGTTGCAGGGAAATGTAGCAGGATTTATACAAGAAGCTATAAATCTGTAATTCTGTGTATATCACATTCTTCATAGGTGTAGTCACAGTTTGTCTAAGAATTATATACAGTAGCTAGTGTAAATGTATAGTTTTAACTGCTATGAATAATGACCCATTCTTGCTGTCTTTTTCTGACCTTCGATTATGAGAATGTAAATTTGAATTTTACATTTGGAGGTGGTTATTACCAACTATGAATCATGCGCAATTCAGCAATAATAGTTTCATCACCCTGTTTTACTCAGCAATAATCCAAATCCCAGGGCTGGAGGCTGAGTGTATCCTGGTAGAAGGAAACTGATGTTGCAATGCATCCTTGTAACTTTAACATGCTTTAAAGTTTGCCGATGAATAGGCTGAAACTTGACAGCACAGACTGATGTGTTTGGTAAAGTAAGGAGAGGTTAAAGGGTTTTTAAAATTCAGAAGAATGCACAAGTGTTGCACACCTTGCTTCTGGTATTATTGATCAAGGTCATCACAAAAGAATTAGTTCAGTAAATAAGACATCTGTTCTGAGTATATCTTTATCAGGCAGCCCAATTCCCCCGGGACAAGGTGTCTGCAGTATGGTATTATTACTGACAGTGTAGAAAGTACTAGGTGGGCCCTTTCTTATCATCAGTAAATCACATGTCACCCTCTGCGACCTGTGTGTCAAGTCACATTTCTCAATTTCTTCTTAGAAGCTTGTCATGTAGCTATTCCTCTCCTTCTTCTCACTTTCTTGTTGACTATTTAAACATTGGTTGTAGCTTTTAAAAAACCCAACGTGTTATGAAGCGCGTTTTTGGTGTTATGCTTTTTATTTCATCACAGAAGAAAATTGAATGTTAGAAGAGATGGAGACCTCAGTTTGTAAATGAGGTTCAGCTTGTTGAGCAGATGTTTAATTGCTAAAAATTTGTCTTATCTTGACAGATCAACTGGTTAAATGTTTGGCTTCGTGTTACGGCAAGGAAGAAAAATGGCAAGCACACATCATGTACAGGCATACTGGGCACAGCCACTGCGAAGGCAGGCGGTTCCTGGGAGAAGGTGCCGCTTCTGCTCCAGCAATGTACAATGTGCCAGAGGGCCTGTGCTGTGTTCAAAAGCAAAAGAAGCCCGACAGCTCTTTCAGCATTAAGTTTGCAGTCCAAAGACACAGAGTATCTGTTGTAATATTTTTCTACTGTGTGAAGCTGCACTGGTTCTGCCTTAATTCCCCACTAAACTAGATCAGAGTGCCCCAAAGGAAAGAGGAGAGGATGAGGGGATCATGAGAGACCCAGAGAGATCCTTCCATTTTCAGCTTCTCCAAGGCATCTATGTGGTTGCTGTTAAAGGCAGTTGTATGTTTTTTTGTGTGGCTGAGCCCTACCTTTGTGTGCATGTAGCACTGTGCTATTTCTGCATGTTATACAGTGCTGTGGCCCTGCAGGCAGTGCCAGCCGTTGTATCTCCCATTTTGAAGCAGTTATATTGTGTGCGAACATGTGTAGCTTAATAGTGAACCATATCCTATCCTGTTTAAGAGTTCAGGGTTAGGTACTGCCTAGCACAGAGACATATGTAAGCTGTGGACCTCTTTGGCATGGAAAATTAGGGATGCTAGTGGCTGATGTGGGCTGTTAGCACATTTAGATAACTTTACAGGAGAAAGATCCATCCACTGCTGTTAAACACAACGACATAACTTCTGTCTAAAGTCCCTGAGCTGTATGTAGGTTGGGAAACTGATGAAATATATACGCTATATGCCTGCTGTATCCTTTTACACTTCTTTAGGTATCCACTGATAGTCACTGTGCAAGATAATCTACCAATCTGACCTGGCGTTGCTGTTCTTATGTATATAGCTGATAGTGTTACTGCTGAGTCAGCATCCCATGAATTCTAGGTCCTGCTTTCTACAGTGAAGAGCTAAAAGAAGGGAAAAAAATGGGGTAGGTTTGAAATATGGGATGTTGACATGCTGTGTTGCAGGTTAAAACCAAAACCAAAACCCACCCCTGAGTTTCAAGGAGACCAGATAGGAAAATCTTACTAAAAGTATGCTGCATAGAACAGTATATAGACTTGTCTCAAACGCTTTCGTCCTTTGATTGAAAAGCTTTTTCCTTCTTCTCCTTTGCTTTATGAATGTATGACCCAGCTGGATTTATGATCCAGCTACAGCTGGGTCACATTTCATTCTTTTTGATTCCAGTATTAAGGCTAGCAATTAATGAACTTTTAAGAGCTAGAGCAGAGTTTTTCATATAAGGTTCCTCAAAGTTCCAAGATTTAGGGCTTTACAAAAAAATTGAATGTTGCAATCAAATTTCTGTAGTGCACAGAAGTGTCATAAAGCTGAAGTAATTTTTTTTAAAAGAGTTTGTTTTTTAAAGGAAAAACTTTTTATGAGCACAAGGTATTAGGTCCTGACCATTCAAGCTGCTTGGTACCTCCTGTTCCCACTGCATTGAGGTAGTAAATCAGCAGCTTGCAGGACTGGGTAGTTGCTTATCTGAGTATTTTTATGCAGTTTCCATTAAAGCAACGTCTGCTGTTATGATGGGGCAAATTATTATAGGCTACATAGTAAACCTCCTCTCCTCCAAGTACTGGTATATAACATATTTAATATTCAGTGCCTTTACATCATATATATATAGAACATGTCAATTTATTGGTGATGAATTTCCAAGGATTATGTACAAGACTTAAATTATATATCATTTGTATAAATACCTGCTTCTTGAGAGAGCATGCTCTCTGTAACTCCTGATCTCCTGCCAGGCAAACCAAGATGATGGACAGCTTTTAGCATCATGCTGTGATAGCTCTGTATTTGTTTTATTTTGCAATCTGAAGCATGTAGTTAGATTGTTTTGTGTTGATGAACTTATTTACTGAAAGAATATTGAACCCTTTGATGTCTTAACAAAAATGGAAAGACGAATTTCAATTCTAAGCTTCCTAGTGCTCATTTGTGTCTAACATATCAGTATATGTTGGAAATTTTGCTTAAGTTTAGAAAATAACAGTAAATAATGAGTTAAATAGAACTGGCTGTCATGGATGAAACTTCAGTGCTCCTGAGTGAGCGCTTGAGGCTGGGAGACAAATTAAAGCTATGGAAATAGTGATTGACAGGCATGCTTTTTTCTCCTCTTCCATTATGACACTAAAACCAGCATTAAATCAGTAAACCATTGAGAAATAAAATGGATGAACTGGAGGATGGAGGTAAGTAGATGTCAAATTGGTGAGAATTTATGAAATTACCTAGACAGGAAAAAGAGATGTTTTTATTGATGTTGTATAGAGAGAATACAGGATCCTGAACTCTTCACAAAGTGGGTTGCTGTATCAGACCATGTTATTTAACAGAGGGAGAATTTTACAGGTTTTTAATGTAGAACCTCTGGTCATTTTGGTAGTAGATGAGTATGTTTAAGCATATGGGAGAGAAAAGCCTTAGGTCTGATACAAAATGTTGAATGCTGGGTTCAGGCCTTATTTGGTGTTTCTGAGTGAGCGCACAAGCAGGGGAGCTCTAAGGCATACCTGAAAGCACCAGTTGCTGGCCATGAAAAATTAGGTAATAACCTTCTTTCCTCCGACTGAACCAACAGTTGACTGTCAAAGTGAAGAAGCATCCTATGCTGCGGTAGCATTTTAGGTACACACATGATACAGTATGATTTCTAGGATAGGAGGTTTCAGGTTTTTATGGAACTCTCTGAGCTGTGTTTCCATTGATGCAGCGCCTGGAGTGACCACTGTGGCGGCTTTCCATATTGCAGTTTGTGTGATTTCTCCTGCAATTTGAAAAAGTATCGTGAACATAAACCAAAGAGGTTTTCTGGGCATGCTGTTGGGTAGCGTTGCTGGGTAGTGCTGTTGCGCATTGCTAAACAGTTGTTTTATTTCCTTTCAGAAGTGATGGATTAGTTCATTCAATAAGCTCCAAGAAAGAAAACCCAAGAAATTCTCCTCCCAAATCCATTAAATTGCCTTATACCATTGATTTTAAAAATAAACCTGAAAAAATGAAATTTAAGTGCAAACCCGAAGAGTTAAGTGTATTATTTTTAATGATTAATGTAACAGTAAATCTTTAAGCACTAGCCACTTAAGAAATCAACACATACTGTGTGATTTCTTCTAGAACTACAAAATTTGGCAGATGTGTACAGGTTATATATGGGCTTGTTTGCACATAAAAAAATATTTCAAAAAAAAGGTCTTAAGAGCTATAATGAGAAAAAATGATCAGACATGGAAATATTATGAAATTGTTATTCTGGAACAACTATTCCTGAACACTATTCAGTTAAGTTAAAGTAATGTAGATCATTGACTTGAAAGGTGTAGAGATATAGCATTAATTATACTTATTTGTCGAGTAGTGGTAAGCTTCTCTTTTCTTTCATTTTTGTTTCTGCTCGATATATTCTTGAAAGCTTGTTGCTCCCTTTTTTCAGAGACATAATGCATTCTTGACATCAGAACCTTAAACCTGCCATTTTTAAGTTTTTATTTTCTTTTATTTAGTTTTGTGTTGTTTAGCACACGAGCTGATCACATGACGGTTAAACTATAAAAGAATAAATCTTTATCTGAAGATAAAGATGATTTATTTTGGAGTAAAACTTTGCTAAACAGAACAGGTAATTATTAGTTAGAACTGTTCATATCATGCACGTAAGAGGTGCAGTCAGGATTGGAGGTCTACTTTGCTGAATGTTGTTGAACAGGTTATTATAATTACTGATAATTCATTTATGCTGACATACATTTATATAAAGATTGTGTGAAAAGGCCACAGGGAGGTTGGTTGCTGTATAAATATAGAATAAATGACAGTTTGGAGCCCAAAAATCTTGTAACTTGAAGAATGGTGGAAGCATGAGGATAGTGGGTGTAAACTACAGTCAAAATGGTGAAGAATTGGCACACTGTTGTTAATTACATGTATCAAAATGCGTGCGTATGTTTAAGAAAATAAGAGGAATGAGAATGTTTAGGAAAATAGCAGGAATTTGCCCCCCATGAGCTGTGTCGACTTTAATTCTGCTAACTAAGAAGGAGGAGGCACGTTGTCTTCAAAGAATTGCTGCAGAGGGCTTTGGCTCATGAAAGCCTTTTCTGTCTTGTATTTGTTTCAGATCCTTTGATCTCTTTTGGTTTGATGAGTACGTGTCATCACTTGGTATTGCAATTGCTTCCTCTTGCTCAGATATGACAGTAATAAATATATTCACTGAAGAGTGTAATTTAAAATTTATATTATTCACAGTTATTGGCAAGTACTGTAGCCTAAATGGTGAAAATGAGGGGGAGTCTGGTTCAGGTTGATTTTTTAAAATAATTGATTTGTCCTATCAATATGCATAATAAGCTTATCAAAACAGACTTCTCAAAAATTAAGGAAGAAAAAAATCAATATAAAATGATTGTAAGTGTAATTGAGTAGTGTAATTTACTTTCACTTTACAGGAAAAGGCTTTCAGCTTCACCTCTTAAGCTGCTTTAGAAAACTGCACACTGACTCCTGGCAGTAGTGTATTGATTGAAAGCATCCCAGTGTCTAGAAAACATAAGTGTACACAAATTCATCCGAACGGGATGTTTTATAGAAAGAAACTCCATCACTGTCCAGGGTTTGTAAGTATGTTAACTTTAAAGGTACTGGATATACTATATCGTAAAGAGCTTAACAGCAGGATCTTTTAAAAAAAACCTTTTTTCTTCATTCTATAGACACTTAACTAATCCTCACAGCACCTGTTTCATAACTGGGAAGAAACTGGGCAGAAAAATGGAACCATTCAGCTACTACCAGGGACTAATATTAAAATCAACATGGAGTAAAAATAGAAGATTTTTCAGGAAACATTCTCAATTCATGAATTGAGGTCCTCCCTTGGACCTCATTGGGAGCTTTGGCCCGTACAAGGGATATATTTAGGACTTTTTTTCCCCCTTAGTATAGTCACCTTATTTCTGTTTTATATAATAGTGTGTCACAAATTTGTCTTACAGATTTTTGGTTCTAATTATAAAATCAGTTTAGGACATGCTTTGTCTCAGTAGAATTCAGGTAGATTTCTTTTTGTTTTTCCCACCTTTCTTGTATGCAGTCTCTCCCTCCAAATGTAAAGCTTTGCTGCACTTAGGCTTGGGGTTAGGTAGACTTATGCTTAAACCAGGTAAGTAACTGCAAGTAACATCAATGATATGAACTGTTGTCACGACCCAGACTGGACAGACCAGGGAGTCGTGTTTAATTCGAAATTCCCTCGGGCTAAATTAAGGTGAAACAACACCAAATGATCAGTTAAAGATTTTATTCATGACAGAAGTAGACTGAACTGGGGAGGCGTGGTAGTAGATGGCAGGGTTTCTCACAACAGGAATTGGCATAAGATTACTTCTGTAAACCGTGTAACCATATACATCAATTCAGGGAATAAGGAGATCCGTCCCATTGAGTCATGAGGTTCAGAGCAGACCCCCTTGCTTTCCAGACTCCTCCTCAGAGAAGGGCCCAGGGGCGGCTGGATCCACTCTTAGTCTCAGACTTGGTCAACGGTTTATGTCGTGAAACTACTTCAGTAAACCAGGTAACCTGTGGTAACCATATACATCGATTCAGGGAATAAGGAGATCCCTCCCGTTGAGTCACGAGGTTCAGAGCAGACCCCTTTGCTTTCTCGACTCCTCCTCAGAGAAGGGCCCAGGGGCGGCTGGATCTACTCTTAGTCTCAGACTTGGTCATTGGTTTATATCTTGAAACGGATGAGGTGTAGGGATTGTCAAAAAGGAAGGAGAGAAGAAGATAGAGAGAGAGAAAGGAAGAGAGAAAGATTTCACCGGTCCTGGGTCCAGCATTGGTTCAGTCAGCCGAGGGCTTCAGTCAGCCGAGGGGTCCAGTCAGCCGAGGGGTCCAGTCCTGGTGGACGTGCGCGCCTGGGGCTTCAGTTTGTGTCCTTTTATCATCCTTGCCCCTCCTCTGGGTGGGCACCCGAACTGGTCAGGCTAATGAGCAGTTTGTGAGCCTTTGGGCTTGGGGGTCGTTTGTGGAGTAACTTCTTCCCTGCAGACAGGGCCATTGTTTGATCTTTGTATCAGAACAGCTTATCAGAACGGGGAGCTGCGCACCCTCCAGCACGCCCTCCCCCCTCCTGTTGCTGATGTCTGAGCTGATGGGCTTTTCACCTTGGTTCCTTGCTGTGCAGGGTTTGTCTTTAAGCAGAACTTGCCCCACCACAATGTTTGAGACATTAACTCTTTCAGTCTCTCACAACTGTTATCCTGGATTTATGTTCTGACAGTTACTTAGTCTGATACTGACTTTCCCCATCCTTGATGATCAGACTGTTCCCTAGTAAACATTTCAGAACAGATTTATTCACTGCTACATACTTAAAGAAGTTGATGCTGTTCATTTCTGGGGCTGTTGAGCACCATTTGGAATAGCAGCTGCTGAGGTAACGATTTGGACGTGTCCCCTACCACCCTTGAAAGGAGAAACATCGTGGGCGCACAAAACCTTTCCAAAGTATCAACGACATGCAAGCCTGAAAGCATTTGCATATTTTATTTTAACAGATTTTTTCCCACCATGAATATGTTTATCTTGCTTGCAGATACCGAGTCTGATTGTGTCATGTCAAGCAGGAATGACTTCAGGATTTTTTGTATATCTAAGGGTCCCATAAGCGCATGAGCAAGGACATTTTCTTTCTGATTACCTGCCAGGTTGTGACAAACTTAAAGAAATACAATCTTATGGGTAAGGCTTGGTAGTCAGCTCAGTTTACTGTATCCTGTGATTTATTGGAGCCTGCAGTCCATGTAATGGGAGATGCCAGCTCTCATTTGAGGGAGCTCTGATAAAGAATGAGAAACTTGCCTTCAGGCCTGGACCAGCTTCTGAAATACTGAGAAAGAAAGACTTTTGTAGTGAGGTTATTATTTGAAACCAAACAAAATTTTAGGCCAGTCTGTCTTCATCTCATTCCCACTGCTCCTCCCAAAACAGCCGAACACACCAGTCTTTGTAATCTGTGATCCTGAGGAACCAAACCTTGGGGAAATTCAGCTGCGTTGCACCATCGGAGAGTCTGGCTTTAAGTTTTCTATGAGAAGTTAAGTTCTACGACTAGTTGACCTGTCAGAGCAGTGTAAAGTTCCCATCAGTGCAAATGGGAATCAAAACAGACATGCTACCAAATGTCTGAATCTGTAGTATTACTGTTGGGTTTATATTGGACAGCCTTAGTAAGAGGAAAATAAAAATCAGCCTTACAATGGTACAAGTATGAGAAGACTACCTCCAACCCTTAGTATCACTTTCTCAAAATGCCTCGCTCATGATGGCCCTTGCTTTCCCTGCCTTTGGAAATAGTGGGATAAATCTAGCAGAAGGTAGGTGAGCTGAAAAAGTATGAAGGGGTACAAACAATATTCCTGTAGGATGACTTTGTGGCTATTTGTCGTGGTTTAACCCCAGCCAGCAACTAAGCACCACGCAGCCGCTCACTCACTCCCCCCCCCACCCAGTGGGATGGGGGAGAAAATCGGGAAAAGAAGCAAATCCACGGGTTGAGATAAGAACAGTTTAATAGAACAGAAAAGAAGAAACGAATAATGATAATGATAACACTAATAAAATGACAACAGCAATAATGAAAGGATTGGAATGTACAAATGATGCGCAGTGTAATTGCTCACCACCCACCGACCGGCACCCAGCTAGTCCCCGAGCGGCGATTCCCCGCCCCCACTTCCCAGTTCCTATACTGGATGGGACGTCACATGGTATGGAATACCCTGTTGGCCAGTTTGGGTCAGGTGCCCTGGCTGTGTCCTGTGCCAACTTCTTGTGCCCCTCCAGCTTTCTCGCTGGCTGGGCATGAGAAGCTGAAAAATCCTTGACATTAGTCTAAACACTACTAGCAGCAACTGAAAACATCGGTGTTATCAACATTCTTTGCATACTGAACTCAAAACATAGCACCGTACCAGCTACTAGGAAGACAGTTAACTCTATTCCAGCTGAAACTAGGACACTATTATATTTTCCCTGTTCTTCATCACTTCGCAAGATATTTGCCCGTGCTGGGCAGCTGGCTAAAGCATGGCACCCAGAACAGTGGCTAGAGCATGTTTGCATAAGAAGAGCTGTACAGCTTTGGCCACAGGCTCAGCTACAGCACCCTGTATTCTTCCCACCTGTGGCCACCAGCAAATGCTGAGGAGAAAGTGTAAGAATAGGTAGGATGAACGCGCAGCATAAACTTCTGCAGAATATTCTGTCAGCATCCGGAAATCTGTGGCTTGGGAACTTCCTGAGACAAAGAGCTGGATTCTTAACTTTAATAGATCTACTTTATTCTTACATTTTATGTCATGAATTTGGCTAGTTGTTCTGTGGACCTGTGTAAACTTGGAACTTCCTGGGTCAAAGAGCTCCAGAGTTTGAAAGTGTTATGCAAAAAGATACCTTTTTCACTTGCTTTTGAACTTGTCATCGGCTAGTTTCATTTCATACACTCTACCTCTTTTATTGGAAGAAACAATGAAAAGTCATTTTTTATACAACTGTGAAATCTTAAGTGGCATAAAGCCCTTTATCATAGCGCTTGCCACAGCCAACTCTTTTCCAGCCTGAAAAGTCACAAGGTACTTGGCCAATCCTTGTGTGGGATAGCCTATGTATCTTTGGTCATTCACATTGTCATCTATTACTCTTTACCAGTCCTCATGTAATCTTATAAAAACGGACCAGAAATGAAAACAGTCATCAAGGGATGGATGCATCTTATATTTATTGCACTGGAATTAGGGTGTTCTCATTTTGTTCTCTGTTACTTAGTATTTGCTTTTCTGTTTCATTCACGGTATTTTCAAACTTTTGTGAGAGCTGTGTTGACTTGCCTAGTATAACATATTATCATGTGTCTGTTAGTATTGTTCTTTTTAATAGTTTCTACCAATTTGCCCAGTGCAGATGTCAGGCTACCTGAATTTTTTTGGCTTTCCCTTGGGGCCCTTTGTAAAATTGGCATGATGTTAGCCTTTTGCAGTCCTCTGATACTGAGGCAGTTTTAAAAGAGACAGTTTATAAGAGACAGTCATACTGCTGTTTCATCCATGAGTTCCTTAAGAATGCTTTTTTAAGTATCATCTGATCTATACAAATTGTTATTGTTCATATGTTTGTTCTGTAGCCTCTTCCACCGAAACCTGCGTTTGAAATGGATGATCCACGCAGTCCCTCAAAGAAGTGTTCTGAAGTGGCGGCTTGTTCAAGCTCTGTGTTCTCTATATGTAGAGCTCAAAATTCTTGATTATTTTCTGCTATGGCCTGTAAGTGCTGCTTTTATGCCTTGATCAGCTATTGGTCAGACTGGCAGGCTTCACATTGGGACGTGAAAAACGGATTGCTGTTAATTTTTATGTCTTCTGCTAGTAATTTCTCAGGCTGTCTTCCGGGTTGCCTTGTTGTGGTTTGAGTTTGCTTTGGTTTTGGTTTTGTTTTTATTTATTTAACCTGCAATAGCTCATGAGTCTTTCTACTTCCTTGATATGGACATGACTCCAGCTTTCAGAAGGATGTTTTCTTGCTTCTAGTAACCTCTCATACCCTGCCGTTCAGCTACCCTGGCTTCCTTTTCCACTTTCTCAAATCTCTTTTGCTATGTGGCTTGTATTTGCTCTCAGCCTCCAGTGTGGTATCTCTGTTTACCGCACTGCCTGCAAAGGTTTAACTCTCTTAGCTTCTTCCCCGTTTAGCTAGCTTCCTTTTAGCAAGATTTAATGTATCCCCCAGGGTGACTTAAAAATCAGATTTCGAAGGTTTTATCAGTACTGTCAAAATTTCCTAGTATGTGCATCAACATACCTACAGTTAAAAACCCATTAAAAATGTCCAAACTGTAAAAACTATGTGTGAATGTGTAAGCGCATGTGTCTGTTCATCCTAGATAGGGAACAGATAATCATTCTTGACAGGAAGAATAATTCTACATGTAGACCCTAGGCAGTCAAAGCTGAGTTTTGTTTGTTTTTATCAGGCTCTAAGCTAGCAGAAACTGTCCCTTCAGATGTAAGGCTGCCGTCTTCGGCACCTGTGGCTGCTTGAGGGCCAGCCAAGCTGCTTTTGCACCCAAGGAGTCTGGGAAGTGAGGTCTCAGTTTTGAGCTACTGCAGTTTGGAAATTGGATTGAGATGGTTTAGCAAGACAACTTGTACAATTACATGTATTTTTTGGAGTCAAAATAGGCAAACTTTCTTCCTGGAAGAATCTGGACCACTCCCCTAAAATTGCATGACTTTGTCAGAGCTGACTGACAGATCCAGCCGAGGTGTCAGTAACCGTTAATGAAGGGCCGTAATAAGTGTGGACTGATATGGTCTAAACAAGCTTACTAAAGTCTTGTCACTTAGCGGTGGTATTGTTTTTAATGAAAAAGCTCTCTAGAGAGTCAGAAAATGTCAGGGTAATTGGGTTCCATCATAAGACATCAGTCTGCTGCTCAAAGGGAAGAAAAACAGAGCGGGATTAGTAATTTTTAAATATTGTAATAGATGGTGGTAGAAGTTTCACAAAAGATGAAACAGAGAGCAGACATTCTTTCTTTAAACCAAAGTGATGCAGTTTGTTTAAATTTAATAGTAGAGTCGATACAGATACGCATGTACTCAAAAGCTGTCACATTACCCAGCCATTCATCTTGATCTGACCTGTTCTAGGCAAGAGGCACGCGCTCTGCGAACTTTTTTCTTTAAACTTCAAACATGAGCTCTCTTTATGATAATATAATATTCTCCATGCTGTCTTTCTGAACCTTTCTCTGTGTTTTTGAATTTTACAACATTGAGCTTTATCTGAAAGCAGATTTATTTTTAGACCTTGCAAGAGAATAGTTCAGCTGCCATGAGTAAGATGCAGAGACCGAACAGCCTGGAAATACCCCTCTCCGAGAAGCACCTCTTCTTGGCTGGTCACACTTGATTTCAGTTCGCCTATGGCATGAACAGGTACAGGGTGCATGCCAAAGTCCTCACTTGGTTTCAGGTTGTTTATTTATAGTTTAGTAATATTTTATATATGGTTTTAAGGTGAGTGGCTCTATGTTAATTGAGTAAGGAAAAGCTTATGCTGAAGCGTGTTCCTGTTAATGGCTAGAGAGGTCTATTCCAGAAGCGGCAGAGGCACCACCCCAGAGGCTTTCATCCGACTGGGATGATGATTTCTCACTTCTCCCTATCCTGAAGCATCTCCCTGGGCAGTATGTTCCTCCGGGGTGCACCTGCCCCGCTTTGTGGGGCTCCCCTCCACCTTAGCAAGCCCTGCACCCTTGCTCACCATTTTCACTTTGCTCATGGTAATCCCCAGCGCTAGGGAAGAAGTGCAGGAAAACAGAGGGGGGGTTTATTGAGCCTGACTTAAGAGTGGCGTCACAGCGTGAAGGTCCAGGAGGCAGCTTGAACAGACTGAACGGCTTGTTGCTGCCAGAGAGAGGGGGGGTCCCAGCCTGCTGCCTGCTGCCGGTCCCTGCTCTTGCTGCCGCCACGCACGGCTCTGGCACTCGTCTCGTCCTTCTGTGAGCTGGCAACTGGTGCCAGTTGAGAAATAGGGCTGACAGTGAAAAGCAGAAATCTCATTGCAGCATTTGCTTAGCAAGGTTCTCCTCTCCTTATCCCGGTATATATTACCCAAAATCTGATTTTTCTCTCTTTTAAGGTATATGGCATGTCGATCACTTCTTACAGCTTTACTGTTCAGAGGCTTTCCAAAGCGCCCATGCCTTTCTCTTCAGTTCCTCCTCTCGCTCCCCCTTCATTCATAACTGTAAAACCTTTTGGTGCCTGTATCGTTCCTCTCATGTAGGAAGCAATATTAATTGTATTATTTGTACATGGATTTTGCTAATTCCTTAATATCTGCGCCATTCTTAGGTTTTGGTAGAGCATCTTTGGATATTTTTCTGAATTTTAGCACGGCTGACCATACTGGGTACTTTCTGAGAAGAAAGGACAATATTCTGTATTACAAACAAAGCAAAAAAGGTGCTAACTACAGTCTATTACAAAGTGATGAGAAGCCATAAAATTCCAAAGTTGAGAGTCTAGGTGCACATTTTCATGGGCTGCCATCGACATCAATATTAAAATGTAATTGTCAACCATATGATGAAGTGTTACTTTTAAAAAAATAAAATATACAGTTTTTGCTTACAATATTGGCACATCTCTGAAATACTGTGTGGTTTAGGTATGTGAGCTGGCACTCAAGAAAATGATTTAGATGAAGTGTGCTTATTAAACAGAGATAGCAATACCCCCATAATGCCAAAGGATTAAAAGAAAAAGGGAAGGGGGTAGAAGTGTACTCATACATTTTAGAGTCCTGTTTTGCTGTCTACATGAAAATACATGACTTTTTTCTTCTAAGGATGCAGTCTTTTTTCTATCATTTTTTTTTCCCTGTTCCTTTGAAACGGTGGACTGGAAACAGCAATGTTCTGTGACCTATTGTATTAACTTGGGCTAGTGCCAAGAAAACTTTTCTGCCTGGAGAAATAGTGCCAATTTTCAAGTTCAATATTTCATACTACCTGGGTTATAAAAATATTGTGAATTTCTGTGCGGCTGACAGTTTGTCTTTCCAATTTAGTAAAGGTGTTACTAGCAACTGGTTAATTATTAATCCTTGGATTCAAAGTTTTCTGATTGTTTTGCTTTCTTTTTTAACATAAACTGTCCTCTTGAGCAGGTCTAGATGAATAACATCTACAAGGGGGTATATTTTACCATAAGAATTTTTAAACTGCAGCTTTCAAATGCTGAATGAATAACTTCTTTCATATAGGAAGTATTTTACAACTGAAACTAAGATAACTTTCAAAGGAGGGAGATTATCAAAGTCATGTCATTTTAGGAAACAGATTCCTCTAATTTAAACACATTCTGCAAACATTTTTTCTAATCTGTCAGTAACTTGATAAGTTTAAATTTTCAGATGCATGATGATCTTAAGTGACATGATAATAAAACAGGGAACATAAAATCTTTATTTACATGAAACACTTTGGTCCTATTGAATCTTGGGAGACAACTCATTATACATCAAATAGCTATGCAGGGAATTTCAGAGATGACACAGGTGTTAATTTAAACTTTTTGGAAAAATAGTTAGAAAAACAAACTTTTAAATCTTTGCAACAGTGAGTAGATGCCCCTTATACTTCAATCTCTGGAACCCCCTCAGTGGAATGGTAGAAATGCTTTGGAGAGCAGTAAAAGTGGAATTGGCTCTGCAGTTCAGAATATTAGATCCCTGCAAATGCTCAATAACGGATAATGAGGATAAGTGAGAAATCCAACCAGGAGTGTAAAGAGACTCGTTCTTGCAATGAGCTCCATATGGATAGACATTTCTGCCTTTGCAGAATGTCACTTTTATCAGCAGGTCCCCACATAGTACATGGATCAACTGTGTAGAGCTGATTGCATCATCAAAATGAAGTGACAGCATGTCTCAATTGGTCGGCTAAATGTGTGATATTCTTGATCATGAGGATAAAGCCTGTGATTATTTTGTTTCCATTAGCTGTTTCAATTGTGTGTTTCATCCAGCTACTCTTACAGTCTTTATTTACTGCCTGAGGTAACAGGCATAGGCTTTGATTTGGGTTGAAACCGCTTAGTTCTAACAGCAATTTCTGGGGAATTTCTGTTGGACAGCTTGGGGGATGGGGACTAAAATAAGGAATTCTGTGAAGAGACAAGCATCTTAACCCTCTTTCTCCCGAGTCCTCTAAACTACCTACTGCCATGACACCAGGTCCCAGTTACATCCTATGAGAGACCGCAGCTGTAACGCTCCGGGCACTGTCCCTATCCGCCTTCCCCTCACATGGGCTCCTATTTTCCCCTCTGTCCAACTCCCTGCAGCCCTCCCTGGTTCCTTCCACCTCTTCCCAAATGTGTAAGCTCCCCATTGCAGTACCCTCAATATTTTTGGGCTTGGTTGGCCAAAAGCCATCCTGTCCTTTTGTTAGTCTCTAGTTATACATGCACTTACTGGTCAGGAAATGTGTGCTTACCCATCAGGTGAGCAGAAGGGGTGTCTGTCTGTCTGCAGAATGATGTCCCTGGTGGGGTTCTTCCCTCTAACACTGGCAGTGGTGTTAAAGCTTTTGAGTTCTTCCTGTCTTTCACCGAGTCTCTGTCTCAGTGTGGAGTTTCATTAAATCTACAGGAACTTCATGTCTTTGAGATCTTTAACTCTCTGTTAAATTGAGTAGTAATTAGGTGACAAGTTACAGTAAGTCTCATTTGCCTGTGAGAAAAGCAGGGACTGTCATTTTAGAACTGATACTAAGTCGAAATTCAACTTTCTAGAGATGTGAAAGCTGGTTTATTGTGTCTGTATGAGTGACTGAATGTGATCCCTTTCAGCCTGCTTAGTTACATACATTCAAAAAAAAGGGAAAAATGTATTCATTAGAATGTGAAGTATGTCTGTGGATGAAACAATATCAGTATTAATACACTTTTTGATTAATTAAAACGCTAAGAAACTTCAGCTTCCTGTGACTTCAAGTCAGAATTTTTCCCTTTCATCTTGAGACTCACCCTAGCAATAATAAAGTATCTATATTTTAGATAGATCTAAATTAAAGTACCTATAATTTAAAGTATCTTTAAATTATATCTACTTAGTAAAGTGATTGGTTGTTAAAGCCATCCATTCATTTCCAAGAGAGTGCCAGTTTTGGGGCCAGGTCAGACACTACCAGCTGGTTTGATTGATGATGCTGGTACCTTATGTTCATGGAAGGCATTTAATCAGTCAGGAAATTAAGGCACTTCACTGCCTTGAATACATTAGAAGAAGAATTTGAGGGTTAACTGCTGCCACAGCCTTGCAGCATAGAGCAAGGTCAACAGGTCGATGGAGGAAGTTAGGAAGCATCCGCTGCTGCAAAGGAGTTTGTAGGTAAGCAGGCTGCAAACACCCCAAGGGGAACTTGGCACCAATACTGAAGTCATTGCCACCTCTGGTGTAAAATGAGTCATGAAATGAACCATCCAGTATGCTGGTTTATGGCTTTCTCTAAAAACCGCCACTACAGACAACATGTGGACTTTGCACACTGTGCTGGGAGATCAGGTCAGTGCAAATCCAAAGGACAACATTATTGTCACCTTCAAACCGAAGATGCAGACTGGCTTCTGACTTGGCACTTCTCACTCCAGATGTTTTGTGAGCAGTTGTGATTATCATCAAAGACTATCACATGGTAGCTGTATTTTAAGACTTGAGAATGGATTGACTTAAATGGTGGAGGTAGAATTTGCCACATTTTTCTGTCTAGACATGCTTTTAGCTGCAGCATCTTGAAACAACAGAACATAGCTTTGTAAAGATTGAAATACAGCAGATAGTGTCTTGATGTCATGGTGGGAAGGGACTGCATAACCATTTGGTCACGACGGGGACACATGAAACCAGAACTTGGTGGCTGATGCTAATGCATGGGCTGACACCTTTACCCGCAGCAAAGCTGTGCTTTTACTTCTTGGTTGTAACGTGCAGTTGAATGATAAATACAGGTACTGAAGCTCCTGGTTACTGTTTTTACATACATTTCTGAACTCTTAATACTTTGCAAATATGCTCAAAGCATAATGTAATGTATTCCACAGAGGTATTATTTATTCTGAAAAGAATTTGGCATATATTAGTTAGGATTTTTTCTTCCTTTTTTTTTTTTCCTTCCTAGTTTTTGTAAAGCACTCTGGAAGTTTTCACTAACAACTTCTGTCTTCTTAACCGACATATGGAGAAGCCACAATGTTGGCATGAAGTTATCTCCCAGTAACCGTGCCAGCAGAGTTTATTTTGTGGCATTGTTTAATACAGGAAACTGCTTTGCGTTTTGTCTGTAATTTCAACTTTTCTGAATGTTTGTTTTTGGATTCATAATGTTAATATTGACAGTTTCATTTGCATTTTGAAATGTCTAATAAAAGGGATAATGATAGCATGAAATATTTCTTGATTATCTTGTATTGTTTTTTTAATTCCATCTCCTTTATGTGTTTTTAATAAGTTCTCTGTGGCAGATATTGAAGAATAGCTGTTCTAGGAAAAGTTAGAATAAAGAAATGCCAACTTTTTATGCCTGAAAGTCTTCAAGTTCTATGTGCATTTTTCATAGATAATTCTTTGCAGTTTTCTATTAGTGCTAACGTTAAGATCCATCTTAGCTGCGTAACAATGAACCGGGCGCTTCTCTGTTAACACAGAAAGCAAAACTGTCAGTTCAGGTCAAATCCTGATTCTTTGCTCATGGCTGAGATAGGCAAGCCAGGAAGAAGGGAGTGGGATTTCCACATCCCCACTTGTTTCCTGACTTATGGGCTGAGCAAATTTGATTTGGGAAGTAACCGAGACTAAGTATAAAGGCTTCAAAGTCCTTTTAAATAATAGCAGCCAACATTTTTTATAGCAAATTGTAGATAAAATCCTGACACTGTTGAAGTCAGCTTTAAAAGTCCCACTGGCTTGAGGAGAGCCAGGATTTCACACACAGTGTTCGAAGCACTGTCAGGACATGGATTGATTCTCCGTTGCCCTGTCCAAGAGGTGGGTAGGTATCATTGCTTTTAATTTGCAGACCAGGATAGCAAGATGAAATAACTTGGTCCTTCCTTCACAGAGAGTCAGTTAGCACTAGGACAGTAATTTGGGGTTTCCTTGCTCTCAGTAGTCAGTTCATGCTTGACACCACCTTTTACAGAGCATTTTTGCATGGTATCCCTGCACATTAATTTGATATTCCATTCTTTGGCCTTGTTTTTACTTGCCCATCTTTTTACTAACCATTTCATTTATCGTGTGCTTCTCTAGCATTTTTTTTTCCCCTCGTTAATTTACAGTGGTTCTATTTCTGGCCATCAGGTTTCCTCTCCTCCTTTTATGGTTATAACAGAGCACGCTTGTAAATCATCCTTCAGACTGCATGCACTGGCTGCCTTCTTGCTTCAAAACATGAGCAACTCTACCCTGTCACTACTATGCACTGATATTTAGCAGATGTATTGCCATTGTTCCAGAAGTACTATTTTCTTAACTTTTGAAAATGGTTTTAAAATAACTTTACTAGCCTTCAGTGTCTCTTCATAAACTTAATAGATGCATTCTAATATGTGTAAATATTTCTCAAAGTATTTGCAAATAATCTGTACAAGCTTAATTTTTATATTACCACCAGTTGCAGACAATTCATTTGGGTGATGTGAAATTCATTTATCTGCCCTGGTTGTATATTGTATTCTACACAAAAACTTAAATTACTTTCATAACAAAGACATCATCTGAACAATGGTGGACATGCCTGCTGTATCCAACATCTTATGCTGTGCTTCTGGAAACAAATAATCTGCTATCTTTATAAATTTCCTATTCATTTCCCTAGTCTGTTCCTTGTTGTACTTGTTCTCAGTTTAATGCTGGCTTCTTTCCTCTATCAAATGAGATCTTTTGGAGTACCTTGGTATGTATTGTGATTTAATAGTCATTAGCTGGATTTTCTCTATGGACAAAGAAAGGCTGGCACAGCCAGAACTCCTGGGGTCCCTCTCTCCTTTCTCCTCTCCCCTTGAGCCTTGAGCTCCGGCTTTTTAACAGCTGGGGTCTCATCCGTGTTCCTTGGTATTTGACGTGAGGGTTCATCATTCAGTAAAAGGTGGTCCTCATTTCTTCAAGAGCCTTATTCAATGATTTTGTAACAGCGTTAGATGGCTTGGGGTAAGTAAGTGAGCTGAATCTGAGTTTGAACACAAATTTTCTTAGGTAAAGCACTCTTTCTATGGCTGGTAGTCCTTACTGTTTTGTTTTTGACGTGCGCAGCAAAGTTATGCTGAAATTTGCAAGTTTAATTCCTTATAACAAAATGTTAAAATGTGGCAGCTTGGTAAGTGAATTGCCGCTTGCTTTCTGCTAAGCATTATAATCAGTTTTGGCCCCAAACTGAAACTTTGTTCCCAAGTACTCCTGCATTTTGATCTGGGACAAATCCAAGATCCATGGAGTATCTCTCTCTTGGTTCTGGTTGGGAAGGCATCAGGCTTTGCCAAGAGCAGTGATTTTTACCAGATATCAATGCCAGAGCTGATGACGTCTTTGGAACCAATAATTCTGTGAGATTTCTGCTAATGCGGTGGTAGCTGTTTTTTGGAGTTACCGCCTTTGCTAGCACCTTGGGTTACTTGTGCTGCCAAAGCAGTTGCTTGATCCACGCCCAAACTCTAGTGTAAAACTCATCAAAGTCTGTATCCAAACTAGCGCTTCTCAGTGTACCTTTTCCTGTGTTATCACATCACTATTGATCTTATATATTTCCAAAGTGGAGGGGAGGGAAGGAGAGAGGAGGAACCACCATCTGTGTGACCAGCTTAATTCAGTATATGCTCAGTAATGCATTCTGTAACTGTAGTGGGCTATTCATTTTAAATGTTATTATCGCTGTTCATGGAGGCATAGCTGAAATGCTAGCTTGAGCATTAGATCATGTATATTTAAATGCTAATAGTTGTAAAAAATGGTAAGCACTTATTAGCTGTATAATTTTTTACTGGAAGGATCGCATGGATTGGTATTATTTCCTTACGTGTTTGAATAATCCATAGGTTGCTTCGACAAAAAAATAGGAATATACGTTTGTAACCGAAGTATGCCTAGGGGAATGCCAGTCATGTATTCTTCCAGAAATTTTGGAAATGCATCCAGATAGATACAAACACTAATATTCAGTGATTCTTCAGGTCCCTGAAATATTGACTGATACGTAACAGAAGATGATAGTAGGGTTCATTCAAAAAATTTGAGTATTCATTTAAATCTAAGAGTGCTTGATTCTGTGACTAATTATTGAAATCCAAGTGTACTTGCTTTTTATGGAGGAATTCAGTATTACTGGAAAACCATTTACATCAGCTCTCACTCTTCCTGCATTGTGCCTGCATTGTGAACAGGCCAGATGGTGCTTTGCTGCATGTGAGCACAGCAATAATTGCCGTTCTCAAAGTGAATGACTACGTTTTGCAGCATGACACCAATTTTAGATGAAAATGAGGCCCGGTGTATTGACAGACACAAGCAGAGTGAAGCCATGGCCCACAGAGGGGGAGTGGACTTGCTTTCTGGCTATTCCCTCCTATTATTCCTTATGTACATTAACGAATGTCTATGTAAATTAGAGCTGTTTGAAGAGATGTTTGCGTGGGGTGAAGTTTCAGAAATTATTCCTTATCCTTCCCAAGGCTGTGTGTTTCAGGATCCTGACAACTTTCTTACAGTATTATGAGAAGGTATTAAGCGTAATAGATATTGGTCTGTATTTTGAAATAAAAGTTTTGATTGGTGGAGCTGAAGATCATTTTGCTGCCATTTACCCTTTATCACCTAGTCGAAAACATTTGTTTCTTAACTCTACACCAGGTTGTTTCCAGTCTCCAACTAATTTGACCAACTTTACTGTTAAGTGCATTTTCACTCCCCTATTCTGCCAGAAATCTCATCACTAGTCTCCTGGTCTGCTCAGAAATTAATAAGCATCCATCCTCGCCTCCCTTTCCTGCTCTTCTCTTTTCACTTGATCCCTCTTGCCTGGATGCCTTTTCTCCTCCCTCCCTTCTCTTTGACATTGCAGTGTTCAGCTACGCGGTCCCTCTGCCTCCGCTGTCCTCTCTTGAGGTCCCAGACTTGCCTGGCCTTTGTGGATGGGAGGGGAGGAGATGTTGGAGGCAGGTTGTCAGCTTCAGCAGGTCTTAATAGGAGAGGGATGGGGAACTGGGGAGGGGAAGGGGGTTGGGGTGGGAGAAGGTTGCTAGGGATTAGGTTTCCATCTGCCACTCTCTCATCTGTCCTTACCCTGGTCCTGGGCTGTCAGTGCTCCCCTCCTTTTCTGCTATTGAAAAGAAGGAAGAAAGCATGGGCTTTTGTTTGTTTAAAAGCATAAAAGAAAGAGGGAATTAAGCTCATTAGTCCTTCCTTATTAGTCACCATTGACTGTAGGGAGTAAGCTTGAGTAAATGGAGGCTTGCAAAACGGTGTAACATCATTCAATAGCAGCAGAAAGGGGAAGCTGAAAGTCCATTTTTCTTTTCCGCAAATTTGAAAAATACTGAAAGTAGATGATTTTACGTCAGAGTACCAAAATTAAAATCTGACATATGAACAATTAACTGTATCACCAGTTGCTTGTTTCCCTCTTACTGATTGTCAAAAGAATCTAGACACTTTTGAAACAACAATTTTGATTCATCCTTTGGTTGGCTCTGCAGTATGCGTTACAGACTTGGATTGTGTATTGCTGTATGACTTCTAAGAGCAAATTTGTTACTTTATATGAGTGCTCTGAAGTAATAGATATGAATGAATATATCTGAAGTACATGAACATTCTCAAATAACTATTTGAGTTAAGTAGGATGTTGTTTTATTTGGGAGAAAAGTTTCTATTTTCCTGCTTTTGGCTTTATCTTTGATCAATGCTGTGCTAGCAAATAGACCTGATTCTGTGTTATCTGCTCTGATAAAAAATGATTTCTTGATTTTAATCGTAGACAGAGAACTCCTGTTGACAAGTTACTGGGTTGACCATACTTAGAAATTGGCTGGGTGCTGAGGGTGCTTAGTTAACATAATCTTTATGATACCAAATGTCTAAATGCAGAATGTAAGTCATTTGTTAGGATATTTTGGATGTACCAAATAGGCAGCATTTGACGGTGAAATAGTACAAGTTTTCAGATAAATGCAGAAAACAGGTGTAGGTAGCCTAAAAATCACAGGTAAACTACTGATGCCTGTTACTGCTGCTGCTGTTTTGGTGGCTGCTGCTACTAGTAACCACTGAAGATATTAACAGGAAAAAGTATCTTGGGAAAGCATTGGGAAATTACATTCTTAGCACATTTACATGTTTGATGAATACAAGCAGCGTAGCAACCAGAGTGTTGTATTACTAGTATTACTAGTGACGTGGTACTATTCCCCGCTCTGTCCCTTACCATGCCTACATGCTTCTGCACAGGGCAACAGCATTTGGAGGGATGGGAACACGTTTTTCAAACCACAATCCCTCTGTTCGCCCTGCCCGTTAGATTAGAAAAGCAATTGTGCAGCCTCAGCGAAGTGCTATGTGCTTGTAGCTTCAGCACTGTTACGGCGCTAGGGCTCTGGCACCTCAAGCAGCAACCCACACAGGCCTGGTGCGATGAGCAGCAAGTGCAAGGGTTGGGATGCTGGGTCCCCATCATGGGTAGCTCTAGTGCTGCCATTCTGTGTCTGATGGTGTCTTCTAAGCTGCTGGCAAGATTTTTCTCTAGCGTGTGCATGTGGGAAGCCAATTTGCATTAAAAATTCTATTAACTTGGGACGGTGGTGGCAGGTGGAGGTGGTGTCTTGTAAGTAGGACATGTAGAAAAGGAAAATGGGCACTAGATTTCATCCCACAGACAGCACTACAGTTTTCCTCTTGTTTTGTTTTGAAAGTAGTCACTTTTAAAGACTTGGTATAAATGAGGTAATTGCTCCTGAGAGTCTTTGAAATGATGAGCATGAGTGTGGATCATTAGTATGTCCCTATGAGCTCTATTATATTTTTGTATGATTTGCTTCCTCTTGGAGGAACCAGTTTCAGGGAAGACGTTTTCACACAGGGCTTTAAGGCAGATAAGAGAAAACAGACAGTTGTTTACAGTGCTTGTAACAACACCTTCATTGATATGTCTCATTTTTTAGTATCCTTTTATCTACATGTCTAAAATTAAATTAGGTCTCCATTACTAAAATTGGAAGAGTCATTGGATTAGAAGTGCTTTCTTTCTGATCCTTAACTGAATGAAAGGAGCTTCTTTTGATAAAACTGTAATAGAATTAAATGCTCTACATCTCATCTCCTGAAATATTATGGATGGAGTATTAACTTTATTATATCCACCAGACTGAAGACACCTTAAAAGGTGGGACAGAATTTTCTGAACAGGGAAATAAGGTTCATGTGAATAAGAGAGATTAGTCATTCAGCCCCAGTATTACCCTCACATACTGGCTTTTTGTTTGAGGTAGCCATTCCTCTCCACCTTACACATACAAAACTCCTATTGTATTCAACACAAGTTTTGCTTGTTTGAGGTAACGTGCTTGTCATAAACTTAAGTGGATTACACTGATATTTAATACAAAGCTTGTGTGTAAGTATTTTTATAATTGGGACCACGGCATTCAGCATCATTGAGTTTTGGCATCTTAAGGGCTTCAGAATTAAATCTGCTTCTTGGCACTACTATGCAATATATGTGTTTTGTATGATTAAGCATTTGTATGTTTCTAAAATGCTTTCTTTTCTACTCCAGAAATCATCCATAGCTGAATCCCAGCCACATTCTTCTCTGCTGAGGTCTCTGGCTCAGAGGCATTGACTGAATCTTCAGCAGAAATGGTGTAGGGGAAGAGCAACAATCCCCAAAGCATCTATGCCTTTAACAGGTCTGAGCTTGAGGACTGAACAGAAACATCAGAAAATCGGACCCAAACTTCACATTTCGCAATGAGATATGTCCTGTTAGCTGGCAAGCAATTATTCTAGTATTAAAAAACAATTTAATCTTTCTTAGAACCACAATAAATGGCTAAGTTTTCCCATGATTTAAAAGTACCAAATGCTTTCAGAGCAGTTTAGCGTAGCTTGTCCTTAGGAAGGTGCAAATCCTTCAAGGTTGTTGCAGACTGTGGATTTATTTGGTGTGAAATGGACTCTCTGCAAGGCCTTTTACCTGCTGCTGGAAGGTCCCGGTGGATGGCATTAAGCGGTGGGTGATTGAAAAGTGACTTTTTTTTGAGCACTTTGACTCCCAGTCTATGCCAGTCCCATGCCCTGAGGTTATTGGGGGGCTGGGATAGTGCAGCAGGATATAGGGTGGGAAGGAGTTCTCTTTGGAAACAGTTTAGTTCCTTACCTACGGGGAATGGCACAGGACCACTGTTGGGCACAGTTGAGTTTCATCTGGGCAAGGTATGTTCAAGAGGTGCCTGAGTTCTGCCCACTTTTTTACAGACAGACAGTACTGCCATGGGGTGCCAGGTTTCATTTCTAAACTATTCATCCAATCTTGCCAAAGAGCTAGAGCTCAAGTTAAGAGGACTACACTTTTGTGTAGATAAGCCTATTATGTAGCCGTATCTGCATGTACCCTAACATTCAAAAATTGAAAGTAAAGAGAATAAAAAGTCATTTCATTGATACCATTTCAATTGTTGAATGTTTGTTGGGGTGTGAAATTTATACGTCTTTGAATTTATCTATGAATTTGTCTTTGAGATATGTAAGCATAATCAGCATTTGCTCTTCTTCTCACGAACTAAGTGGCATGGGAGGGAAAGCTGGTGTTTAAATTTCTTTACTATGATTGGGTCATTTCTCTGCGAAGAAATTTTCTGACTGCACCGAGGTTATTTTAGCATGATGCAATGTATTCTGTAATGTGAGCAAGTCTCATGTCTGATGTGTCACTCTTAGAAACAAAACTGTAGAGGAGTATCTTTGAAAAATGCTAAGATGATATTTGCAGTTTTCGTGACCTTCTTTTATTAGTGCCTGTTGAAGCTGATACATCTTTTATGTCAGCAGTTCCCAAACTTACCTGCTTTGGACTCTTTCCTGCCTTCCAGCCTTGGAATAGAGTTTCCAGCTGCAAGTTGCAGTGCTCTTCTGGAGTTACGACAGCCCCTGTAACCCTGATTCTGAGCGTCGGGATCCCACCTGGGCTTGCAGACCCACATTCAGACCCGATGTTTTGAGCAGTAGTGTTAAAGCCTGGCTGGCCTTGCTTTAAGCTGGCCTTCACAACAGGTGACTAACAATTTGTTGTCATTCAGAGAAACAACAGGCAACTACTAGGAATAAGGAGAACGTCTAAGGAAAGGTTCATAGGGAGGTGCTGTCTGTGTAATGGTGTCAGTCACCTATGGAAGCCCAGAAAAGAACAAGGAGCAGGAGCTTTGAGATAAAAGCCTCATCCGCAGCAGGATAAATGAACTATGGTCCATAGATCAGGAGCACGTGGGGCTCTAGAAGTCATGCTTCACAGATTACACGAAGGAAGTCTTCAGAAGGGTTGGTAAGAACACACTTGTGGTGGAAAATGTGGTTAACGTGAAAAGCAGGTAGACCTAAACACAGATCAAGCAAGCATAGTACTCAGGTTATGTAGGTGGAGTGTAGTCTTAGACTGAGTATGTCTTACTCTAATTTTACATTTGGTTTTAAGAAATAAGCTAGGTTATGGCTTAAACCTTAGGCAAACTGCTAATTACGGAATGTGAAGTTACTCCTATCATCTCTTTTTAGGTTGGAAGAGGCTTGAAGTGGTAAAGGCCAGTCAAGTTCACAGAGGGGCAGGATGTGACTGGAAACATTTCCTTGTGCGCAGTGAAGCACTGATCTGGAGAGGAAGTGTTTGAAGGGTGGATAAATGTCCGCGTGTATATTTAGCCAAAACCTCTGTGACAAAGGGAAGCAGGGACTAGAAGGATTACCAGGACCTTGGCATGCAGCAGTGGTGGTGGAGGAGCCAGCTACCTGGAACAGGCAGCACCCAACCTTCTGTCCAGGCCGGGTGCTGACAACAGGGTCTGACCTCAAAAAATTCCTCTTATGTGCCTGCCCAGTGTCATTTCAACATCAATACAAGTTAACAATTTAAATAGTACTATTTTTCACGTGTATTTCAGTGAAGGCTATCAAAGCCTTTGCAAATAAAGCATTTTAACTGACCTGCGAAATCTGTGAGGTCTGCACCAATACACCCGCTTTACTGAGTTACTGAGGGACATAAATGTTGTGATCACTTTTTGAAGGAAATGAGGGTTGGAACTGCAGGAGGAATTAAAAATCCAAATTCAGTTTTGTTAATTCAGGTGTATAAATCGGGCTTCGCAAGACAAAGGGGTTGAAAAGGTAGCCTGTGAGCTAAATAGCTGTGTTTACAAATAAAATGTTCTGTTTATTGTAAATGAAATATATTTTTTAAAAAATCTTTCTGACTTGTGGATTGTTTATTTGAGGAAAAAAACCCTAACTCTAATGTTTTAGAAAATGCCATGTTTTCTGGAATGCTTGGTTCAGCATATACAAAACTGTTTTTTGAGAAACTTATTCCACTTAACTCGATTAAAAGAAATGTGAGCATCTGACAGCGTAATAGTAAAATCTATAGTGCATTTCTCTTCAAAATGCAGCTGGACACAATCTTCCCCCTGATATTTCTGATGAGTATGTGATAGCTAGATCAGCTATTTCTACATTACTCATTTTGACAGATTAACTTTTTGATGGGAATTTTCCATGGAATGAATCTTTCTGTGAGCATGTACTTAATAAATTAGAAGTTGACTAACAGGCAGTGATGACTAAATTATAATGTAGGAATTATTAATATGACAAGAATTCATGTATCTTCAGAGTGATTTGAGTTTGTGGTCTGTTTGCATATGTTGCTGTTAGCAGCAAGCCAGCCAAGGAGCAAACAATCCATCCCCTCAGTATATTTTTGCTACTTTCCAGAATAAGTAATGTCAAGTGAAGAACTACACGCTTTTGTTTCCTAAAAGCAGCTTTGCCCTCCCATTAAAAAAAAAAAAAATTTTGGAAAAAATCTCATTTAATGTAATTGATATATCACAAAAGCAAAAAAAAAAGTATCCGTCAGTACTTCTGCTAGTTCTTGTGTTTGGGTCTTTAGCCATTTGTTGTCTTTCAAGTGTCATTTTCCCCATATATAGATCATTTCTCCTCTTAGAGCACCAAGAACATACATATGCTGAAGGCCATATTTGACATATAAAAATTTATGTAAGGATAAAAAACTTAGCAAATTAAACCAGGGCTCAAAAATGCTAAGGAATGATAAGATGTTGCATTGCACTTCAAAAAGCAAAGAGGTTTGGTTTGTTTTTTAATAAGAGCATATGTTAGACAAGGCTTTTTTCCTGTTAAAACCTATAGTAGGATTAGCAGAAAAGGTAGTGCCATTCGAGCAATGTATATGCTAATTTCTGAACGCTTGAAGTTTATTCCTTTTTCCTCCTTGCTATGTCTTCTCAGTTGATTAGTAATAAATCACTTTTAAGCCAGGGCACAGGGGACTATGGCACAGAGGAAAATGCAAGGGTGACAGGCTCATTTACTGGCGTAGCACACAAACATGTTGGGCATATTGCCATTAGTCATCTTGAGTTTGGAGTTCAGTTCAAAGAGATGCTTGTCAATACATTTCCAAAAAGATGCGTTACTCATTTCCATAACGATGCTGGTGGTGACTGCATGCTCAGTAAAAGCTATGAAGAAACTGGAACTTCCTCTTTGTTCGTGTTTTGACATGGGATATATGGTTTATACAAACTACGTTCTATGGTATTAAAATTAATGAATAATTGTACATTGTTTTCTGGCTAGAAGAAAGTTGAAAGCATGCTTTTCAAAACACCCAGTGCTGCCCAGACTTTGTTGGGTACATTACCGAGGAGAACGTGTCCTGATTTGTTGGGTGGATCAACCTCATCTTGAATGGACTTTCTGGGGCCACAGCTGGTCAGAATAGACTGAGGAGATGGGGATGCTGAGGAAGTACTGGGCCCTTGTAGATGGCACAGGCCCTGGCACATCTGTCCACCATCCTTAGTGCTCTCCTGTTAAAGAAGGGCAGTGTCAATGAACTGTCAATGAATGATGGCTCCAAGTAAGCCTTGACAGAGTGACAGTTCCAGGGAGGTTCTGGAAGGACTCCTGAAATGTATGTAAATGCATGTCATAGGGAAAAATCTGAAATCCTAGAAAATGAATTTCATCCTGTCCCCCCCGGAGAAAATGTTCTGGCTCCTTTTCTGCCCTGCTTGCCAGCATGAGGTGTTCTGATCATCCTGCAGGAGAGTGATACATCTCCCTTTTAAAGAGATACTATGGTCAATGGCAGGAAGTGGTGATGCCATCAGAAAGCGTTTAGTACATGCTCTTTCAGGAAAAAAACCCAACTTCAGTTTCCCAAAAGAAAGATTCCTTGCCAAGGAAGAGGAAGGAGTGGCTATAGACTGAATAGATTGAGGAGGAAAAGTCCTGATAAAATCCTCTCTGTGTTTTGTTAAAGGACATTTTAACAGGTCTGATTCAGCAGCTTCTCATTGGCCATAATACTCACCCGAAGTTTAGCCTTGGGGCCCTAAGTATTGCCGTGAGTTAGAACTGAGCAAGCCTGTAAATGCACTTTACCTGACCTGTGTACCATAGGTTATACTTTAACAGTTTTATTATACTTGCAAAAGAAATCTTGCTAAATGAAGTAAACTTTCTGATACTTTTTCAAATGTGTAAAATTAATTCTGTCAAAATCAAACTCTTTAGATAAAATTATATGTCTATGAAGTCTTTTTTCAAAAGTTTTTGAAAATCAGATCAAATTCTGTCTTCTCCTAATCTTTGTATTTAACACTTTGTATGTAGCACTTTGTATCTTTGTTTTGACATCAACATTTTACTACCACTGAGCCCGCAAACATTTGTAACTTCCCTAACAAAATTAATTTCTTCTATTAATGAAAAAAATTTTTTTTTTTCCCTGTAGGAGCACATAATCAAAAATTGATTGTACCAAACCGACTAAAAATTTCCATGGGAGCTTGAATGTGAAGAATCCCCAATACAGAGAATGGAAATCAAGTGCAGCTAGATCAATGTGATTCCTGTTCGTAGTTATTTATACAAGTAACAGGAACTAGGCTATGCTAATAAGCAAGTCAGCCTTTGAAGTACAAAGCGTATGCAAATGTGTTAGCCAAAATTTGGAGTTTGGAATGTAATTAAGTGAGCAGAAGAAATACTGAGGATGCAGAAATGTTACGGAACTATGGCCCACTTTCTAAGTGGAATATACTGAATTTTTTGAAGTCTGCCGTCATGTCCCAAATCTTTTTCATTCTTCTGAGGGTAATTTCAGTTGGTAAGTGATATTGTAAGCTATTGCAGTTCATGGATGGATGTTTTGCATGTTAATGTTCATACGTTCTTCCTGCTGTTTATGTAAATAAGGGACTTTTGCATTTACCTTTGCACTACTTAGATCTTAACAAGCACAGCATTTTTAGGAATGCTCAATCTTAGGTAATTTTTCTCCTTAATTTCTCTTAGCTTCTTTCCAGCAGCAGCATTGAGCCAGTATGCTCACCAGCTTTAAGGGAAATTTAAAGGAAAAGGCTGGAACAGACTTAGGGGTATGGAAAAGTGAAAGGTGAACACATAGAGTTTGAATATTAGGAAAATGAAAAAATTTACTTGTGAATGGATATAACTATTTGTAGAAGAAAAAGCTAATAGAGTAAAGAAAAGGGAAAAATAGCAGGGCAAGAAGGGAAATTTTGAACACTTCAATAATAGCAGAAAGGAGTAAATTAAATTAAAGAAGAAACCTATCATTTTAGTGGTAAGAAGCTGGTATGTACTTTCAAAGCATCCCAAGCCCATGCTGGCTTTTTTCTGTTTGTTTGGGGGCTTTCTACATTTTAATTTTTCTTTAAAATCTAAAGTGCTTTAGCTGAAAGTTTTGTGTGTTTCCTAGTGCCCAATTCTGAATTTTTAGGGAACATGCTGCAAGAGGTAGTTGGAGAACGGCCCTGCTCTCATAAATAATGAAAGTTAATGAATGAAGGTGTATACTCTGTAATGTGGGATAGAGTTCATTGTTTGCTATCCAGAAGATGAGAGAAGTTATTCTGGAAAAACAATGCTTGTAATATGCAAACCCACTAATGGTATTGTTCACATGAGCAGCTGTTGTAGCATTAGACTGTACACATATAAAACCTGAGGACTGGGTTTGAAGTAGCACTGTGAGAGCGGTACCAGATTGAGTCAGAGTAGGTGCTTGGATGCTGACATACCACTTCAGATTTCTTAAGTGCATTGACCCATACACCACTGGTAGAGTTTAGTGACAGATTTTGAAGGTAGCACTTGACTGCAGTGAAGGGAATGGCTAGGCGAACTATGCCTTTGGTGCATTAGTCATCTTTGTTTTGCAAGACTGTTGATGACAAAATACTGGTGTTTTGGTTTACGCTATAAGGTTTCTTATAACACAGATGGAACTAATTAAAAACAAAGAAAGAAAAAGAAGGTAACACCTTATGCAAGAGGAAAAAAGCTACATAGAATACCTTGGCACTTCCCAGAATGTTTGCTCTTTCTGCATCTTGTTTTCTTGATAAAAAAAGAAAGATATCAAAACAAATTTGAAGCATGGATTGAGATGTGTGCCCTATGTATGTCTCCTACTTGTTTAGTAGGAGAATATATAATAGTAGTAATAGTATATATAGTAGTAATTGTACAATGTGAATTACAGTTTAAATTTCTAAAGGGGAAATCCTCCATAATGGTAAGAATCTTCAGAAACATATTTGGTTTACTGAAACTTAACTATCAGATGAAAATCTTTTTAACCTCCAGAGGAGTCAGATGTTCCAAATTCATAATTTTTAGAAAGACTTCAACAACTATAGAAATCATATAAGACTAGAAATCTCAGGTAGTAGAAAAGCATAAATTTTTAATAATATTGAGGGCAACTGACAAAATATTGGAATCCAAGATAAATACATTGGTTTTCATATTTATTATTAAAAACCTGATTTGGAATCTGTGTATTGCAACACTTCTTAGCATTTCATACTTCTGGTTTTTGCTTAGCACGGGTCACAGAAGTAGCTGGTTGAGCCTGACAGGAAATGATCATGTGCAGCCCCGCATGCTTTCACTCCCCTTATAAACTTTGTTTGCATCCTGTTTTTTATTTTAAACAGGTAGTGATTAAATGTCTCGCAGAAAAAAAGAACTTGGAAGTCATGGTATTTTAGCTTTGCTTAAAAATATTTTAACATGCACGTCTTCTTACTAGGACTGGCAAATTTTTGACTAGCCATGTCTTACAGTCTGGTGGTTTATTGCCATACTGCCCATAATGTTCAAGCTGGGATTGGGAATTTCATGAGATAATCACTGCATAAACCACCATTTACCACTTCAGAAAGCCTTATTCATTCTTAGTCTACATCCTGTGTAGTACAGAATACTTTTGTTGGCAGAAGTGATCGTCAGACTTCAGAATGTTAAAACGCCATCTTTAAAGATTACCCCTTTTATGCAATTTCTTGCTTCCATTTGCTCTCTGCTCAGCAAAACCACCTGGGGGTGAACTGTGCAGTGTGGCTTCAGTCAGTCATTCTTCTGCCGAGGAAAGAGATTATTTACCAAATACTTCAGGTGTTTCAAGAATGCGACTGAAACCAAAGAGTATGTTGAGATTTCTGCTCGCATGCACAAGCTGTGTATTGTTCCCCTATGAAAAACATGTTTTTTGTGTGTTAAGATGCTATTTAGAAATGGTTCCTGTGTTGCCTGTGCTCCAGGAGTGACCGTGGATGGCAATAGGTGGTTTGCGGGTGCAGGGAATACACATCAGAACCGTTCTGCACAGTTCTCATTGCAAACAAAGTACATAAAATAGTGAATTGGATCTCCACTGACAGAAAATGCTGAAGGTCTGTGGAAAGCTGCAGTCGTCACTGATGTCCTCAGAATTAGAATGAGGTTGGAGATCTGCTGGGTTAGGCAAGCTCTCTAGTCCACTTGGATAGTATTTAGGTTTTAGACTTATCATTTTTTGGCAAATTTAGTCTTGAGAAAAATGTTAGTTGGGCTTGATGTAATTAGGTAACTTCATGTATAAAAAAATTACAGTGATTTCTGAGAACATTTATCCAATAGCAAGTTTAAATACTGTTAGAGGACAGAAGGCCAAGACAAGTTGTTACAATTGCCCAGCCAGAGGTTGTTGGAGCATTGGAAACCCCAGGGCACTCCAGAAATCCTTATGCTGAAGCAGCCTTCCCTCATACGGTCTAGGTAGATCTACAATTGTTTAATAGATCAGCAGTAGAGATGGGAGCTGGTGGGATGTGAAGAACAATTTTTATCTTGTGTTGGAAAGGAGATGATCCTAGAGACATTGTGAAGAAGTAGCACTGCATGAACACTGCTTGGACAGGGGAAGAAACAGAAAGTGCCTTCAGCTTTTTGACCAGTGAGTGACACTTGGAAATGGCAAAAGATATAGAGCAGAGAGAGTTTAAGAGACAAGAAGTTTTTCATTTCAAAATAGAAAGGTCCTTTCTGAAGTTTAATTGTCTTTTAGGACCTGTTAGAACTGGGTGTGTTAAAGACTCTATCTTTCTTTTAATGAAATAAGACCTGAATATTTTATACAATAACATACATTTGCATGCTGTGAAAAGTGATTGTTGTGTTACATGTATTTATTCCATAAGTTCAGACAAATGCCTTAAGGAATGTGGCTGGTATAATCAACTTCAATATTAACAAAATTTTCAGCAGGGAGGGGCTGCTAAAGCAAGCTTAAAACGACAGTTTAGAACTTTTTTTAGTAAGAATTCAGAATTCATCACATACACTGTACATGTTGCTGGAAACATACTTCATTGTATACTGTTGTACTTAAAAATTGGGCAGAAAGAAATCAGCGGTTGCCCATCTCTGGGCAGATGCCTCAGCACCACTCCCAGCTTGATCAAGCATTCCAGATTCAATAATCCAACTCAGAACAGTTTGGCACAGCCTCATCCTGTGTTCAGGGATGATTTACTGATGGACTTGCTTACTATTTTGGGGTATGTGAAGCCATAACAGTATAACCACTGTGGGTCTCTTGCACAAGGTGCCAAGACCATGACAAATCCCCAGCTGCTATTAAGTAATTTCCTTTATTGGACATGAGAAGTGGAAATAAACGCTTCATTCTTGGTTTAAAATATAAAATCTAGGTAATCTATATTATAATAATTTGCCAAAACCGGGTCACACCAATTCTGGTTTACCCCTTCATATGGTGTTATTGCAGGAATGAAGTTTCTGTTTCCCACTCTACTTGCCATGCAGTCAGGAAAACACTTTTTGTAATAGATTGACTTCTAGTTCCATGTCCCTGTGCAACTATAATTTACATTTAAGTCTATAATTTGTTCTCTAATGTCTGTTATAAGGAAGCAAGACATGACTATATGACTTCGAGAGATCAGAAGTATAAAGTGGTGTGAAATAACCAACCCAGAGCTGTTAATTGCATTTCTTTGTATCATGCTTACTATGTTTTTTGTTTATGCTACACATGAGGATTTTTAATAGGAAGCTTGATTCTGAAAGCAGTGGAGCATATCAACAATGAAATAATTTTTTTAAGAGACACTGTAAAGGCTGATAGTCCCAAATTTTACTTACATGGTTTTTGTTTACTTTATGGGCTTGATGCTAGTCTAGACCTGCCTCTAATGCTGCTAGCTTCAAAGCTTCTTAGGTACAAGAGGAACCTCCCTCTGCCTTTTTTTCCTCCGGCAGTGTGGTTGTTTGAAGCTGCTCCTTTGTTTTCGGTCTGTAACATCATAATGTTAGTCTGCATATAACACAGCCATTCAGGTTCTTTCAGCTCTATGTAGTAATCACATTTATGAAAATGCTGTTAGGGTTGTAGTCAAAATGTTCATTGATAGTGTAAGACAATGTTGTTACCTTACATGTAAAACTTTCAAATCACCTCTCTTCGAGAGACTTGAATGGTGGAGAGTGTCCCCAACAATTCAAAATGCCTGAAATAGAAGGTTGAAAAGAATCAAAGCCAAATACAGAATACATTTTGAAGACTGTAATTGAGTATACTTCGATAGTGTGGAGTATCCAAGGTGAGGCAGTTGGCGAGCCTGCAGCGATTCTGTTGCATGGGTATTTTGAATAACTAAGCAATTGAACTTTTAGGGTCATCAGCATGCAATGAAGAAGTTCAGTGCTCACCACTGAATGTATATGGAGATTTTCCCTTGATGAAAAGGAGACAAAAATTTGACATAAAGCACAGACTTCAGTAGCAACTGACAATTAGTGTATCCTAATTTTAGGTGAGCAGCTTGATAGTATGAGAGCACCTGGTTGGAAGTTTCTAAAGCTGAAAAGTTAGGACTCAGAATCTCTTTTGAAAACGGCCAAAGTCCCAGCTAACCTCAAATTTACAGTGCTAAGTCCTTAGTATTTGAGAAGTATGAACAGTTAGCGTTGTGCCGATGCTGATAGGAGGACAGAACTTGGAGAAGACCTCATTTTTAATGCTTGATACCTGAACAAAAGTATTTACATGTATTTTGCTAAGTAAACACTCATTCTTTGTAACACAAGTTTTTTGGTGAAAGATTTGCATGTTGCTTTTCTTTTTATTTGGTTCCAAGTTTTAGTTAGTTCTTAAATGTCTCAGTATCTGATTCAGATGGGCTGTTCTGTCATAGGATGTTGACTTTGTATCTGAGTGTGATAAGAGTCACTTGCTCTTAATAGTCAGGCGTAGGCTACAGACTATATAGAATACCATTTAAATTTATATGTATTTACTGTATCTTCATTGCCCAAACAAAAATAAATAAATAATAAGAAAGGAACCTGGCAATTTCTAACCATGAGTAACATGGCTGGCGGGTTAATTGCAGGCTTAGGCATGAATATGCAAAGGCGCAGATGATTCACAATTGCAGGAATAAAAGGACAATGAATGAAGTCTTTGGCTAGATGTACAGTTATGCCAGTGAGGCCTGGCACCAGAGAGGATGAATATAATACTTCCTCGATTGGGCAATCATCATGATCAAGAGCAAGTTGTTCCATGAGCAGAACTGCAATGAAAACTGGTTTCCTATGGGTTTGTGACATACCCACTGCGCTGCATGACTTCTCACCATGTGCTTCACCCCAATATCTGCAGCTGCAGTTCCCATGGTCTTCAGTGCTCCCTTGCCTCAAAGCAGTCCCCTGTGCTCTCCCCTCAATAACATCCCTCCTCCCATCATGGTCCCTTAACTGCCAGCTGGGCTGGAGGCAGTATGCATTGCTCTTTAATTTAACAAACCAAACTCTTAAGTCCCTGCTGTGGCCTTTCTTGCATTGGTAAGTCACAAATTTTACCTTCGTTCTTGAGAATGTAGCTGATAAAATGTAAGGGTAACCTTAAGACACTATTTAGTTGGGAAAAAAAATTTGAGATGTTCAAAGTTTGAATTCAGACTGAAATTTTGCAGTTTGAAACCATATTTTATATCTATTGGACTGCAGGATCTCAGTGGCTTTTAAAAATCTCTAGTCCTTAAGATGCAGAGAGGCCCTTGACTAACTCCTGATTAACTCTCATGAACTTAGGCGGAAAGTGAAGAGTTATCCTTCCTATCAATTATGTATTTATTGATGGGCATTTAGGTTTTACCACTTCTTTGGTACCTTGTTTCCTTCACTACATAATGGATTAGGAAAGTTCTTTTAATATGCCTGTGTTGGATAGTATGAGTGGTGCACTCTTGTGGATTTGTGACCATATGGATTTGCAAAATGCTCATTTGCAAGGTGACAGAGTACTAAAATGAATCTGGACAGTCTTCCCATACAACGTGCTTTTAGCTGCAGTAGCACTTCACAGTAAATCTATCATGAAAGGTATGGCACTGGCAGTATTTACTGTTGTTTCAGTGCACTACAGTTGCATTTCTCTTTCTCCCTGGTTTTGCTTTATGCTCCATGACAGTTGAGTCACTTAGTGAGTGTGGATGAGCTCTGCTGTTTTTTTGTGGCTTTTCAAATAGCCTGAGCAATGAAAAGAGCTGGAACGAAATGGGGCATTGGCTGTAGTTTTGCTTCTTTGCTGATTTCCTGCAGATTTTTTAAATGTAATTTCAATGTGAAACAGATTATAGTGCGGTGATCCGAATAGGTTTGAAAAGTTATATGACATTTACTGCAAAGTACTTGTGAGGAATAAAGACTGAACTGGGTTTATGTCTGTTTGGGTTGTAGAGGAATGAAGCTTTGATCAATAATCTTGAAGTACACAAAATTGCTGCTGACGTCTTTAGTGGATGTACGTAATAAGGAAGACAAGGCAGTCGTATGGATCAGTATGCTCATCTGGACAAGCTGAGCCAATCCAAAAAAACCCTAAAGTAGTTTCTGCTTTAAAGGGTGCTCTCTGATTGACTGTGTCAGAATGGGGTTACCAGCAAGCAGTGACTGGTATTTTTTTGAAGGGTGATAGTGAAAACGCAACCCGAGAGAAGCTTTGACAAAATGAGCTCATAAACTCTGAGAACGCCTAAGTAGGACAGTAAGCATCAGGAGCAGGCCAATGATTTACAGGCTATGTGTCACTGGTGGAACTGGTACTAGGGTACTGAGTCAGTCCTCCTCATCGCCTTCGAAAAGGAAGTTGTAAAAGGTAACAGCAAACGAGACAGACACCAGAATGATATGGGGCCTAAGTAATGAATGTGTCTTATACAACAAACTTAAAAAACTCATCAGGCTCATTTTATGAAAAATGAGTTTGAGGGAGAGCTTGATTACAGCATAGAAACTCCTCCACAGAGAAGAGATAGCGAGTGCTAAAGGCTTTTTTTTCAATTTAGTGGAAAATGAGTAATAGTCAGAAACAGAAACCAGATAAAGTCGAAGTAGAAATAAGGTGCTTGATTTAACGTGAGAAAGGATGAATGAGTGAGGGAGATGGTGCAGTCTCTATACCTTGATTTCTTCCATTCAACACTGAATGCTTTTCAAAAAAGTGTGTTTCCATAAAATATTAGTAAAAATAAGGGTGTGATACATAGGACATTATGCAGTCTCAAGCCTGGTGTCCTGTGAAACTTAATAAAATAACCAGATCACTTTGGCTGAAGACACTAATATAGCAGTTAATCCACAAGAAGCCTGTATGTAAGTACAGTTCTGGTGCCTGTTTTACATGCTGACCTATTTCAGTGCTGAAGTACTTCAGTGGTTAAGTTCCTGGTGAGAATTAGTCACAAACTTATTTCAGTGTAACAATTTCTGTTTGTCTTTTAAACCTCTTATCATCTCACAGCACTTTTATTTGTAGAGCAGCATTACTAATTCGTATACACATGATATTGAAAACACTGGTAGGCAAACAGTAGCTGAAGAGCCAAGAGAGGAAGGGTAAAATCCTGTTTTATTTGCAATTCACAGTAATTACTTGCTTTTCTTAAATTGAATGAATGGCAGTGGCCTTGTGGATGCAGAGCAAAGTGTGTGATGCCATTTTTCTAGAAGTTTGTGGCTTTAGGAGTATCTCAAGCCTGGAGAAGGGGAAGCGGGAAGAGTTTTCAAACGCATTAGACAAAATATTTCAAAAGGTATTTTAGGGTTAGATGATTACAGAATTAATACTGATGATTGTTAGAACAACTGCAAGAACTTTTTAAAATGTTGCTATTTATTCTGAGTTCATTTTCTTCTGAAGGAGGAAAGATTATAGGACTTTGAGGTATAAATTGATAAAATTTACAGTACTATTTTTAGGAGTGAGGAAGCCTCTTCAGTAGCAGTGCAGAGGTCAGAGTGATTTTTAAAATATAATTTAACTTTTTGTTATTTGTAGGGGGTTTTTTGCTTAGCTGTATGGCCTTTTCCTTTCTTTAAAAGGAGCTGCAAGGAAAGGTCAATTGAGGGAGCACAGCTGATGCCTGTTGGGAGGGGGACATAGCTTGGCATACAAAATACCTGGTCATTAGGACCCTCCCCAGAAGGATCTGAGTGCTGTAATTAAAAGCAGTGCTATATTTTTGTATGCAGCTTCAGTTCTGGTAGGTGCCAAGTATCCTCAGTTTTAACTGTACTCAGATCTGAAAGTGATCAGTCGTGGGAGCAATTAATGGTCTTACACGTTCTGGACCCTGTACCTTGTCAGTCTTTTAATGACATCTACTCTGCATCTTGACCTCTACCCCTTGCACACTGATCTCTACAAAAAGGACTAGAAGACTGTTCTATTTAATAGAAAGGACATAGCAAGAAACACTAGATGGGTCTGAAAGAAGAGAGCTGTCAGTAATACATGGGATTTGATTCAAGATCAGGTACAGTGCTCTAGTATTTTATTTTCTCTGTTTCTTTCTTGCTCCAGATGTTGTACGGTGTTAAGTGCAAAGTGAAGCAGCACGTCATTGTTCTTATTTTTGCCTTCCTAACCATTTAAAGCTAAGTTTGGGTCAGGAATGAGAATAATCTTCTGTTTCCTTCCCTGTCATTATTGGGGCTTTGAGCACTGAATGGCTTTTCAGGAGAGTTACACATTTCCTTTTGTTTTCTTCCCTGGCAGAGCGGAATAAGCTATAGGCTGGTGAATTTTATTTTACTGAAGCTTTCCTCTTGGAAAATAAAATGAAAGCTGTGCCACAAATCCAGCCCCAAGAATCCGGTCTGGGGAAAGGCCAGTGGGTCGTGTGGCATTCCCGTTTGCTAGAGCCATCTGTGTGAGGGTAGCCTGACCTTCTGCAGACCTGGGAGCAGAGAGGAGAACATCTTCAGTAAATGGGTATCACATGAGAGGAAAAAATAAAACTTCATTATTGTCACTGTTCAGTTCACTTGAGGAAAAAACATGTTCTGATATCAAAATTGGTGTTGCTAATTGTCATTTAGTGTCACCCTTCTCAATTTTCTTTGTTGAAGCATGCACCCACTAAAACATGAGCAAATGTTCCTCATGAAGGGAACTTCTTAAACTCAGGATTTAGAAACTAAAACAGTAATTTCCTGTCCCTCTGTCAAAAGAAATCATTTTAATTATTTACAATTCTGTTCCCATTTCCTACCTTTGTTTTAAAAATGGTCAAAAGAATTCTTAGTTGAAAAAAGTACAGATACAGATAATTTTTGAGCAGAGCTATACAACAGCCAACATCTAATTTATAAAACACAGATGGTGGGGCTGAGTTGCAGGAGGCTTTGGGGGTTTTTCTTTACGTTAGGTATGTTAAATTCCTTTGGCATGTTTTGCAGAGGTCCTAATGTTAATAGGAACTTTATGTAGCAGCAGCAAAATATGCAGCAAAATTTTATATTGTGGATTGGAAATGAATTTTCCTGTGGTGATTTCACGTAAATTAGAACTGTTGAGGGACAAATTTTGCACTCCCCTGAAAGCAGTTTGATGTGTGTGTATTCACCCAGGGATTGAAATTGATCCCATGAGATCTTTTCTCTACCAGCATTCTCGTAATTCATGTGGGCAACAGGATTTCAGTTTTAGACAATTGGAAGTGCAGTCTTGCTCTGAGCTATATAGATAAAGTCATGCATATGCATATATGTGTTGTGTATCTCCTTTGTGCATGGACTCATTCAGGACCTCTTCATAACCTTGGATGAGAAATTCTTGACTTCAGAATAATTGCCCTTCCAAAAGTCTGAAAAAATTAGTTAAGCGATGTTTTTATCTAGTATTTCTCTTATATCTTCTCTTCCAGCACACAGTCACATAGATTCTGTGGTGTAGAGGTAGAGATAAAAATCCTCTCAGAACCTCCCCTGTGATGGACCACTTGTCATATGGTTCTGAAATGGCTTCTTCCCTATGGTAGGAGTGGAGACGTGTAGCTGCCTTGGAGGGAGGGGAAGGGAGCAGAAGAGGGGGCTTATTCCATCCATCTTACACAGGACTCAAACACACCTGGAAGCATCTCTCTAGACTGATAATTAAAGTAGCCTAAATGACTAGCTGAGACTAGATGCACAACTTCTAGATGGCTGAGGCAAATCCCTAGAAATATTTCATTATGCTCACTCTGTCCAGGCTTAGTCTTTGGACAGTCTGAGGCCTGACGGAGGGACCAAACCAGTTTGTCTCAGCAGCTTACCAGTAACTAGTGGGTTTGTGTCCAGATGTCCCAATGTACAGCTATGTCTTAAGTGTGCTAGAGGCTGGATCAGATTAATCTGTTCTAAATAAGTATCAATTACATGCCAGTCTCACCATCATTTCTTTGGCAGATTCAGGCGGAAGATGGTAATGCTGATTTTATCTTCTTTGGAAAGAATATACCAAGCACTGCATCCTGTGGTATCCCTGACTACTCTTTGCAGCCTTTGACAGGCTTTCAGCCACTCGATTGTCTCTGCCAGTGCCACACCATCAGAAGCTATTAGCTAAAGTTTAGGCTGTTCTTACCTCTTCATCCACCATCATGACACCATTTTATTAGCTCTGCACTCTGTATACCTATGTGCATACCTATGGATCTTGACTAATCAGCTAATTGAATCTTGTTAATCAGCTTCTAAGCTGCTTTTATTGGACACTATTGACTGAGATGTTAAGACTATATTTGGCATGGTTGGTATTTCTGCTTGGATGTAGCGTGATAAATTTTGAACTCCACATCTAATGAGTTTTACTGTTTGAGAAATGTAGTGTGTGTCAGTGAGCTGGACCTGCCTGTTTGGTTGGAAACCAGGAAAAAAGAGGACAAGACATGAAACTTCTTGCAGCTGTTTGTAGAGCCACTGCTGGGAGGTGAGGAAGGTATAGAGCTCTTGGTGTGCTCAGGGAGCAATCCTAGCAGAAGCTAAGAAGCGTGCAGCTACTTACATAGCAGGTATTGCCAACACTGAAACATGTTCCAGCTCATCCTCAATTGCTTATCATGGCTGTCTTGCTGGAAGTAACTATTTTCTCAGATCTTCCCACAGATATGCTTGTTTAAGATGTTTCCTGACCTTGTTCCGTCCAGAACAAGCTTGGTTAATTTATGCAGCCTAAAAACCATGGCTTTGTTTAACCCTACCTGCTGCACTCTTGGGAGCTGAGACATCTGGCAGGAGGGCTGTGTGAAGGAGCTGGGCAATAATATTTTCATTGAATCATAGAAAAGTTGGTTGGAAGGGGCCTTTGGAGGTCTTGAACCAAAACCATTTCCAGCACTATATGAGGTGAACCATGGCTTTGTCCAGCTTAGTCTTGAAAACCTCTAAGAATAGATATCGCACCATCTCTCTGGGCCTGTTACACTGCTGCCCAGAATTTTGTTTTAATCATGTTTGTCCAGTCTGAACCATCCAAGCTGTAGTTTGTGATGCTTGCCACTTGTTGCATTGTCTACTACTACCAAGGAGAGTTTGGGTCTGTCATCGCTCCAGCTGCTCTTTAAGCAATTGTAGGCTGCTATTAGATTGCCTCTTGGCCTTCTCTTTGCCACACTAACAAAGCCCAGCTCCCTTAACTTCTGTTTGTAGGTAATGTGTCTTCTGTATGTTTTTTGTATGATTTGTGAATAAAGCACACTGTTGGTTTGTATTCAGTTTGGAGTGCACCATGACCCCCAGGTCATTTCAGCAAGGCTGCTACACAACGAGTCAATTCCCAGCCTTCAGTGATGTATGGAGTTAGTCTGCCTCAGACACCGAACTTTGCACTTCTTGTTGAACACGATGGTTCTGTTATCCCAATACTCAGTTTGCCAAGCTCCTTCTGAACTGAATCTCTCAGGGAGAGATTAAGCTAAATGGTCATTTATTATTGTCCACAAAGTTGCTGAGGGGCCTGTCTTATCACTCAAGTAGTTGATGAAGATATTGAACAGTATCAGCCCGCTATTGATATTGGGGTACTCTGCTCATTAACAGCTGCAAAGCAGTTCTAAAGCCATTGATTATCACCCTTCAGGACTGGCAATCCAACCAACCAATTTTCAACTGACCTAAGAGTCTGTTCTTCTAGCCCTTACTTCCTCAACTCCCAAATGAGTCTGGGAGGGTCACAGTGTCAAAAAATAAGTCAAGGTCTGTTGCATCCACCTGTCTCTCCTCATCCACATAGCAGGTCATTTTGTTACAGAAAGTAGCCAGTGATCAAGCATGGTCTGCCTGGCCTGTGTTGACTCTCTTTGATTGCCTTCTTGTCCTTAGTGTGTCTGGAAGTGTTCTCCTAGAAGCGTGTTCCCTGCCCTGTCAAGGGACTGAGGCGAGGCTGACTGGCCTGTTGTTCTCTTGGTCCTCCTTCTTGCCTTTCTTAAAATAAGCATAATATCAGCATTTTTCTGGCTGCTGGGTACCTATCCTGATCATGTGCATTTTTTCATACAATGGCCACACAATGACATCAGCCAACTCTTTTGGCACCCTTGGATGAATCCCATCCAGCCCCAGGTATTTGAATAAAGACATCTAGTTTTGCTGACGAGTTCCTAACCAGTTACTTTCCCACTGTCGACTGCCAGTCCCTTTCCCAAACTGTAGAGGTACATGCAGAGGTCTAGAAGCAAGCTTTTCAGTATTGTCTGTCAGTGAGTTGCCTACCCCATTTTCCCTGAACTTCCTTTTGCTGCTGACATTGCTTGCAGAAGCCCTTCTTGTTTCCCTTTGCATAGCTGGCTAATTCAGCTGTAGCTGGCCTTTGACCTTCCTGATGTTAACCCCTAGTGACCGAGCATTGTGTTTATACTCCTTCTCTGTTGCCTTTTTAACTAGCAGAACTGCTTCTTGGAGAGGATGTGTGTCTGCAGCTTGGGTGTTCATTAAAGCACAGGGAAGCTGGAAGTGCACAGACGGTGTTCCCGTCGCTCTCCCTCCAGGGCAGAGGAGTGCCTGCTAAAGATACCATCTTAATATTTACAGCATTTCAGTCACCTGCTTTTGTACACATGTAGCAGGTCATGAGAAACTATTACTTTCCATATCCCTGATGGCTATTTACAGTATGACTAATTTATCTCACCAGGCACTCTAATATAAATATGTATTATATATTAGGATACTGGTGTAAATAGCCCTGTTGTTCAGAAGAATTGCTCTGGTTCAACATAATACTTTTACAGTTATACTACAGTGTTACTGCTTTTGAATTCAGTGAAGTGTCATAAAATTGAAATATAGGAAGTGAACCTGTCTACAGTTTGCGTATTTTTTACTTCAGAGACCAAATAATGGCAGCTGGCAGTATTTTGAAGCTAAGAAAAAGCAATGCATGTATAAAACTTTTCCTGTGGTTATTCCATGTGGGCACTGATGTATGCCATGGGATTGTTTATGTCCAAAGCATTCCAGAGTGAGTGGGTATGATGTAGCTCTGATGATGTCATGTGGGAAGGAACCTCCTTTGCCTTGGTTGTCCTGCTGTTAGACTCTTCCGCTGAGCTAATGTTGTTGGCCGTTTTTGGAAATGGTGTGTTGCGCAAGACGGGCATTTGGTCTTCCCTTGGTATTGCCACTTTTTTGTTACTACGACTTTTATATCTTGATACTTTTAGCTTTCTCTTATACATATTCAGTTCAAGTGAATGTGTTTTCTAGTACATTTTATTAGTAACTAGAATTTGTCAATAGGATGGATAAATAAATGATGTTGTGAAAGCTTTTTCAAGTCAAACTTTCCGTGCATCTGTTTGTTTTGTAATGCATTAATGGCACCACAAATGTCCACTATTTCATTAATTGTATTTCTTATTCAAGCTGAAATGGCTTATTCCTGGATTAGGTTCTAGTACCAGAGAGTAACAAAAGAGCAGTTGACTTTGACCTTAATTCAGTTTACTCAGTGAGACATCAATGTGCAAGGTCTGCTGCACAATTGTATTTCAGAATTATGTTTCTTTTAAGAAGACATCTCAAAGGTCACAAGAGGCACTTCTCGAAAGATTTTCAATAACAGCTTGTTTGCAAGATGATATTCCAAATCAGTAAATGAATAATGAATAGAGCTGGAATTGGATATATAACAATAACTTTTAGAAGTGGGTAAGGTAGACATGTCCATGTCCAATTTGAGCAGGAAAAAAAAGTACACGACTTGAAATCAGAAGAGACACCTGAGCTGTACAGCTATATTTGAGATATATTTTTTTTCCTGGATAGTTCTGTCTGTCCCAGCATACTTGGGTTTTTCTTTTTTTGTTTGCTGGTAACTTTTGTCTCAGTACTTCAGTTACTTCCTGCACTTATCTGCTCCTTCGTGGAGTTAGGGAGTACTTTGTTATTCATGAGGAACTAAGTCAATCATCACTTTCTCATGTCATCTTGCATTGCATCAGCTTCCTTTTTCAGATGAAATGGATGGGTGTAGCTCTCTACGGAGACTAGCAGTGCTGTTTGCAGGCTTGGTTTTGGGTGGTGGTTGCTCAATAGTAGCTTGAACATTTAAACATTGCAGTTAATTTATGTTTATCCATGCCAGTGCAAGGCTTGGTGTTTAAGCACTGTTGGGGTAAATGGGCATTTTTACTGCAGTGATGTTGTACCATTATCCCTACAGTCATAATTGTAAAGATTTGCATTTTCAGTGGAGCTGGGTAAGGATTAAGAGCATAAGCAGGAGAGAGGTGGATTGTAGAGATATAACCAAGAGCATAATTTGTCCTGCCAGCATCCTGTAATTGCTAATGATGCCTTAGAAGAAGTAAAAGAACTTGGGATTTTTGTTTGCAAGATTGCCAATTAATTTGTTTACTGGGGGGTTGAAGGAATGGAGTATGAGAGCTGCCACGTAGCAAAAAATACCTTATCATTTCAGTTTTAAGTTTCAGTCTGGAGCTGCATTCAGGTTTGAGTAGAATTGAAATTCTATTGAAACAGAAAAACAGACTTTCTCCAGTGCACTGTATGGTCTGCTCTGCTCTGATTTAGTTCCCTGACAGCGTAAGACTCTGCTACCTAATTTAATACATTAATATTCATTGGGTAGATCAGTATTGCACTGTTGGAGCCAATAAATTTTGGTTTAGTTTAAAATCAGAGATGATATTTTATACATTATGTTAGCACACAATTTTTATTAGCATATCAGACTGTGAAAGAGTGATGCATTGCAGGAAAAAGCCGAGTATTTCAAGTTAATTGCTATTCCATTAAGTAGAAGTGGTGGTTTCAGCTTAAAAGAGTGTAGAGAAATGTTTGGCTAATGAAAAGAGTGCTCAGAGTGATAATAACCGTTTGATGCAGTGAAGATGCTGGCTGAAAATACTCACCTCAGCGGTCAGAACTGAAGGCCCTCAGAAGCAAGTGGTGAGATGGGACTAGTCCAGCCTGCAGAAGCACTTACGGGATGAGCCCAAGAGGCAGCAGTGCCCGCTGAGGCCCCATCACGCTACTAAAAATAAAGAAAGAAATAAACAGCCGCCAAGATAAACATTCAGCAGCAGGTTTTTCTGACCTGACCTGCTCTTTTTGTCCGGAACAAGTACTGCCAGAGAGCAGAAACCACATTAAAGCCCTCGGTTAGAGGGTAGCTGGTAGACACTGGTGTGATCCAGCAGATTCTTCTGCGCCATGCCGCCGCCACGGCCGCCGCCGGGGCTGTGCTCTGCCGGCGTGCTGCCAGCCTGCACGGACAAGCGGCTCTTCTTGCAAGGGCTATGGCGAGGGCAGGGAATCGAGGCAGGCTGTTTTCTTTACCTGCTTTCCTTCTCTTCTCCTCAGCCTCCTGCTGTGCTCTGGGCAGGTGTGGAGCCATCACTTTTTGGGATGTGCCACCAGGTGCGAGCACAGCCACTCAAGCTCCTTCTTGATTTTCATCCACACCCTGCAGCTTCTTAATTCCTCCGCCATGGAGGGGTTGCAGCTGAAATCGGGGTGGAGGGAGGGAATTCAGCTCCCGCTGCCTGCTATGGAGATCTCCATTTGGAAATGTTGAAGGAAAGCTCCTGAGACTCATTTCGACTCATAATGCAACAGCAGTTTTCTTCCCCGAACCCCTCTTCAACGATGTTCTCAACAGCTACCATTGATTTCTGTGCCCCGAGTGGAGCACTGCAGCACTACAGGGCTATTTTTTTTGGATTGGAAATATTTACTCCACTGAACTTTGCACTGAAGATTGGATATGTTTACTTCTGCCTCCCTCTCTCTCTACCTTGCCCCTGCTTTGTGCCAGTGTAGAGAGCCGCTTGTTTTTGAAACGTGCTCTGTTATTTGAGGCAGCAGAAGTATTTGTGGCTCATTTTATGATGATGTCTAAAGGCCAGATTTGAACTGCCATTCTGCTGCTGCACAAGGCTCGGGGCAAGGTGACTCCGTCCCCAGGAAAGCTCAGAGAGGCTGGGAGAAACACTGCGTTGTTTTTCTCTCTCTTACGGGGTGGAGATTAACACAGGGAGCATTTGGAAGAGTTAGAAATTAAACTCAAATGTCTGAAGTTTCAGTACTGTCCCTTAATTGCAAACCCATCCTTTGTCATTTCTAGATGTCAGGGTGTTCCTTCCTGATACGTCCCTGAGCTGTGTCACTGGTTTGTCTTTTGTCTAGCTGGACCTGTGAAACTCTGAATAAAAAATCGGTAAAACCACAAAATTTATTTTGGAAGTCAGTGCAAAGAGGGAAGAAAACGCACTGATCGTCCCATATACTCTTCTATGAAAAATCCACTGAAACCTGATGTGATCAAAAGAGTTGTAGTAAGTGCATGAGATGGAGTACACAGATCACACTTGTAGAAATAAAGACTGAATCTTAATGAGTATATAAGGTAGAGAAATCTACATCTATATAGGCTGGTAAATGTGTATGAACATATTCAGAAAAAAGATGGACCTCGATGAACTTTTTCAGCTATACTAGGATGTAGTCACTGGAACTCATCCATTTTAAATCTGATTGTATAGTACTGGTGTTTGGTCAGGGCTGCTGTGTTTTACTTTTGTTATAGGTCAAGATTCAGGTTTCAGTTCTGAAATAAGGTTGTCTTCACAATATTTATGGATAAAGGAATTTGACTTAAACTGGATTTGAATTAAAAAGTGCTTGATGCTGCTTCTAGCCTAGGATTTTGGTAGTTTTTTAGCTTGGCTTTTAAAGAGGTTTTTAATAATTTTTTCATCAGGTTAGATATTTATTTCAGCGATGAGCAGAATCTGTGTTCAAGCAGTGGATAGTTTGAGGAATATACTTCTGTAGTTCTGTAGGTCAATTTAATCTTTACTTCTTTAGCAGTTCGTGCAAATTCTGTCATAGGAGAATACTTTTATAGATCTGGACATGGGTGCAAAAATAAAGTGCCCTTTCAGTGGCCAGAGTTTTGAACTGTAAGGGATAAATCAGAGAGTGGCTGGCTCTGGCTACTATTATATAGTGCATGAATAAAATTATTATAATTGATAAACGTAAGTTCATGATACTTCAGTGTGGAGCACCTTGCAGTCACTGGTACTGAGCTTACTGAGAGGAGCATGAGAACCATCTGCTGTTAACACTATGGCCACTGGGTGTTCTGAGCTTACGATGCTTATATATAATTCTGGACAGCTCTTTGGCCAAAATAAATCACTCCCACCCTACTGAAATCAACGGAGCAATTTTAAGTTTTATAAATCAAAGTTTGGCACTCTCTGATATAAAAATTTTTACTGAGTTGGAATGTCATGGGGGTCTCAGTTGTAGGCTGCATTCATTTTTTACCTCCTAGGAGGTATTCCTTTAGTACTGATTATGCTACTTTATTCCCAATTACATTCACTTTTTGATAAATTTAAAGCTAATTCATATTCTGTAGCACTTTTTAAGTAAACCATGCAAGTATTTGTAACCTATTGTTCAGAAGACAATAAAGATACTCATTTAGATGCAGAATAAGTGGTGCAGGAATGTAGTGCGCTGGTCTAGGATACGCAAAAAGTAGTATGCCTGCTAGGCTAACGCTTCTGTAGAGCAGCAGGAGCAGTCAGGGCTCAGCTCTGAAATCTAGGTTGGAACTGGTGCAGGAAGACACCGCTACTTTGAAGGACATTGCAGCTTAAAAGTTGAATCTGTTTTAAGAGAAATCATAAAAGCTGCAAAGGCTTTCTTCAGAGCTGGCATCAAACCATTTTGGCACCTAATCAGTCATCTCTTCCATTGTTACAAAACCATTGGAACATTTTCAAGTGAGTGTTTTGAGATTAGCATTTGTACCAGGCTCTCCTGCTATATTAAAAGTGCCTGCAATGCATTTCTTGGGGAGGTGTGATTTGCAGCTAATGATCACGAAGCACCATCTCACGTTGATTTTTTGTTAGTGCTTTTGCGCACAACCACTGGGTCGTTAGATGGAAGCTCACATTTCATGGCTCCTTCTAGCCAAGGGTTATGTAATCATAAATTGTCTGCGGCAGAACTTGTTGTTCTCCTGAATTTCACTGTCTAACGGCACCAATTGTGTGCCTCGTGGACCTCATCAGATATACATGACTGCTCTCAAATCTGGCCTTCTCACCCCGGTGGGGACTGAGTTTTGGACCCTAATGAGTGAGAAGCTGGGAGGAAATGTGGTTCTTCTAGACAATAAATTAGTTTCAGAAAAGAAGCATTTCTCTATTGAAAATGTTTACCATTTGGGGACTCTGGACCAGACTTTGCACAGCAGCAGTGTAAGTAAATTGACTGGCATCAGATAAAATGATGCACTGAAATCAAACTGTCGAGCAATAGAGTATAGGCATGTCTTTGAAAATACAATGAAGTCAGGTACTGTTCTCTGGTGCACCTTAAGCAGGGAAGGATATGCTCAGGGTGAGCTGCAGTTTGCTTTTGAATAATTCACTGTTCAGTAGAAATAAGTTATTACAAAACCTTGATCCAGAATAATTTTATTATTTATGTGATGTGTCACTTCAATAAAAATGTAACATAAATGTATTGAGGTTGTTTTTTCTCATGCTTGCAAAAGGAACTAAATCTCCACCATTTTTCTTAACATTTATAAGGAAAGCTTCCTAATGTAATAATAAATCAGCTGAAGTTATCCCTAGTGTGTTTGTGTGATGCTCCGTGCTTCTTAAATTTTTTTGTTTAACACCATCTTCTTCTGTTTTCTAGCTGTCTTTGCATTGCATTCAGATGCAACTATTCTCTTAATAGTTAGGGGAGGATGCTGTGACTGGTACTTACGACTCTGACACGGATAGCCCTCCTGTTACCCTTTTGCTTTTCCATCCCTTTTCCTTTTATCTGTTGGATGCTTGCCGCACACTGTAATCATAAGCACTTTTAGGTCAGCAACTGCTGTGTTTTATTTTTAAACTGTACTTGTTAGCAGTTGGACATAACACCAAACCTGATTTTGGGTTCCAAATGCTGCCATAATGGGAATATTTAATGATAATAAAATGCTTTGCTTCTTTCTCATTTGGAGTTCCACCTAATCTGACTATGCAATCAGCAGTTAGTAGGCAGATCTAAATGAAATATTATTATGCTATAAAACTGTTGATGCATAAGCATTTTTCCAACATTTGGTCTGTTAGGCAAAGTATATGCTGTAGAAGAAGCATTTATTGCTTGCTTGTAAAAATGAAATATAGTATTGGTAAGTTAGCTGGAAGCTTGTAGATATTCTAAAAAGATGACAAGGTAAGCTAAGCCGTAGAGCTAAGCTGAAATTGCTCTGGAGGTCTTTCTGAATAGCTGTCAGTTTTATGTTCTCCTAACACAATAAGGCACTCCCAGGAGGTGGGAGTCTCATGGGATAATTATTCTTCTGAGGTTTAGATTGGTTTTGCTATGCCTTTTCCACAGATGGGTAAGACTGTCTTATAATTATTCTCCTCCTCTTTCAGTAGATTTTTCTAATGTAGAAATTAATAGAATTAATTTTGTATACATGCACTGTACTTATGTTACCTAGCATATTAATGAATTTCAAGCGATATTGAATACTATCAGATGGCAATAGTAAGTGGTCCAGTTAGCTTTTATCTTACAAATTGGATTGAAGTCTCACTGTGCTTGCCTTTGAGATGTGTTTCTTTTTAATATTCAGGTCTATTTTCTGCTGTCATAAGCAGGCATATTTACTCTCTCAGCCTGGTTTACCTTTAACTATCCTTGAAAATAACAAGCACAAGAAGTAAAAGTTTAAAATAAATGTATATTTTATAATTGTTGAATATTTTTGTAGTTCCTGGTGCACAAAGCTGACACAGTTGCTCACTATCTCTCTTTGAGCATCAAATAATGTTGATGAAATGAAGCAAAAACTTGGCAAAAACTGAGCTTCATTTGGGGTGGCTTGTAGCGCAGCACACTATCTTAGTAATTAGTTACAAACCTTTGGTATTGCCAATAAACCCGCAGACAACCAGCAACCTCAGCCTCTGGATTCTCAAGAAAATCTGTATTTTGGGAGGTTTAGCTTCTAGGATGATCTGACAAGCTCTGACAGGCTTTCCTGTATGATATAACAAACATATAGGAGAAGCAGGAAAATCTTTAAAATAAAAAGTTTCACATGGATTGGTGTCTTTACAAGATGAAATATCCTTTCTAGCTCTGGTGGTGTTGGAGATGAGAGCATTAGCTCAACTTTTTACCCAGCTTTCCTGTCCCCCAAGATTAGAGCAGAACTGGGGAGCGATAGTTGTTACTATGACTTGCAGTTCTTGCTCGGCACCAACCCTTCCCCTTAGCTTAAAAAAATTGCATCATACTGGTTTGGAGATTTGCCAGATCTTTCCAAAGGAAAGGCTTGAATTTGTTTTGGTCTCCCTGCTCTGTGCTCCAGAGTAAGATTAGTCAGTTTTGAGTCTCTGAGCATGTAGACACAAGTTTGTTCTTTGCAAGTCAAAAAATACTTGAACGTGAACCTTGTTTAGTTAGATGAAGACCGGTACATTATGACAGGAACAAAGCTCTCCTTAGTTTCATTACTTGGAAGCAATTGATGGAAAGCATCTTTTTTGTGTCCATAGCTATTGATCTGGCAGCGTACCGGTACCTCCATACATGTCCTGTGAGCTTAGACACAGGGACAAAACGGCTTCTGTAATTCTGCAGTGCATTTAGCTGGGTTTCATCGTCAAGGCTGCGATTATGTCCCGGCATTTAAAGAATTCTGACTCATTTGCTGTTTAAAGGGGGGACTGTGCTGGGTCATAAAGATCAGCTGTTTAATTTTGGCCCACAGAAAAAAAATTAGGATATCTGACGTCTAAACTTTATCATTTGGAGTATAAATCACAGTAGAAAGTGTACTTGCTTACTGATATTGTATTGCATATTGGTTATTATTTAAATGCTGGAAGCTTATAGCAAATATATTTGCTACGCTTTTGATGAATATTGCTTCTTTTTCCTGTGCCTCTGACATGAAATATATTAAATATTATTGTGCAAAAACCATAGCCTTATTCATAATTAACTGACCTTACACAAAGTGTTTTAGTGGGATGAGTTAGAGGGTTTTTTCCCAGTTGTGGCACCTGTGAGTATCTTTAAAAATAACTCCAAAGAAGAGGATATTTTTTCCTTGCTGTACTGATTTTATGATCAAAGATCTGATAGATGAGCTTTTAAGTACTGGCTTGACTGTCTTCTGAGTGTATCTGCAAGATAAGTGGGGTAAGAAACAAATTTTCTTTGTGATTTCTACAAGGGTGAAAAACAATTCCAGAAAAGTTACTGAGAAAAATTGTGCTTTCTCCTTCCTTTGTAATTTATTTATGTAAAAATAACGAGCCTATCTCTGATTATACAGAAGCCATTTTTACATGGGAATTACTGCTTTCACTGTATTTTATTTACTTATCACATATAAAGAAGCTTCCTGCGTTCTAAGACACTTAAATACAGTATTCGTGTGTTATGTGCATCTTTAAAATTTGCAAAGTAGGAAATCGGGATATTAGCTGGGCTGTAGTCACGTTTTCCTTTATACATTACAGGTGGCTAAATTCTGTCCTCCCACTCAGTGTCACTGGAGGCACTCATACATCTGTGCTAAGAGTGCTGGTTTGGATTTGGTTTAATTTGATGATGAAAATGTTAGAGATATGGGGTTTGCCTCATATGACATGGCATTAACCAGTGTTTCTCTAGGGAAAATGCAGTCAATGTTTCAAGTTGCAAAGCAGAATTGGCACCTGTGCCCAGGCACCGGGATATTTTGCACAGCCTTGTTGGTTAGTTTGATAAAACTTGTGGAAGACCTAGGTGTATTTTAAATTTTATAGTGTTTCATACAAGGTGTTTTGCAAATATATGACACTATAAGAACTCATTATCAACTGTAAAAGTGCCAAGCTGTAGTAAAAAGCCCTTGGAAGAATTACAGACTTCCACAAGGCAATTAAAATTCCTCCTGAGTAAGGAAACAATACATAAACCATATTCTTCTGAGGGGAAATAGTCCATGATAGTTTTCTAGCAATTTTAAATACTGGTAGTAACTCTTTTATTGCTAAGATTGCAGGGAGGATGGTGTAGTTCCATAGACCTTTCTAAGACATAAGAATCTTGTCAGCATAAACATATTATTATGGAACCAAATTTTAAGAAGATAAACATTTCTCTGTCATTTAGATCCAAATTAATAACTGCAGGAACAGCAGTACTGGGGAAGCTGTTAAATGGTGGGTGGCAATATAATAGGAAAGACTTGTGAAGTGCTTGTCCATTTGTACAACATACTTGAAGAGAAGGTGGGTGCCTCAGTAATAGCTGACATTGGTTAATCAAGACTATTTTTTTAAAAGAGATAAATTGAGGATCCAGAGACTAACTTCACATAAAATAATAATTCAGTTGGCCTTGAATGTAATTGACACACTTAGATAAAACTGTCCACCAAATTATGCAATTAAAAGAAAAATGTCATGTTTTTGTAACAGTGGAAGTACACAGGTACAGTATTGCTTCTTACCCTAGGAGCCCTGATTATTCAGAGTTTTATCAGAGAGCTGTGGGAATGATTAATATGCTTGGCAGGTGGGTGGTGTTTTTCCTGTTTTTCATGCTTTAATGTGTAGAAGCAAATATTGCAGCAATACTACAGGACCTGTAAAGGAAGCCAAAGAAAGGTCTAATTATTTGCTAAACTTTTGTTCTTCTGTAGGTCATTATGCATGCTCTGGATGGCAGGGTAGTTCTCATCTCTGATGTCCGAGGATTGAAATTGTGTTTAGGCTGCAGAGTTCAGTAAGGTCCCTAGTATGTGAGTAGCCCCTGTGCCGAGTACGACGCATTTTGTGGTCTTTGTAAAGTTACCAATGTAAATTCTCTGAATCACATGGCTTTGCTGATTGAGATGAATTACTGGGTTTCCACTTGATTCCAAGTCTGCAGTTTTGACCTTTAAAAATACTTACATTTCTGTATCCAGAGAAGGGCAAATGCAGGGCTACATGGGGAAGATGGAGGTGGTCTCTGAAAAGCTGTTGAGCAGCCTCCACAGTCAATTGCTGGACTAGGACCACCTCATACCCTTGAATAGTCAAAAGCAAACACTTGTGCCCTTGCTTAGGGAGATGATAAAATGACAGATTTCAAAAATAACAGAGTTACCAAAAGCAGTGATTTGGATTTTGCTAAAGGTTAATTAAGTTTTCAGGGAATGTGCTGGCTCCTTTGACAAGCCAGATAACGGGCACCATGTCAATGTATGAGTGCATTTCTGGAACGGGGAATGTGCTGACACTACTTCAACATAAATGCTCTAATTGAAATACTTCATGGTGACCCTTTTAATGCCATTTTTTTTGGCATTATTGCGGTTATTTCAGTCACATGCTTTTTCATACAAAGCCTGGACTGCTTTGCTGAGTCCAGGGATCATTGGCTGGAGGCGGGGGGGGGGAGGGGGGGGGTTTGGGGCGGGGGCACAATTTAGCATGCAATAAGTAAATGACTGGAAATGCATTGCCGCATTCTGCACAGTGAAAAAATTACTTCAGCGGAGCTATTCTCATATATGCTAACTGATTATCTGGTCTTGATTTTTAGCCAGGAACTATCTGGTCATTAGTTAGAAGCTAAAGTATATCTGTGTAAGATAGGAGATGTGCTAATGTGATGTGATTTAACTTACGTCATCTGTTTATTCCTACCAAAGAAATGTCAATCTGTCAGGCAGAGCCCTGATTGTGCCATTTTAATGTCTTGATACCTCTGGCTTATAGATTAAAACATGAAAATGTGAAAATAACCGTGCTACATTTTAATTACACTGGCATTAGTGTTAAAATAGAGAATGGTAACAAGCATTGGGGCGTAATTTTTAGTGACCAGATTAAATTTAATGGCAGCTATTAACTTAAACAGATTTTTGGCAATCAAGCATGAAGGAGATATTTTGTGATTTTTTCCATTGTCTACCTTTCTAGTTTTTAGACACAAACCTTTAATGACTTGCATGAGGAAATCTTCATTGTTGCTTTGTGAACAAAATGTTTCAAAGCACCTAAATCATGGAGGCTCTTAAATGCCATCCAAGGTCAAATAGATTCAGTGTGATTCAGCATTAAAAAGGACCTACCTGCCTAAGATAAGGCAGTGTGAATATCCCTCTGCACTCTTAAATCTGTAGGAAATACTTAAAGCATTGGAAATATTTGCATCACCTTACTTAGACCCCTGTCAGGTTCTTGGATATGCTCTCTGGAAGAGCCTGTTTAATTTGATTTCTTGGGTCCCATGCAGTAGCCCTAAGTCTCCTGAAGAGACTTCTAAAACTAGAATTGTACAAATACCTTTCCCTTTTACACTTCTCCTATTGCTATTGAGAACTCTCCTTATTTCTTCTCTCCATTTCCAAATTTTCAATAATATTTTCAATGCTTTTAATTCTCTTTGAATCTGTGCAGAATAGAAAGGCATATTTTTTAATTAAATGGGATAGTGCTCCAACTGGATGGTCATAGCTGGCTGAACACCACTCACCAACTGCAGAACCTGGCTCCTTAAGCTTTTGTTCTACAAGTTTAGCTGTGAATTTAAATAATTCAAATCTCGTGTGATCTGTTGGAGTAGGTCCCTAATAATTCACTTATTTCACACTCGTATTTTATTTGATACTTGATAACTCTTCTAAATTATTAAATTTACCTATTTGCACAATCTTTGATCTGTGTTTTAGTAAAACAGACATGTGCGTTAAACAAAATTTTCCATGGACTGACCACCTATTAGTGGAAAGATACTGTTTTGAAATCTGAAGCAAAAGCAGGAGAGAGCACAATTTGGAAAGACTCTGATTTGTAGAATGGACTAAATAAGCTACCTTTACAGCAGTGGCTTCTAATAGCAAGTTTATGGTAGACAAAAGCAGCAGATACAAAATAGCTGTCAATTTATATTGTGGTTATTAAAAGCTTACTGTTTCAGTCTAATTGCTGTGCAAGAGGGA